>NC_132912.1:19832481-20139891 GCF_047675955.1 Chlorocebus sabaeus
GCAGGAGCAGTTTTACAGACACACCAAGTGACTTACTCGTAAATTAGGGGGAAAATCAAAAACAAAAACAAACACATGTCTGTAGTTAACATAAAGAAATTAAATCACTCATTTATCACTAAAAATGGCAATCAATTTAGTAAATAAAGTGAAAACACTCAGTAAAACAAATTATAAAAGTGTGTATTAAAAATTAACAAACTTGCAACGTGTGTAAAAGGATGTTTATTTTGAAGAACAGGCCTCTCAGCAGGAACATTGTGCTGTCACTCTGTCCTAGACACGTCAGCATTTGGAGTGACAGCTAGTCTCACTGTCACCTTTGTTTCCTTTCAACACAGATAAAGGTTTATTCACTTAGCTAGTCTAAAGATGTTCACTTTAAGTGGCAATCGGATTCTACCCTGAAACTGTCCAAACATTGCCATAATAATTTTCCTATACATTAGCTTTAAAATTGTTTATATTAAGGAAGTTTTATAGCCCCACTTAGCTAGGGATAAATGTGGTTATCAAAAATAAACTTTTGCCAGAGGAACTGGGAAAAAAAGGAAGTAAAAGGCATTCAAATTGGAAAAGAAGACGTAAAATTCAGTATTCACAAATGGCATGATTCTATATATAAGAAATCCCAAAGAATCCACAAGACAACTACTAGAGCAAATAAACAAATTCAGAGAAGTTACAAGGTATAAAAACACTCAAAAATCAGTTGTATTGCTACATACTAGCAATGAACAATCAGAAAAGGAAATCTTGAAGGCAGTTCTATTGATAATAGCATCTAAAAGAATAAAATACCTGGGAATAAATTTAACCCGTGAGGTGAAAGATTTATACATTTAAAATCACAAAGCATTATTGAAAGAAATTAAATAAGACCTAACTAAATGGAAAGACTCACTATGTTCATAGAAAGGAAGACAATATTGTCTAGATGTTAATACTAACTAAAGCAACTGATATGGTTTGGCTCCGTGTCCCCACCCAAATCTCATCTTGAATTCTAGTTTCCATAATCCCCACAAGTCGTGGGAGAGACCTAGTGGGAGGTAATTTAATCATGGGGGTGCTTACCCTCATGCTGCTGTTCTCATGATAGTGAGTAAGTTCTCACAAAGTCTGATGGCTTTATCAGGGGCTTTTCCCCCTTTTGCTCTGCACTTCTTGCTGCCACTGTGTGAAGAAGGGCATGTTTGCTTCCCCTTCTGCCATGATTGTAAGTTACCTGAGCCCTCCCCAGCCCTGTGGAACTGTGAGTCAATTAAACCTCTTTCCTTTATAAATTACCCAGGCTCAGGTATTTCTTCACAGCAGCATGAGAACAGACTAATACAGCAACCTACATATTCAAGGCAATCTCTATAGAAAATTCCAACAGCCATTTTTGCAAAAATGAAAAACCTCTTCTCAAATTTATAAATTGCAAGGGTACCAGATAGCCAAAACAATGTTGGAGAACTCAAACTTCCTAATTTCAAAATTTACTACAAAAATACAGTAAACAAAATTGTGTGGTACTGGCATGAGGCATGAGAACATACATATAGATCAACTGAATTGAATTGAATTGAATTGTAAATTCAAATATAAACCCATACATCTATCATGATCAATGTTTGACAAAGATGCCAAGTCCATCCAATGGGGAACAAATAGTCTCTTCAATACATGACATTGGGACAACTGGATTTTGACATGCAAAAGAATGCAGATGGAACCCCTACTTCACACCACATACAGAAATTAGCTCAAAATGGATCAAAGAGCTACATGTAAGAGCTAAAGCCATAATGCATTTAAAAGAAAACATAGTGGTAAATCTTCATGATCTTGGATTTGGAAATTGATTCTTTCTTAAATATGACACCAAAAGCACAAGCAACAACAAAAAATAAATAAGTAAATTGGACTTTATCAAAATCAAAACCTTTTGTGCAACAAAAGACATTATCAAGAAAGTGAAAAGACAATCTGCAAAATGTTAGAAAATATTCAAAATTATGTAACTGATCAAAGTTTAATATCCAGAATATATAAAAATCCATACAACTTAAGAACAAAAAGACAACCCAATTTCAAAATGGGCAAAGGACTAGAATAGTCATTTCTTCAAAGAAGATTACATATAGTCAATAAGCACATAAAAAGATGTTCAACATCACTAGTCATTAGGGAAATGAAAATCAGTACCACAATTAGATACCATTCACTTCCACTGAGATAGCAATAATAATAATAATTTTAAAACTGAAAATAACAAGTGTTAATGAGGATGAGGAGAAATAGAAACCCTCACATTGTTGGTGGGAATGTAAAATGGTGCAGCACTATCAACAGTTGGTAGTTCCTTGAAAGTTAAAAAAGAATTACCAAGTGTTCCATCAATTCAACTCCTAGTTATACACCTCGAAGAATCAAAATGGAGACTTAAGCAGATATTCATACAGCAATGTTCACCATAGCACTAGTCTCAGTAGCCAAAAGATGGAAACTACCCAAATTTCCATCAACAGATGAATGAATAAACAAAATGTGGCATATACATCCAATGGAATATTATTCAGCAATAAAAATGATTAAAGTTCTGATACATGCTACAATATGGATGAATCTGGAAAACATTATGCTAAGTGAAATAAGCCAAACATGAAAGGACAAATACTGTATGATTCCACTTAGATGAGGTACCTAGAGTCTCATAAAGACAGAAGGTAGATCAGAGTTTACCTGGGACTGGTTGGATGGGAATGGGGTGTTAATGCTTACCGGCCATGGAGTTTCAGTTCAGAGTGATAAAAACATTTTGGAAATAGTAGTAATGGTAGCACAACACTGTGAATAGAATTAATGGCATTGAGTTGTATACTCGAAATGGTTAAAATGGCAAATTTTATGTGATATATAGGTTACCACTCTTAATTAGAAATTAATAAAAGTAACATTACTGAAAACCATTGAATTGTATCTTTAAGTTTGTGAATTGTATGGCATGTGATTTATAGCTCCATAAAGCTGCTAAAAATAAAAATGTAAAACATTCCCAAGTCATGTTTATTGGTATTGGATGTAACATAGATTGGTCTTTGTTTTATTCTTCTTTTCTTCCTTCCCATTTGTAATAATTTCAGACTATTATAAACACTTTCATGCTTTTATCAACACTAAAACAATGTTGTCAGTTAATAAGTGAATTGCATTAGAACTATAAATATGCTCACTAAATTAAAATTGGAAATTGCCATCAGAATTATCTTAGTTTTGCACTGACATATGTCTCTTGTCGCACATTCAGAATTCCACTTCGCATGGTATCTGCACATAATGGATCTAAGATAAACTTAATTTATGTGAATGCATGATAAGTCAAGGGAGAAAAACTTATATGATCCATGCAACTTCCTTTCCTCTACTCAAAATTTCTAAGTCAATTCCTTTATCATCGTTATTCCTAGAGGTGGTTATATTCTTTAGAACCTCAATTCTTACAACTCACTTATTCATTGGTAGGGAAAAAAAAAAAAATCAACTCCTTAAGAGCGCCTTAAGAGCTACCAGCATATTGACAAATACAGTAAGTCAAACATTGCATTTTTTTTTTTTTTTTTTTTTTGGCCTGATGAAGACTCTTCATTACACCATTGAGTTTCAGAATTGGCCAAAAACTTTATAATGAAACAAACATTTTGTTTCCCTCATGTAAGGATCCACCATTCTAACTAAAATTGCCTTATTTGAATATCAAATTGACATAGGTGATGAAGATGGAAAATCATAGTATTGAACTTGAAACAGTAAATATGTAGAGTGACATTAGCAATTTCCTTCATGGAAGAATCTGTGGACGGTGTGTATAATAGTTTACCTTATAAATAAACAGGAAAGACATTAAAATGTAAGTCTAATTATCCAGGGATTTTCAAGAATGGGAGATATATCTTCGATCTGGGAAAAATAAAAGCAATGAGACTACTAAAAAACAAAAGTTGCAGTAGGAAGGATTTGCCATTGCTCACCTCCCAATACTCACACTGAAACCCTTTCTTCTTTTATTGCAACTCCACATCCTTACTCTTAAATATCTTCCTTCTTTGTAGTTACCCAAATCTTGAAGGCCAGACACCTTCAAATGCTGTTTTTTCATTTTAATGGGAAATTATTTCAGACTTAAAACCCTTGCAGAAGACAAGCAGCTTCAATAATTGAATTAAGAGGGCTGGGAATTATATAAATTCACCTGGCTTCTGCCTGCCAACCATGGTCTGGGTCATCTGGAGTCCCAGCAGTTTAAGGCCAAAAATAATTGCTTCATATCAAGATCTTTTGTGTTGCTTCTGCCTCACATCCTTGTGACTGACGGCCACGTTGGTCCCTTCAGCTCCTGGTTGCACGCTCGGCCTTTGACCATCTGTCCTGTCTAGCCCTGTGGTTTGGGTTTCCTCCTGCTTCCTGATTTCATGCCTGATTTCAGCCTCTATTAATTTTCTGAGCTCTTGGTGTCAGCAGCTGTCTTATCTTTACTTGGTTCCTAATTTCTATTTTGTTTTGATCATCGCTACTTCCGTGTCCATTTTTTCCTGCTTTGGTATTTTGATACATTTCAAAACTATACTTCACTCCCTACCTAGTCTCAACTCTAAGATCATCCCTGGCTCAGCTCATGTGCTAACCCTGCTGTGTACTGAGATTACTACTCCAAGAATTTAACGTAGACTAGTCTTGAACAAAGTAAAGGCAAAGAGTCAAACACAACTTATTCAAATTAATCAGAGCAACTAATAGGCATTCAATTAGTGCTTAAGGAATTAACAGATATTTGTTGCCTCAGTTCAGACTTTTTTCAAGAATAACCCACAAAATAGATGCAAATGGCCCGATTCATCAATAAGCAAAATGTACCCGCAGTGAGGGTGAAACATTTAATCTATTGTATATTTAAGCCAGTGGAGATCAGGAAGCTTAAAAGACACTGAATCCACAGGGAAAATATATTGCCAGCCAAACATAATTAGCCAGATTAGACTGTTAGGCTCACTGATGCTGCAGTTTCTTTGAAAAGGACCATGTGGTTTGGTAGATGACAATGGGCAGTTATGCCTATGGCAGTTTGTTTTTAGAAATCCAATCAGTAAGAGCCTCCTTTTTAGTACATTTTATTTTGGGACTTAGAATTATATTAGTGACAAGCATTAATTTTCACTATATCCTGATTAGGCAAAATATATATATTATACATACATTATACATTGTATTATACAGTTATCATACATTATATATTTGTTACTCTTGTCATTAAGCCCTTAAAAAAATCATCCTGGAATTGGTCTTCCATTCTCCATTGTGTGTGTGTGTGTGCACGTATACACAGGCAGGTATAGGATCCTTTCGTGTGTGTGTTTGTGTGTGTGTGTTTTTAGTTTTTGGTTATTTTTTGTTGTTCCTATGATGGACATTTTTCTTCATCAGTTGTCACCAAGTAGTCCAGGGCTGTGTGTCTTCTAATAAGTCTATTAATTCTTAAGTATAAAAGGAAAAAATCATATGGAGCCCAGTTAATTATAGTGAATTATGCACATCTACTCTGATATGTGATATTACCAAGGGCTTGCTGTTTTTGATTTTCATGAAACATTACCCTAAAGAACTTTTCAGAACACTTGTACTTAACTTTGCTGATGAAAATGTTAAGGACTATGACTCATGCGCTACAGATCTTTATGACAGATACTGTCATGGAAAACAGTCTTCAGGATGTAGTGGTTTGGCACTTTGCAGTGTCAAGGACTTCAAGATGACCTTTCTTTATCACTAGTACAGCTTCATATTACATTGTTCTTTCTAGTGTTGGACACTTTGCACTGAGTAATAGTTTAAGAAATCAACATTCAGACTACTAACTTTTGCCATTTCTTTTATTTGCCTGGGTTTATTTGGATCTAAATACTCAAAGAGTTCAAATTACATTTGCTTTCATGAATGTGGTTTCCTTGGTGTCCTGCAAAAAAAAATAAAAAACAAACAAACTTTACTTATGGTAATACATTCATGGAAATAAGTGTGCTGGCTAGACAACATGTCTCAAAAGTTTCTAACAAACAATAACCTGAAAATGTACTATGGTAAATGTCAATACTTTTTATTTTTTAATTTTTTTGATGGCCTGTGTGCTTTAAGGAAAACCGAGGGAAGTGGTAACTGTGCCTTTGTCAATCCAGTTTACGGGAACTGGAGCGACCCAGAGAAAACAGAGGTAAGTGGCAAAGGGTGAACTATATCATTTCACACAAATGCAGACACACACACACACACACACGCACACACACATACACTGAACCAGTGTTGCTTGAACATGTTTCTACGTCATAACTAAAAGAAATGTTTTAGTGGAGTTATTTCAATTGGGGGTAGAAAGGAGTTTCCGTCTCTACAAATATGCCATGAGAATTGTCCATTTCAGGACAGCTTCAGCCTGCTTGTAAGTTCAGTTCACTGTTAAATGGCATTGTGGTCACTGTTTATACTCAAAAAGAGCTGACAAATCTGGAAAATATCAGTTTAACCCACAGAGTATTAGTCAGTTACTTATAGTAACTATTAATTGAATGTCTTTCATATTTTATTTTCAAAAACAAAAGAGAGGATAGCATTCTATGTTCTGTTTAAATTTAGAGTGACTAGTGAGGGCCATTACCTGATAACTTAGAAGAGAAAAAAGAAGTGAGAATGTATTACATCTTCCTTGGACCTTTTTGGGGCTATCCCTTATTTGTATAAGCAGGGAGAAAATGGCAAGGAAAACCTTTCTTGTTACTTTTTTAGATTTTTTTAATTTTTAAGTCATTTTTAGGTATAGTTGACAAATACAACTTTTATATGTTTAAAGTATACATTATAT
Organism: Chlorocebus sabaeus; assembly: GCF_047675955.1. Classification (NCBI taxonomy): domain Eukaryota; kingdom Metazoa; phylum Chordata; class Mammalia; order Primates; family Cercopithecidae; genus Chlorocebus; species Chlorocebus sabaeus. The sequence continues at coordinate 19,839,377 of NC_132912.1, forward strand.
TTTACTATAGTATACATTGTGAAGTGATTACTACAACAAAACTATTTAAAATATCTGTCACCTCACATAGTTAACTGTGTGTGTGTGTGTGTGCGCGCGCGCGCGCTGCAAACTGAGGATCTCTCTTAGCAAATTTTGAGTATATCACACAGTATTATAGTCACATGTCATACATTAGATCCCCAGAATTTATTCGTCTTACACAGAAGCTTTGCACTCTTTGATCAACATCTCATTCCTTTCTTTTTATTTTTCCCATTCCTTTCTTAAGTAAGTGTTACGAGACTTCATCTGGATATAAAGTAAATTTAGTTATGACACACCACTTCTGAACTCTAAAAGTTTTATTACATCTGATTTTAGAGCTATGTAAAATTCACTCCTTATAAAGTGAGTGTTATATAAAGCTAAAGTTTTAATTATTCTTTTTCTTTATGAAAATAGGTCATAGTTTTTTATCTTGCTCTTGGCTATGAAAATGAGTAGCGAGGTATCAGGTCAGGTGGTTTCTAGTAGTTTAAGAGCCTTGAGTGCTGTGGTTGAAGCCTAACAAAACACTTGACTTTTTTATTTTTGTGTTTTAATCAATAATGATATGATACACACTTTTAGTATTGTTTTGGTAGGAATGAAAACAGGAAGTAAACGATTTCCTAAAGCACAGAGAAAATGAATTTAGATGATTCAACAAGTAAGACAGAGTAAAAATGAAAAGGTAGACCTACTTCATGGATAAAAAACACATACATATTTAAGAAAACAAATGTAATATATCTTTTTGACAAACTAGGATGGTATAATATAAATATATTTTCATTTTTACTAGAGAAAGAAAATTTATTATTATTATTTTTTTGAGACAGAGTTTCACTCTTGTCTCCCAGGCTAGAGTGCAATGGCATGATCTTGACTCACTGCAACCTCCACCTCCTGGGTTCAAGTGATTCCCCTGCCTCAGCATCCTGAGTACCTGGGATTACAGGTGCCTATCACCACGCCTGGCTAATTTTTGTATTTTTAGTGAGACAGGGTTTCACCATGTTGGCCAGGCTGATGTCGAACTCCTGACCTTAGGTGATCCACCATCCTTGGCCTTCCAAAGTGCTGGGATTACAGGCATGAGCCACTGTACCTGGTCAGAACATTTAGTATTTTTTATCCTCAACTTAGTTTAACTTTTACTGCCTGAAAGATACACCTGAGATAAGGAATTAAAGTGAGATATTTTAAATTTTATATTTTTTATATTAGTGTCTCATAAACTTGTAGTAAGTAAAAAGTGGCTCGGTAGGTGTTATGGATTCTTTACTTTCTGCTGAGATGAGTTCTGTTGCATTCAGATCTGTACTTCTCAGCAAGCACAGAAGGGGTCTCCATCAAAGACCCACCTTTCAATCTGCTTTCAAGATGGTTTCCACTGTGTGTGAGTGTGGTGGCGTAATGGATGACTAGAGAGCACCTCGGAAGTGATTTATGTTTATTTTCTATTTTGATAAAAGAAAAATTCCTTTTTCGTTTTCTGTTTTCCTTTCATTATGAATGGCTAAAGAAGAAATCCTGGCACATCTCCTGGCCTTTGTGGCTATTTTGATTTCTATATTGTTTCAGAAGCAAATGACTTTGTATTAATCAAACTAGGTCTACTTTCCCTATCATCAGAAAGATAGACTTCTCTAAATCTATCCTTCAAACTTTTTTTTAATTGTTGGAGAAAACTCTTACATTCTGATACAGAAATGGAGAGAATATTCATGGCAACATTCGTTGGCAATTCATGCCAATATTCATGGCAATATTCATTGTAAGCAACTGCCATGTACCCATCAGCCAGCTTCAAGGACCATCAACCCATGGTCATTGCTGTTTCACCTCTACTGCCCTCCATTTCCTTACCCTCCAGAAGGTTTTCAAACAAATCTCAGATATCATTTAATTTCAACTGTAAAGACTTCCGTTGTGTCTTCAAAGGACAAGGACTTTTAAAAATATAACGGCAGGATCATACCTAAACATTTAACAAGAATGTCTTGAGGCCATCACTCACTCACTGTTCAACCTACCCCAAATGTCTCATTAAAATGTAAAAAGGTTTTCTATGGGGGTTTTGTTGTTGTTGCTATATTTTAAAAATCGGAAATTTTAGAAGGTAGATGCATCCAAATGGGTAGATATGTCTCTTAAACCTCTTTTCATTTCTAAGTTCTATTTTCTCTCTCTTATTTTTTTTTCTTGCACATTATTTGTTGAAGAAGCCAGACTGTCCTATAGAATTTCACAAATTTTAGGTTTTCCTGTAAACTATATAATTATAGTTTACAGGAAACTTAAATGAAATGGCATTTAAACTTACATAAAATGGCTTTGTATACTTAAAGTCATTGGTTTTGTTTTGTTTTGTCTAACCTAACTATATTCAATACAGAAGGCTTAGTGAAACCAGCATCAGAGAAAGAAGTAGTCAAAATATTGGTCATTGCATTCCCCCACCCCACCAGAGGTGAGACAGTGGTGCCTAAGTCTGGAGGACCCCAGGATACATGGAATCTAGGCTTGTGTCAGAAACTCAAGCAGTGCGGGCTGTAAGTGCTGGAGGAAGAGTCAAGGATGTTCTAGTTATTACTCCAGTGAAAATCCATTAGAACCTTTGCTGCATTCTGCGTGATCTTTAAAGAGGTTTCTTATTTTAATGCCTAAAATCCTACCCTTTCAAATGTGTTTTTCATCTTCAGAGTTCTGTCTATTCCTTCTCAAATCCATTATATGGCACAACATCAGGAAGCCTGGACACCCTGTCACATCATCTCAAACAGCAGCATCGAGACCAAGTCTGATCCAAAATGTGTAGTTTCTAGAAAATTGAAGTCTCCACAATCTAATAGAAACTCATCTTCTACAATGGTAAAAAGAGAAAGGATTTAAATGCCAGTGTAATTATAACATTTATGAATGAATCTTCTTACAGAATATAGAGAATGTTTATATGGAATCAGATTCAGTACCTTATCTTCACTGAACATCTGAATATTTTAATAAAATTACTACTTAATCAAGTTTCTTGTTTTGCTTTGATTTTATCTTTTTTTAAATGATGAATCAATTTGTTTCAGATTCTGAATATAAAGAAGTTTTAAAATGCTCTTTCTTTGCCGTATAGCTTGGAAACACAGGTGAACTGACTTGGTATACACACGGGTAGAAATGGACAAATAACAGCAATCCAAGGCAACATATTCATAAGTTGTTTCAGCATGTTGTAAAAAAATGTGATAAATTATCCGCCTATTCTTGCCTTTTTCAAATAATTAATACTTTTCTACAGACATAAAAATAATGCTAAACCTAGGAGTTAAGAAGCTTGTAGCTGCAAGAAACTGTAAACTCCCCAAGCGAATGTCTTGAATCGTGTGGCAATCATTACCCCACAAACTAGGAAATTAGGAGACGGAGCCCCTGTTAGGATGGTCGTTGGAACACTTCCATGACCCCAGTAAGGACCTCATCGGTTGCTGAGTTTCACTTCCCAGCCTGTGCTCTCAGGCTACCTCCCCTACAGCTTAGGTGAGAGCTCCAGCACAATGAGCTGCAGCATCGTTGTATTCGTAGTAAAGTTCGGAGGCAGAGAGGCCCATTTCTTTCTGCTTTTCACTTTTGACCAGGAAGAAAATCCCTTCTCCCACGCACTTCCCGCCACAGCACTCTTCTTATTGGCCAGCATAGACGTGGCGCTCAGGCTGAGCCAGTTACTTAGAGGGCAATGCGCCCACCGTGATTGGCTGGAACCCTTCGCTTATACCCCTTGGGGCTGAGAGTATCTGTGAAGCACCTTGTGAAGCAGATGACTGTAGGTCCTTAAATGAAGTTAGGAAAGGTGAAGGGGATTATATCTATTAGGCAGCAATCAGCATCTAAAGGAAAGGAATGTTCCTCTCTCTAGTAATGTGCCCTGCAATCACTTCAGTGGATTTAGATAGAATGGATTAGCAATCTGCCCAGCCCTTGCCCTCAAGGGGTTGAAGACGAGAAAAAGCTGGGAGTCACTACCACGCGATTATCTGGGACATTTCTAAGCAGAATAGAAAGTCAGTTGTATGCCATGTAAGTTTCATTATTCTATTAGTGCCTTTTGTAAAAGTACAGACTGGCGGGGAAATATTATTTCTCATCAATCTTGCAGTAAATCTCAAATTTTATCTAAATTAATTTTTTGAATGCATTATTGTTTTGCTCTGTATTATCTTTTTCTAATTGCTGCTTTTATATTGACACTAACGTTTTTGATTTCGGAAATATTCACACGAGGAAAGGTCAGTAGTAGTAGCAGGTGTTCTTGTCCTTGACTCAGTCTGAATCCTGGAATTGTGGGACATAGACGCTTTTGAAAGTTACATTTGTTTTAGCTTAAAACTGCTAATATTATCCACATAGATTTAGCATATTTGCTTAAGCATACAGTATTCTTTTAAAAAGAATATAATTAAAATTCAGCTATGGTCTCAGTAAAGAACTCTTGAGGCTACTACGTGAAAAATGTAGGAAAATTCAATTCCTTACACAAAAGATAATAAAGATTATTCTATACCTTCAACTGGCCTGCTTCACAGGGATATTGAGAGAATTCGTGACATATAAGGAACCCCAAATACAGGTTACTGACAGAAAATTAAAGAACAGAGATGAGAGTATTCTTTTTTTTTTTTTTTTTTTTTTAATTCTACTTTAAGTTCTGGGATACATGTGCAGAACATGCAGGTTTGTTACATAGGTATACATGTGCCATGGTGAGTTGCTGCACCCATCAACCCCTCATCCCCTCATCTGCATTAGGTATTTGTCCTAACACTCTCCTTCCCCTGGCCCCTCATCCCCCAACAGGCCCCAGTGTGTGATGTTCCCTCCCTGTGTTCATGTGTTCTCATTGTTCAACACCCACTTATGAGTGTGAACATGTTGTGTTTGGTTTTCTGTTCCTGTGTTAGTTTGCTGAGAATGATGATTTCCAGCTTCATCCATGTCCCTGCAAAGGACAGGAACTCATTCTTTTTATGGCTGCATAGTATTCCATGGTGTATATGTACCACATTTTCTTTATCCAGTCAATCAATTACTGGCATTTGGGTTGGTTCCAAGTCTTTGCTTTTGTGAATAGTGCCGCAGTAAACATATGTGGGCATGTGTCTTTATAGTGGAATGATTACTGCCCAACATAATTTATAGATTAAACGCTATCCCCATCGAGCTACCATTGACTTTCTTCACAGAAGTAGAAAAAAAAAAAACTTTAAATTTCATGTGGAACCAAAACAGAACCTGTATAGCCAAGACAATCCTAAGCAAAAAGAATAAAGCTGGAGACATCACATTACCTGACTTCAAAATATACTACAAGGCTACAGTGACCAAAACAGCATGCTACTTGTACCAAAACACACGTATATGCCAATGGAACAGAATAGAGGCCTCAGAAATAACGCCACACATCTACAACCATCTGATCTTTGACAAACCTGACAAAAACAAGCAATATGGAACGCATTCCCTATTTAATAAATGGTGTTGGAAAAATGGGCTAACCATAGGCAGAAAACTGAAAGTGGACCCCTTCCTTAAACACCTTATACAAAAATTAACTCAAGATGGATTAAAGACTTCAGTGTTAGACCTAAAACCATAAAAACCCTAGAAGAAAACCTAGGCAATACCATTCAGGATGTGGGCATGGGCAAAGACTTCATGACTAAAACACCAAAAGCCATGGCAACAAAAGCCATAATTGACAAATGGGATCTAATTAAACTGAAGACCTTTTGCACAGCAAAAGAAACTGTCATCAGAGTGAACAGACAACCTACAGAATGGGAGAAAATTTTTGTAATCTATCCATCTGACAAGGGGCTAATATCCAGAATCTACAAGGAACTTAAACAAATTTACAAGAAAAAAACCACCCCATCAAAAAGTGGATGAAGGATATGAATAGACACTTCTCAAAAGAAGACATTTATGTGGCCAACAAACATATGAAGAAAAGCTCATCACCACTGGTCATTAGAGAAATGCAAATTAAAACCACAATGAGATACCATCTCAGGGCAGTTGGAATGGTGATCATTAAAAAGCCAGGAAACAACAGATGCTGGAGAGGATGTGGAGAAATGGGAACGCTTTTACCCTGTTGGTGGGAATGTAAATTAGTTCAACCATTGTGGAAGACAGTGTGGCAATTCCTCAGAGATCTAGAACCAGAAATACCATTTGACCCAGCAATCCCATTACTGGGTATACACCCAAAGGAGAGTACTCTTAAGGGTATTTAAATTTTTCTTCAGGTGCAAGTTATATGCACCCTAAACTGCCTAAAGCAAGTAGTTAATAAGGTGTTATAAATACAGATTGCAATTCTGTGAAACTAAAACATAAAACTGATTTTTCTTATCCAATATGTAAAATAGGTTCAGTGCCCATGTTCAGTTTTCTTTATTTGACATGAGATTCAGAAATGAAGAATTTAGTTTTCTTTGCATCATGTTTCTTTGGAAAAATTTTTGGCATAAGTCCACATTTGCACCATTGTGATTGTAAAAACAGGCAAGGTGGAAGAAGGGAAAACCGGCAGCGCACCGTGTCCACAATTATATAACCTATTTTCCAAAACATACTTTAAGCATAAAATCATGTAACAATAACAACAAGAAACACAGGTAAGTATGGATTATCTGCCAAATACTGTTCTAAGTATTTTATGTATTTTAACTCATGTAAATATAAATAACATACTGTATACTATTGTAATTACTAGCCACATATGGCTATTTAATTTGAAATTTAAATTAATAAAAAATATATATATATTTAAACTTTTATGTTTGGGGGTACATGTGCAGGGTTATTATGTAGTAAACTTGTGACATGGGAGTTTGTTGTACAGATTATTTTGTCACCCAGGTATTAAGCCTAGTACCCATTAGTTATTTTTCTTGATCCTCTCCCTCCCCCTACCCTCTACCCTTCGTTAGGCCCCAGTGTCTGTTGTTCCCCTCTATATGTTCTCATCATTTAGCCCCCACTTATAAGTGATAATATGCATACCCTTAAGCATATTCTGTTTTCTGTTCCCATGTTAGTTTGCTAAGGTTAATGGCTTCTAGCTCTACCCATGTTCCTGCAAAGGACATGATCTCATTCTTTTTTAGGGCTGCATACTATTCCATGGTGTATATGTACCGCATTTTCTTTATCCAGTCTACCGTTAGTAGGCGTTTAGGTTGGTTCTGTGTCTTTACTATTGTGAAAAGTGCTGCAATGAACATATGTGTGCATGTGCCTTCATGATATAACAATTTATATTCCTTTGGGTATATCCCTCATAATGGTATTTCTGGGTCAAATTGTTGTTCTATTTTTAGTTCTTTGAGGAATCACCACATTGCTTTCCACAATGGTTGAAATAATTTACACTCCTATCAAGAGTGTATAAGCATTCCTTTTTGCTGCAACCTCATCAACATCTTGCCAGTTATTTTTTTTACTTTTTGATAATAGCCATTCTGACTGTTGTGAGATGGTATCTTATTGTGGTTTTGATTTGCATCGCTCTAATGATCAGTAATGTTAAGCTTTTTTTTTCATATTTTTCATATGCTTGTTGGCTGTATGTATATCTTCTTTTGAGAAGAGTCTGTTCTTGTCCTTCACCTACATTTTAATGGGGCTGTTTGTTTTTCTCTTGTAAATTTGTTTAAGTTCCTTATAGATTCTGGATATTAGACCTTTGTCAGATGCATAATTTATAAAAATTTTCTCCATTTGCAGGCTGTTTACTCTGTTGATAGCTTCTTTTGCTGTGCAGAAGTTCTTTAGTTTAATTAGATTCCATATGTCAATAAAATTAAACCTAAAATGTAGTTCATCAGATGCCCTAGCTACATTCCAAGTGCTCAGTAGCTAAATGTGCCATTAGCTACTATATTCGGCAACTAGAGAACACTGCTATCATCCCAATAAATTATTTTGGTGAGCGTTGGCTTAGAACAAGGTTGAAGTAATGTACTATAAATAGTACAGTAATCTTTATTAATCTAATTGGTGCTCAGATTATTTCCCAGTATGTGTATTTTAACCAGATACAGCCCATTTTCACATGATAATAAATTTAAAATAATACAAAGTATATTGAGCTGAAAGCAAACTAGCAAACCTATGTGATGAAGTTCATTTTAATAATGTTTTCTCACACTATAAATGTGTTATGTCATTCTATTATACCCGCATAATCTTTGAATATTCCTTTTTATATTTAGATGGAACATTGAAAAAACTATGTAAGAATTTGTTTTTCCATTTTTAGCTTCTTGATTTTCAATCATTTTTCATATTTATCACACTAAGAACTGAAGATTCACGTTCTCCTTGAAATACTAACTGCATTGTGTTTGGCTTTTAAGGGTATGCATTTAAATAAACCAATTACTATATCCAGGGGAATGTTTTTTGCAATAAGTAGTCTTAAATTTCATTGTTATAAATAAAAACCAGGGAAGTTTCATCATGAAATATAAAAAGACTGGGCTTTTTTTTTTCCCCCTAATGGCCTTTTAAAAAAAATCAAACGTCAAGTGTATATTTTCAATGTCAAACCAATGACAGCTTTGTGATTCTTAATGTTATTCTACTTTTCTTTGTGTCAACTTGCAAAATGCTTTGCATTTCATTGCTAATATGTCTAGAAAACCAATGCAAGGGTTAGTACCTAAAGCAAATAATCATCAAACTCAAGAACCTACTCTTTAAATAATTAATTACAAGTGGAAAGGCACCACTTTCTACAAGCATCCACTTGTGAAATTTTAATGAAACTAAGTACAAGCTATATCTTGAATTAACGAACTCTATATCTGTGAATCAATTTGAGTATGTATGAACAAAAAATAAATGATTATAATGTTTTAGGACCTACTTAGAAATCCACAGTGATACATGTCATTAAACATTCTGAGAAAGTAAAGTGCTCTAAAAAGCATGTTTTCTTCTTTAGAATGGAGAAGCAATAATAAAGAGCCTTTTGTTTTCCTAATTTTAAAAATTTTTGCTTATTTATTTAGGCCTGGTCTGGCTTTTTTAGAGGTAACTTCCTTGGAACTTCATAATATCTGTCCCGAGTTTTGTGACTGAGAAATTTTCTCATTAAATTAGGATAATATAATTTAGGGCCAATAAAAGAAATGCCATCCTAATAGATCAGCCATGACAAATCTAGTTTTTTAATCCAGATTCTTACTGAAAATATTAAGTAAATATTTAATATATTAATAACCATAAACTAATGGTTAAAGATTTAGTCACTGTGATAAAACTTGCCTTGCTGTTAATTTGTTCAACAAATCTTTGTAAAGAATTTTTATGGTGAAAGAAGTAAGAGAAGGCAGTGAGGAAGTGAGATGACAGCTGAATAACAAACAATGTATATAATGTGGCCATTACCCATCTATCCTCCTAGGACATCTACCTTCTAGATGCCAGCCTCATAATTATTCTCTCGTCAGTACTGGAGTTTTTTCAAGTATACAAGTTAAGAAATTAATAAAATAGAAACACATATAAAATGAAGTCGGTAAACAAAATTAAATGTTGGTTTTATGAAAAAAGTGATAAATCCTTGATGAAACAAAAATTTATAAACTTTTGGTAAAAACAAATTATAAAATGAATAATAAACACTTAAAAATCAGAGAAATAAGACAATGTACAAATAGCCAATGTCAGAAATAAAAATGATATAATCACCCCAGATCTTACAAACACTAAAAGGATAATTAAAATGTTGTTTATTAAAAAGCTTTATGATAAAAATAATCAAAATTCAGTGGAAATAAATTTCTGAAAATGCAAGTTTTCTAAAACAAGCATAAGAAGAAATAGAAGAGCTAAGTAGTCCTATAACAAAGTAATTGATTCATGTTAAATAATCTTCCTTCAACAAACTCTAAGTTCATAAGTTTCACTAGCAACTTTTAAGAATTAATCACATTTAATTAATTTAATTTAATTACATTTAAATTAATTACATTGAAGAACTGACCAACTTACACAAGTACTTTCAAAGAATAGGAAAAGATGTAATACTTCCCAATACATGTCATGAGCACAGCATAGTTTTAATACAAACCCTGACAAAGACATTGTAAGAAAGAAAAATTTTAGGCCAATGTTACATATAAACACATATGTGAAGCATTAAGTGTGTGCATATATTATATATTATGTAATATATGAAGTACTAAATATATGTTATATATAAATATATGATATATGTGAATAACCAAATATATATTACTGTTTTTATATTTACTCCATGAATGCAAATTTTGTTTAACTTAAAACCTCAGTGTAACTCAACACATCAGCAGAATGAGAAAAAAGTACATGATAATTATAATAAGTGCAGAGAAAAGATTTGGTAAAATACATGTGTTCATAATAAAGATTTTTAGAAAACTAGGAAATTAAGGGAAGTTAACATTATTAATATGATAAAAGGCATCTGCAAAAAAACTCACAGCTATATTTAATGGTAAAATGTTGAAAACTTTCACTTTGACGTGAGGAATAAGCCAAGTATACCCACTATTGACACTTCTTTCAAAATATTTTAACTGTTTACTGGATATCTTAGTGAGAAAATAAGACATGAAAAAGAAATATAAGGTATAAGAACTGAAAAGGAAAAAAAATACTGTACTTATTCACAGATAGTGTGATTGGTTACATAGAAAATTTAGAGCAATCTCAAGGTCAATAAATTAATTATTGACTTTAGTAGGTTTGTTATACAATTAATATATAATGTTTAATTGAATTTCTATAGATCTTGAAACAAATATGAAATAAGTAAAATCGTAAGTTAAAAATAAATACATTAGAATAAATTTTACAAAAGACACATATAACTTAAAAATTTTAATGAGCGATATTAAAGAGGACATGTAAATGGAGACATGTACTATGTATTTTTTTCAAATTGATCTGTAAAGATTCAATTAAATTCTTACCAAATTTTTGCCAGATATTAAAGACCTGAGGAACTGATTCTAAAATCTGTATGGAAATGCAGTGATCTAAAATTAGCCAAGAAAGTGTTGAAGAATGTGGTGTGAGGAATTCTTTATTGAAGATCATATATAAAGTTAGAATAATTTTTACATTGTGATATTGTCTTATCTATAAAGATAGAGATCCCAGAAACAGACACCCACATAGAGGGGTACCTGATTTCCAACAAATAGGGAACTGCAAAATAGTGCAGAAAGGGCATTTTCAGGGATGGCCTAAAGCTTTGCTTCCATGCAGAAAAATTAGTGAAACCTGACATCCCCCACCTACTTTATGTGAACATCAATTCCATGTGGGTTTTATTGAACAAATGTTCCCCAATTTATGATGGTTCTATTTAGGATTTTTTGACTTTAAAATACTATGAAAGGAATGTTCAGTAGAAACTGTACTTTGAGTACCCACACAACCATTGTTTTTTACTTTCTGTATGGTATTCGATAAATTACAGGAAATATTCAATAATTTATTATAAAATGAGCTTTGTGTTACATGATTTTGTCCAACTGTAGGCTAATGTAAGTGTTCTGAGCATGTCTAGGGTAGACAGCTAGGAAGTTCGGTAAGTTAGATGTGTTGAATGCATTTTTGGCTTATGATATTTTCAATTTGCAATGTGTTTATCAGGATATAACCCCATCATAAATGGAGGAGCATCTGTCCATCTAAATGTGAAAGACATAACAGTAAACCTCCTAGAATGACCCAGAATATAATATATACAAAAGTATGATTATTATCTCCATAAGAGGGAGACTTCTTAAGTGAGCACAAAATTAACCATAATAGAAAAGATTAATAAATTGGATAATATTAAATTTAGATACTTCTGTTCAACAAAAGATGCCATTAAGAGATGAAAAACAGTGAACTACATAAAACTAGTAAAATACATATACAAAGAATATATTTTTATTACTCCGTCATCCAGGCTTGAGTGCAATGGTGCAATCATGGCTTACTGCAGCCTCAATCTCCTGGACTTAAGCAATCCTCCTGCCTCAGCCTCTGGAGTAGCTGGGACTACCGGTGTGTACCTTTTATTTTTTTTTATTTTATTTTTTTGGAGAGATAGTACTTCAGCATGTAGTTCAGGCTGGTCTCAAATTCGTGGTCTCAAGTGATTCTCCCGCCTTGGACTCTCAAATTGCCGGGGTTACAGGCATGACCCACCATACCAGGCCAGAACATTTTTTTTTTTTTAATTCTAAATCCATAAGAAAAAAGCAACAGAAAAATTAGCAAGAAACTTGAACATGAAATTCACAAAACAAAATGAGCAAATAATCATATGAATACATCCCAACCTTGTAAATTATCTGGCAAATCCAAATTAAATGTACAACTAGATAGCACTAGATACTAGGTTCATATATACTACTACTTGCCAATCTGAATGGCTAAAATTTAAGAAGACTGACAATACTAAATGTCAGTGTTATAGACTGACTATGTCTCCCCAGATTCATATGTTAAGTCCTAACCCTCGGTGTGATAGCATTTGGAAATAGGGTGTTTGTGAGGTAACTAATGTTAGCTGAGGTCATGAGAGTGGGACCACCATGATGGGATTAGTGGCCTCATGAGAGACACCCAGAGAAACCTCTCTCTGTGTCCTTCTCTGTCTCTTTCTCTCTTTCTCTTTCTGCCTGCCTCTGTCTTTCTCTCTCTTTCTCTGTCTCTCTCTGTTTCTCTGTCTCGCTCTCCATTATGCCATGCATGTAAAAAAAAAAATAGATCATGTGAACACATAATGAGATGGCAGCTGCCTAAAGCCAAAAGGAGTTTTCAAAATGAAACCTACCCTGTCAGCACGTTGATCTCAGACATTCCAGCTTCCATAACTGTGAGAAATACGTTTCTGTTGTCTAAGCCACCAGACTATGGTGTTTTGTTACAGTAACTCAAGTTGACTAAGACAACTGGCAAATACCAAGGATACTGCCAACAAACTGTTGACAATACCTAGGAAATGAAGCAACTAGACTTTCATACCTGCTGCTAAGAGTGTAAATGTGTCATTATCTTTTAAAGCTGAGCATATGGCTACCTCATAACCCACCATTCACCCGCTTCAGGAATTCCATACATATGTGAATCCAGGAATTTTATATATATGTATCTCCAATAAAATGTGCAACCAGTACACAAAATTGCATACACATGTGGATTGAGATACATATATAAGAATAATGATTACCACATTATTATAAACAGGAAAAAATCCAAATAGCTAATGTCAGTTGTGTGTGTGTGTGTGTAATACATTAAGTAAAGTGTAGCATAGTAATAAAATAGAACAATAGAATGAACAAACTACAGTACATGCAACAGTGTCAAATCTCACAAACACAATGTTCAGGAAAGAGGGTAGATGCAAAAACATATATATTAGGAATATAGTGTTTAGGTGTGCAAGTCTAGGTGGTGAAATTATGAAAGAACATATGAAAAGGAGATCTTGACAATGACCTACTTTTTGACTTAGAGGCTATTACACAAGCATGATTTATATGATAATTCATGAAACTATGTATTTTGATTTTTTAAGTTGAGATAATTCATATACCATAACATTTACCATTTAGCCTCTTATACAAGTAACATGAAGACATTCTCCATTGCATAAGCTTACATCAGACAGGAATAACTCACTGATAGTTAACAGCCTAATATTAATAAATGATATAATAAGCACCCTATTATTTATACTGTTAACCCAACACAACCATGCTCTAAGGAAAGATTACAAAAAGTAAAGGGAATTCAGCAAATCTTACACTGCCTGTTTACCAAAAACATCACCTATAGCAGTACCAGTATTAAAGGCACTGCCTGCCCAGTGACATATATTCAATGGCTGCGGTATCCTGACTGTGCAAAGGTAGCATAATCACTTGTTCCCTAAATAGGGACTTATATGAATGGCCACACAAGGGTTCAGCTGTCTCTTACTTTTAATTGGTGAAATTGACCCATCTGTGAAGAGGCAGATATAAATAAATAAGAAGACTATATGGAGGTTTAATTCATTAAATCAAATAAAAACTCAAACAAGCCTAGAGGCCCTAGCCTACTATCCCTGCATTAAAAAATTTGGTTGGGGTAACCTTGGAGCATAATTCAACCTCCGTAGGGAGGGGACTTCGTAAGAGGAGAGCGATAGAAAGGGCTAGGGTTGGAGCAATAATATAAAGGGTAATAGTAGATATTGAGGGCCATAAAGGTTCTTTGGTGAAAAGTTTTATTGCATCAATGAATGGTTGAAGCAGCCCATAGGGATCTACAATGTTGGGTCCTTTGTGTAGTTGCATATAACCTAAGACTTTTTGTTCGATGAGTGTAAGGAACGCTATAACAATAAGAGTGGGGATAAGGAGAAGGTTAATTATAGGCATATTGTTAAGAAGAGGAGTTGAACTTCTGATTATTAAGTTTTAGGTTTTATGCAATTGCTGGGCTCTGCCATCTTAACGAACCTACCACTTACACTAGCATCTTTGCATATGATATATCTCAGTGCCTGTCTTCATTTCCAGCATCCCACCCCAAACATAGGAAATATGTCTGACAAAAGAATTACTTTGATAGAGTAAACCATAGAGGTTAAAATCCTCTTATTTCTAGGATTTGAAATACTTTGAAATAATTCCTACATTCTATAGGAATTGAACCTACCCCTGAGAATCCAAAATTCTACATGCTACCTATTACACCACGTCCTAGAGCAAGGTCAGCTAAATAAGCTATCGGGCCCATACCCTGCAAATGTTGGTTACACCTTTCCTGCACTAATTAATCCCTTAGCTCAACTTAGTATTTCCCTTACTATTTTCACAGGAACTCTTATCACAATGCTAGGCTCACACTGATTTCTCAACTGAACAGGCCTAGAAATAAACAAACTAGCCTTACTCCAATCTTAATTAAAAAAAAAAAAAAAAAAAAAATCCCTGCTCTACAGAGGCAGCCACTAAATATTTCCTTACACAAGCAAGCACATCTTTAATTCTCATGATAGGCATCCCTCCCAATAACCTGGCTTCCAAACAATGAACAGTTCTAAACACTATCAATCAATTCTCATCCTTAATAATAGTGGCCCTAGTAACAAAACTAGGAATAGCCTCTCTTCTCTTCTGAGTCCCAGAGGTAACCCAAGGAATCTCTCTAATGTCTGGTATACTTCTCCTGACATGACAAAAACTAGCCCCTATCTCGATTATGTTTCAAATTTTCCCATCAACAAACATGAACATCCTTCTATCTATCAGAATCCTATTATAGTGGGCAGTTGAGCGGGACTTAACGAAACACAACTGTATAAAATCCTGGCCTACTCCTCAATCACTCACATAGCTTGAATAATAGCAGTACTAATTTATAACACAAATATTACCACCCTAAACCTGATTATTTACTTTAACAACAACCACATTTCTAGCGCTCAACCTGAGTATAAGCACCACAACCCTGTCACTATCTCATGCCTGAAACAAATTAGCGTGGTTGACACCTATAATTCCACTAATTCTACTATCCCTAGGAGGTTTACCCCCATTAACAGGGTTCTGCCTAAATGAATCATCATCCAAGAACCTACGAAAAGCAATAGCCTTACTACCCCTATATAAATTATAAAATTCAGTGATTTTTATATATATTCTCATCTCATGCATCTATTACCACAGTCTAATCCCAGAAACTGTTTCTATTACCTCAAAAACAAATTCCATATCTGTGAGCCCTTATTCCCAATTCTCCCTTTCCCGCATTACCTGACAATCACTAATCCACCTTCTGTCTTTGTAGATTTCCCTATTCTAGATACTTAATATAGATGAAATTATCTACTTCTCTGCAGAATTCACAGAAAAAAAGGAATTTATAT
Source organism: Chlorocebus sabaeus (assembly GCF_047675955.1). Classification (NCBI taxonomy): domain Eukaryota; kingdom Metazoa; phylum Chordata; class Mammalia; order Primates; family Cercopithecidae; genus Chlorocebus; species Chlorocebus sabaeus. The sequence goes on from NC_132912.1 coordinate 19,855,374, forward strand.
GGGACTTTTTATGTCTGGCTTCTTTCACTTAGCTAATGTTTTCAAGATTATCAATGTTGTAGGATGTTCTAGTACTTTAATACTACTTATTGTTGAATAATATAGAGATATATGGATATATTTATATGGTATAGATATGTCACATTTTATTTGTACATTCATCAGTTGATAAACTGGATTATTTCCACTTTCCAGCTATTATGAATAGGACTGCTATGCGCATTCATGTATAAGTTTTTGTGTAAACAAATAGTTTCAGTTTCAATTATCTTGTGTATATATCAAGGAGTAAGATTACTGGGTTATATTTTTTAACTTCTTCAGATATCACCATACTATTTTCCACATTGATTGCATCATTTATGTTCTTACCAGCAATGCATGACGGTTCCAGTTTCTCCATATCCTCACAAAGATTTGTTAATATCTGTATTTTTTTAATTATAGCCACCCTAGTGGTGATAAAGTTGTATTTTGTGGTTTTAAGTTGGATTTCTCTAATGATTAATAATGTTGGGAATCTCTTCATGTGCTTGTTAGCCATTTGTATATCTTCTTTGGAGAACTATGTAATGAATTCTTAAATTTTTATGTTGCACCTGTGTCCATTTTCAATACAAGTTTAACTTTCTCACACCAGAAGCAGCACTCATTTACCCTTGACACAGTGTCCAGTCTAGGCCACACCCAAATTACTCAAGCTGGTGGCCAGAGATGAGAACTTAGGGATGCCTTTTCTGTCTAGGAGACTGGTGTTCCCTGCCACTTCCTTTGAATGCACTATTCAAGCATTTGTCCACAAACTTAAAATGATCCACACCCTATTTCCTTATATATACTCTCATGAGCTCACTCTTTCTCTGCCTGACTCTTCATTCCTGCCTACATGATACAGGGATTAAGGACCACCCTTCTGACTCATTGAGCCCTCCTTGACCAGGATCTGTAAGTAAAAACCTTTGAACTTGTTCCCTACTGTGGTGGCGTATTAAATTTGTGCCTTCCACCTAAAGGACCAAGCGTTGCTCCAGGTTGAGCTTTCCCTGGGACACCAGAAGAGAACACAAGGTCAGGTTCCTAGCACCAGAGCCTTCGTCAGAGAAGCATAAACTGTACACATTGCAGAAGAGCCACAAGGGCATCTGCCAGTATAAACAGGTTTCCCATGTGAGAGACAGCCCCCTAGTTACAGGTTGGACAACAAGGCTTCAGGTCATCTGCCAGGTAAAAGAAGTATCCCATGAATAGCACAAAGTAAACACCCACATCTAGCTTCTTTGTATTCTGTTAGGGGACAGTTACTAGCTTCTCTAGTACTAGAACCTCAGTTTAGCTGGGAGCTCCAAAAACAAACTGTGTACTCAAATACTTTGACCATTTTTCATGGACTTATTTTTAAATGGTTGAGTTATAAGTATTCTTTATATATTGTGGATACTAGACCCTTATCAGATAGATGATTCGCAAACACTTTCTACCATTCTGTGGGTTGTCTTTTTGCTTCCTTAATCGTGTCCTTTGATGTACAATTTGTTTTTATTTTTATGATGTATGATTTCTTTATGTTTTGCCCTTGGTTGTGTGTTAGGTGTTATATCTAAGAAACTCTTGCCAATTGCAAGGTCAAGAAGATTATACTGTTTTCTTCCAAGAGTTTTTCTTGAGATTCTTGGATGTGTATAGTTTTTGAAGATCAAATTTGAGAAATTTTGGCCTTTTTACTTTCTGGCCTTTTTACTTTTCCTCTTTCTTCTGGGCCTCACATAAGTGGTTGCTGGTGTACTTCATAGTTCCCACAGATCTCTGAAGTCTATTCATTTTCCTTCATTTATTTCTCTTTCTGTTTCTCATACTAGAGAATTGTATGATCTTTAAATATACTGCTTCTTTCTTCTGCATGCTGGAATCTGATTTTGAGACCCTCTAGTAATCTTTTTAAAATTTCAGTTACTGTATTTTTCATCTGCATAATTGCAGTTTAGTTCTTTTTTATAATTTCAATATCTTTCTTGATATTCCGTATTTGGTGAGACCTAATTTTTATACTTTCATTTAGATCTTTACACATGATTTATTTCAACTCTTAAAAATGACAATAAAGAAAATAATAAAATTTATAAATACGATAGATATTTTAGTAAAAGCAAAAAGAATATTTATTGGTTAAAAACATAAAAAACACTGTATACAAAACATACACCTAATGTAAAGTGAAGTTGAAAGTAGAGTGGTAAACTAAGTCATAATTTTTTTAATGTCAGCAAAATCAAATTCTGATTAGGAAAATTAATATTTGAAAAAACTGAAGCCAAGGAAATATCATTAAGTGTTACTGTGAGCTTTTATTATGCTTATAAAGAATATGATCAGTAATGATAGCATAACTACCACGAACCCTCTTTACCAAATCACATAATATTTAAATATATAAAGAAAAAATTCCTCTGAGTAGAAAACAATACTAGGGAGAGGTTTAAACATAATTATCCCTGTCATTAGCAAATCAAATACATCATAAACTTAAGTGTATAAAGTATAAATAAGGGTAGTCTAGAAATACATGAAAATCTACACCCTATCAAAAACATATCTTTCCAAGCTCCATGAAATATTTATAAAAATTGATCATTAAAAGAATCTTTTAAAAAATCAATAAATTAACATAACCTGAATTGATTATGTTCTCTTTTCAAAAAGCAATGGAAATCATTATGGCCTAAGTAGAAACCAAACCGAAACTTAATTTACCTGACGGAAAATTAAAATACGTCTCAGAGACAACTGTTAATAAGAAGAGATAAAATAACGGTTTGATTGTGTAATATATTTGAGGATTGGTGACAAAGAGTTGTCTTTTTATGAGATGTCACCAAAGATGCATGCACATGAAGATTTGTCACTTTACTTATTTTGCCAGTAAATATAAGGATAATTTAATTATGTATTTAATTCAATGAAAAATGGCAAAAGAAAAAAACCTATGGACCACATTAAAAACTGACTAAAAAAGAGCAAATGGGAAATTTGACAAATTATAGCACACAGGCATATATTAAAACTGATTATGAGACCCATGCACTTCAACAGTAATAAAAGAGATAAGCTACCAACCAGTCCAATAAAATAAAGAAAATATGAAAATCAAGAAGAGGAGTGAGATAAGGAAAAGCTTTACAAATACTGGCCAGATTTTGAAACTATAAAAAGTACTTTGTACTAATGAAGGCTAATCAATTTGAAAACCTAGATAAATTTAATGATTTTCTAGGGAAATATTAATAAAAAATCGAGGCAACAGATAACGGAAAACATGGAGTAATAACTATAGCAGTCATTCAGAAATCACAAAGCAAAGATGATTTCAAAGGAAATTATTTCAGATTTTCTAGAAAAATATGTACATGTGATTTGGCCAGGCACGGTGGCTCATGCCTATTTTCCCAGCACTTTGGGAGGCCGAGGTGGGTGGATCACTTGAGGCCAGTAGTTCGAGACTAGCCTGGCCAAAACGGTGAAATCCAGTCTCTACTAGAAATACAAAAATTAGCTGGGCATGTTGGTACTCACCTGTAGTCCCAGCTATTTGGGAGGCTGAAGCATGAGGATCACTTGAACCCAGCAGGTGGAGGTTGCAGTGAACCCAGATTGTGCCATTGCGCTCCAGTCTGCAGAACAGGGTGAGACTCTGTCTCAAAAAAAAAAAAAAAAAAAAAAAAAAGAAGAAGAAGAAGGATATTTACATGTGATTCAAACAATTCTGTACCATTGTTCTCCTTTTTCAATTGTGATACCTGCATTATTATGTCAAAAAACTGGAATACAGCAAAGAAAATATAATTTTGACAGATGCTACTTATAGAAATTGATATAAAAATTATGAAATAAATGTTACCAATCCCAGGTAGGTCAATGAAGTTCTCTCTAATGGGAATTTGCATCTTAAACAAAGACACAGAATGGAAAGTGGTTACGAAGTGAACAAGGCTGAAGCACCTGAGAGAAATGCCTGGAAACATGATGACCTTACTCCTGATATGGCGATATGCAAAGCAAACCTACATCATATTCTTCACGGATTCTGGTTGTTTTGCTTTTTTCTTTAATTCTGAGAGCTCCCTGGTATCCTTTCAGTGTGTCTTTTTTGCTTGCTTAAGATATTAAGGTTAGTTTCTGTTGCTAAACAACCAAAGAATACCAACTTAAGCAACATAAGTTGGTGCTTTTCTTAGTTCTGGCTGCTACAACAATGTATCCTCAACTGGGTTGCTTAAAAAGCAGACATTTATTTCTCAGACTTCTCGAGGCTGGGAAGTCCAAAATCAAGGGGCCAACAAGGCAAGTTTCTTTCTGAGGCCTCCTGTCTTGGAGGTGGCTGCAATCTCCATTTGTCCTTATATGACCTCTTTTTTGTGTACACTCAAGCAACCTCGCTGTTGTCTTTTCTGTATTTATTTATTTATTTATTTATTTATTTTTGAGATGGGGTCTTGCTCTGTTGCCCAGGCTGGAGTGCAGTGGCACAATCTCGGCTCACTGCAACCTCTGCCCCCCAGGTTCAAGAGACTCTCCTACCTCAGCCTCCCAAGTAGCTAGGATCACAGGCATGCACTACCATACCCAGCTAATTTTTGTATTTTTAGTAGAGATGGGGTTTCATCATATTGACAAGGCTGGTCTCAAACTCCTGACCTCAGATGATCCACCCGCCTTGGCCTCTCAAAGTGCTGGGATTACAGATGAGCCACTGTGCCCGGCCTGGTTTCTCTTCTTGTAAGTGCACTCATCCTATCATGAGGGTTCGACCTTCGTGACCTCATTTAATCTTAATTAATCTCTGAAAGACCTCATATCAAATACCATCACATTGAGGTTAGGGCCTCAACATTTGAATTTTGTGTGTACACAGACATTCAGTTCATAATAGTACTGTTATAAGAACCTGCCACTTTTGCCATTATTAGTGCATAGATAATATGTGTGGGAAATATATTATGAATTGGCTGAGAATATAACAGAATAAGAATGCAGACAAGGAATGTGTTAGGAAATATATCCCTTCAGGTTTCCAATAATTCTTCCATGTCTTCTTTACAGATACTTCTGCATATTCCCTGTTATTCAGGATTAATCATAATCATTCAAAAGATAAGTTTTTCAGAAAAAAATATTATTAAAGTAACAAAAAAAGATTTGATTTTTTTTTTCTTTTTTTTGAGGTGGTCTCACTCTTTCACCCAGGCTGAACTGCAGTGGCATTATCACTCCTAGTGCAACCTTAACCTCCTAGGCTCAAGTGATCCTCCCATCTCAGTTTCCCAAGAGGCTGGGACTTCAGGCATATGCCACCACACCCAGCTATTTTTAAAATTGTTTTGTAGAGACAACATCTCACTACATTGTTCAGACTGGTCTCAAACTCTTGAGCTCAAGTGATTCTCCAGCCTCAGCTTCCAAAGGGCTGGGATTATAGGCATGAGCTACCATGCCCAGCCAAAAATATTATATTGATAGATTTTCAGAAGGCATGATGGTTAATATTGAGTGTCAACTTGATTGGATTGAAGGATGCAAGGTATTGTTCCTGGATATGTCTGTGAGGGTGTTGCCAAAGGAGATTATCATTTGAGTCGTTGGACTGGGAGAGGCAGAGCCACCCTCAGTCTGGGTGGGCACCATCTTATAGCTATCAGTATGGCTAGAATAAAGCAGGCAGAGGAAAGTGGAATGAGGGAGACTTGTTGAGTCTTCATCTTTCTCCTGTGCTGGGTACTTCCTGCCCTCGAACATTAGACCCAAGTTCTTTAGCTTTTGGACTCTTGAACCAGTGGTTTGCCAGGGGCTCTCAGGCCTTTGGCCACAGACTGAAGCCTGCACTGTTGGCTTTCCTACTTTTGAAGTTCTGGAACTTGTACTGACCCACAACTTCCCTGCTCCTCAACTTGCAGGCGGCCTATTGTGAGACTTTACCTTGTGATCATGTGAGCTAATTCTCCTTAATAAATGCCCTTTCATATATACATATATACTACTAGTTCTGTCCCTCTAGAAAATCCCTGACTAATACAGAAGGCATTACATGCTTTGAGAACAGACTGTAAGAGCAAAATGATAAAAATACCTTAAAAATAAAACTCATGAAAGGTTATCACTGAATTAGCAAAGTTATTAAACTTGCTTTTAAAATAAATCATGAAGGATCACAATAAATATTTACTTGGTAAATTTTGCATTCATTTGGTCTGGTAGACTCCAATAAGCACAATTCCACTTTACTTTGACTTTCCTTATAAACATTCTATGGTGAGACATTCTGAGGAGGTGATACGTTATTCCTCACAAATCAATTTATAGGACCTTACTTTTGCTGCCGATGCAAATGTGTAAAGTACTGAACTGTACAAATCTTGAAACACATTAAAATACATGTCACAATACTATTCATTATTAATCTGCTCATGGAAACAAATTTCAAGAAGTAGAGGGTATTTAATGTCAAATTAAAGCAGGCTTGTGATAGAACTCGACACTATAATCACATTAATATCAAAAATGATAATAATTTATGTCAGTGTGCCTGAAAATTAGTAATGATTTCTCAGCTAAAGAAAGAAGGAAATGTATTCATTTAAATGACATTAATTCTGTCCAGGTATATAAGTAACACATTCAAACCCATATATAATTCTATCCCATGTCTGTACACATTACAGGCTGCAAAACGAAAACTCCTTTAGTCCAGAAAATGTGCAGTTTAACAGAGAACTTTGTAGTGATGGTAGAACAAAGTGCTGATAAAAGTGTAGCCTTTTCAAGGACAATATAGAGAGACAGAAATAGAGATAGAGATACATGTCTATGTGTATGTATATATCTGTAGCGCGCGCGAGAGAGAGAGACAGAGAGAGATTGGTTCTGGTCTGTGTCAAATCATGAAATTGAGGCTTAAGTCCTTTCTTTTGCTACCCTCTTTAGTCTACTCCAGTCTAACTGTGGCCATGATGGAAAGACATCACCTCTCCGCAGCTGCCCAGACAAGCCAAGTGTCTCAGCGTCCCTGGTAGGAAATTCTTAGGTCGCCCTCTCTGTGCCTCCACAGTTCTTGGGTCCTGGGAGCTCTGTTTCTTAGGAAGAATCCCATGTGAGAGTCTGGGGGCAGATCTTTCCCTTACATGTAAAAAATAGTAAGGAACTTATAGATTCCTTAGTCTATAAGTTAAGATCAACTTCTCGTTATGAGACTTTTTTTTCTTTTTAGTCACCTTTCAAGTCGCTAAAATCGGTCAGGTTTCATTCTAATAATGTGCCTATTAGAAAAAGTATTTTTTGGTAGCTTCAGAAAACTACAAAAATCCACCAATTTTTCTTAAATTTGTACATTTTTCTACAAAATAAATTCTGCTAGAAAATTTTGATTAGAAAAGGACCTTGGAATTTCACTTCTTGAAGAACATTTGATGGAGTATATCAGATTCAGAGATATTGTATCATATAATTAAATGGAATAAGGTAGGGAACACTTTTATTTAAAATTGTAAATGTTAACAGAGGAAAACAATGCAGTCGCCTGTGCCCTACATATAAGAGATAAGACAAATTATGTGTGTGCCAAACAGGATTTCTGTGATCTAGAAATTTCTGAAAGCAAATTTTAAAATTTTCGAGAGCACTAGAATTTTTTCTCCTGATACCTATTTGGCAGATGCCCATTTGTAGTTTGCCGAAACATTTGCATTTTTCCACAGTTAAGATGCTTGCAAGACACAAATATGAAAATAGACCATTTCTGATTCAAAAGACTGCCAACCAGTGCTTGGTATTATACATTTCAATGCTTGGTCATTTAGTGTTGCCAAAGTAATTAAAACCAATTCTTTGAAATTGAATTGCTCATTTGATGTGTCTTACATTAATTGCAGAACCACCTACCACACTGAAAATGCTCATCCAACAGAGGCTGTCTTCTCCCCAAAAATCCTAGTTCCAAATGATTATTTCTTTCTGACATTACAGAAAAAGCTTCTACAATAGGCACATATCAATTCTGCACAGTTCAGCTCGTCCTTCTATGATTGATGCATAATAGATACTATTGTAGCTGTTCCAAATACTCTTGTTCTTCTTCGTCACTCTCTATCATACCATGACTCAAAAGACAATGAGCACGTTGCTGTTTTTGAGATGCTTTGATCTACTGCAGCATCTAGAGGCAGAACTGAAAAGAAAGGAAGAATGATGGAAAAAGATCTCTGAAAACCAGCCTGGCCTGTGTTTATTTCCATGCAGAGCATAAAACCACCACCAAGCCAAAGAACAGAATGAATCTAGATCAATTAGTGCAAGAAAGGAGCCAGTGTTGGATGGGTGTCTATGAATCACATCACAGCAATAACTGTAATTTGGAAGTTGAAAAATTATCAAAGCTGATATTACAATTCAAAGCTCAACTTTTATGTTTTATTGGAACTAAATGTGTTTGATGGGAACTAAAAAGATAAATATTATATTATCTTGATGTCTTTTGGATCTAAAGTATCAGTATGAATTAAAGTGGAGTAAAACGCATTAGGACCAAATAAACAATGTCCTTTCTTCCCATTAAAAGCTCCACAAATAAAATTCCTCTTTTTGCTGAAGGTTTTTACACTGTCTATATATTTGCAGTGGCATATTTAGAAATATAATGCCTTGGAAAGGGATTTTATCATGCAAGTTCATTATTTTTTCTACCATGATAAGGAGAGGAAAGGAGAAGAATGCATCTTATTACTTGCTAACAAAATATTGTTGACTTGTTCCACAAGATCCTTTGCTATAAAAATCGGAGGGGATTTTTATTCGTGTGAGTGTTTTTGTTTGTTTGTTTGTTTGTTTGTTTGTTTGTTTTGAGACAGCCTCTTGCTATGTTTGCCAGGCTGAACTTACTCCTGGGCTGGGCTCCAGTGATCCTCCTGCCTCAGTCTACTAAGTAGCTGAGACTACAGGCATGACCACCGTGCCCAGCTAATCTTAGTTATTTTATGTTTGAATATGCAGAAAGACTATAGCATGTAAAAAGATAAATGTATTGATTTTAGAATTAAAGACTTACATTAAAACATATTTACATTTTCAACTGATAGCAAAGGTTTTATGAGAGCAGCAGATCACTAATGATTATCAAGATTGATTTAAACAACTGTTATACTTTTATTTTAAGGATTTCTTATACTCCACTATAGGTAAAATGTTATATTATTTTTAAGTGATTGATGTAGATGTTTATGCTATACATAGTAACTTATCACAGTAAACTTTCAAATGTCATTTTATGTATAGCGTAAGGGCCTTACAACAGTATTTTTCTCTCTTCTCCCTCTTTTCCTATGTGCTGTTTTTTGTTTACTTTTGCATCTGTATATGTCAAAACTCCACAATGCATTGTTACTATTTCTACATTATTATCTTTTAAGGCAATTCAAAACATGGAAAAACATCTTTTATATTTTACCATTATTTTTACCCTTCCAGGCCCACTATTTCTTTGAATAGTTTCTAATTTTCAATCTGATGTCATATTCCTCTGTCTAAAGAATAAAGAACTTCCTTAATAAACAAAGGGCTAATGCCAGCAAATCCTCTAAACCTTTATTTGCTAATCAACTTTTAATTTCATATTAACTTTTTAAAGATTTTTTTTGCTTAGTGTAAAATTCATGCTGAAAGATTTCTTGCATTACTTTAAAGATATCACTAATTTTTGGAGGAGTTACAAAGAGTTTCTAAGAAGTCTAATGAAATTATTATCTTTGTTTCTCTCTTTGTAATATTTATATTTTTTTCTGGTTGCTTTCTATATTGTTCTGTTTATCACTTGTTTTTAGCTGATTGATCATGATGTGTATAGGTGTGTTTTCAGGAATTTACCCTGCTTAGGGCTCTTTTGAGCTTCATAGATCTGTGGCTTATATTTTTTCCATTAATTTTGAAAAATTTCAAAAAACAATTCTTGCCTTTTCTAGTGTCTAGAAAAAAAAAACAAAGAAAAAATGTCTAGCTGTTTTCTCTGCATATGTTTATTCTGTTCCATTCTCTGTCTTCTTCTTCTTTTGGGACTCCAATTTCATATATGTTAGACCATTTGATACTGGGCTGAAGCTCCTGGGAGCTGAGTCTGTTTTGGGTTTGTTTTTACAGTTTTTATCTTTGAGCTTCAGTCTGGACCATTTCTACTGACCCATGTTCAAGTTTATTTATTATTTTCTCAGCTACACTTAGCCAGCTGATGAGCCCAGTGCAGGACTTTTTCACCTCTGATATTCTACATTTTATTTTTAATGTCTTCATTGTACTTTTTAGAAATGATTTCTTCTTGTCTGCTGAAATTCCCCTTCTTCTCATACGTGTTTACTTTTCCACAAGCTTCTTGTGAATTATACTTATGTAAAATTCTCTATCAGACAATTTCAACATCTCGGTCACTTCAAAACTGGACCTTTTGATTACTTTATCTCCTCATGACGTATTGTTTTCCTTGTTTTTTTTTTTTTTAATCTGTCTGATAGATAGCTTGCTTGCTTTATTTATTTATTCATTCATTCATTCATTCATTCATTCATTCATTCATTCATTCTAAGAGACTGGGTCTCATTCTGTCATCCAGACAGGAGTGCAGTGGCACAATGATGGTTTGCTGCAGCCTCCAACTCCTGGGCTCAAGCGATCCTCCCACCTCAGCCTCCCAAAGTGCTTGGATTATAGGTGCATGCCACCATAGCACCTGACCCTGGTCGATTTTTAGAGAATGCTAGATATCATACACAGAACAGCAGAGACTGAAGTAAATAGTATTTATGTGTACAAACGAGCATATACCTCTTCTTTAGTCATGATTTTAGTGCATGGGTTTGAGATATTTTAATCAGAAGCTTACATCTTTGTTTCTGTTCTCATACTCTTTAGTTTACCACAGACTTCAAATCTTCTAGCAATTGGATATTGTTATTTTGAACAGACTAAGGCACTCGAGGTTTTATTCTGTGCTCACGCTCCACCCTTATGTTCAGCAACACCTGCATGTCTAAGCTGAAAAACTGAGTCTCGCTTCACTTTCTGTCCCCACAGGGTGCTAGATTTAGGGTGGGAGCAGCAATGGAGGGAGTTCTGTGGTCTCCTTCTTGGCCCTCGGGGGTGGGTCTCCTTCTGGCCTGTGTGTGTGACTGGCCCTCAGGGGTGGTACTTCAGCACTCCCGGGTGTCCTCACTGTGGCACTGGTCTTAAGGAGGAGAGAGTTCTCTGCCTCTAACCCAGCATTGATAGATCTCTTCCGGGTATTGATTTAGGATCCCAGGCAAGACAGTTTTCTGGTCTTTCTAAGGATTGGGAGTTACTGTTTCTATCCTGTTAAGAACTGAATTTTGTCTTACTCAAAATTAGTATGTCAAAGCCCTAACCCTCAGTACTTCAGAATGCTGCTGTATTTGGAGACAGAACCTTTGAAGAGTCCGTTAACTTAAATGAGGTTGTTAGGATGGGCCTTAATGCAATCTGACAGGTACCCTTATAAGGAAATGAAATTTGGACTCACAGAGACCCCAGGGATGTGCACCTGGGCAGATGTGGCCACGTGAGAACACACAAGGTGGCTGTTTTAAGGCTGAGGAGACAGACCTCAGAGAAAATCAAACCTGCCAATTGATCTTGGACTTCCTCTAGAACTCTGAAAACATAAATTCTGTTATTTAAGCCTCCCAGTCTGCAGTAGTTTGTTATGACAACCTTCGCAAACCAGTACATTCCCTTTGACCCTACTTCCCTAGCAGCAATAAACCTTTGTCTGTGTCCTGAGATACAAGAGGTTTACCTACCCTTCTACAGGCAGATGGGTTTCATTTCTACTCTTCCCCAGAGGACATGGATTTTCAGCTGAGCTCCTGGTGTGTGGACAAAGAGCTGAATTGCTGCCCCTGTTCCAGTGAGTTAAGCCTTCTACATTGCGGCAGAGACCATCGAAGTGGTAGTACTCCAAACTTGTCCACCACCAGCAGCCAATTACCCTCGTTGCTGTCAAAGGGAAATCTCCAGTTTCTTGCTCTGCCTCCATAAGTCTTTGTGAGCACCTGACAGAAGCCTATGGAAAAGTAATTGTGAATGCAACTTTTGCCTGAGGCTTCCACCTTCTACCAGCTCACATGTTAACTCATGCTTGGCCTTTTAAAAATTGTTCAAGTTTTGCCTGATTTCTTCTTTTTTAAAACAAATTTATTGGCTGCGTGCGGTGGCTTATGCCTGTACTCTCACCATTTTGGGAGGCCGAGGTGGGCAGATCACCTGAGGTCAGGAGTTTCAGACCAGCCTGGCCAACATAGTGAAACCCCATCTCTACTAAAAATACAAAAATTAGCAGGGCACAGTGGCAGGCGCCTGTAATCCCTGCTACTCTGGAGGCTGAGGCAGGAGAATCGCTTGAACCCAGGAGGCGGAGGTTGCAGTGAACGAAACTCTGTCTCCAAACAAAACAAAACAAAAAAACCCAAAACTTTATTGAGATACAATTCACATACCATACCGATTCACTTATTTAAAGTGTACAATTATTCAATGGTTTTTAACATATTCACAGATTTCTGTACAACCATCACTATAGTCAATGTTAGAACATTTTTCATCTCAAAAACCTCATAGTTTTCAAGCTATCATCCTCACCCAAGCTGTCACCCCAGCCCAAGGCAACTACCAATCTACTTTGTCTCTATAAAATGTCCTTGTTTTGGAGTTTCATATAAATACAATTGTATAATAAGTGGTATGTTGTGACTGGCTTCTAGCACTTAGCATGCTATTTTTGTGGTTCGTCTGTGTTGTGGAACATATCAGTACTATGTTCCTTTTTTATGGCTGAGTAGTATTTCACTGTGTTGCTATACAACCTTTTGGTTTATCTGTTCATCAGTTGATGCACATTTAGTTTGTTCCCACCTTTTGGCTGTTCCAAGTAGTGTTTCTATAAATATCCTTATACAAGTTTCTATGTAGACATATGTTTTTATTTATTTGAGGTGAAATCTACCAGCGGAATTGCTGAGTTATTTTTTAACACCATATTTAATTATTTGAGCAACTGCTAGACTGTTTTCCAAAGCAGCTGCATGATCATACATTCTTACCAGTAGTGTATGAAGGTTCTGATTTATCTGCATTTTCGCCAACACTTGATAGTATCAGACTTAGGATTCTAGCCATCCTAGTGGTTGGGAAGTGGTAACTTGTGATATTTATTTGCATTTTCCTGATGACTAATATGTCAAGAATCTTTTCATGGGCTTATTAGGCATTTGTATGCCTTCCTCACAAAAGTGTCTATTCAGATCCTTTGTCCATTTTTACATTTATTTTTTTTTATTTTTGAATTGGAAGAGTTTTTATATAGTCTGGATGTCTGGATGGAAGTCCTTTATCAGATATATGATTTGCAAATATTTTCTGCCATTCTGAGGGTTGTCTTTACACTTTTTAGATGGTGTCCTTGGAAGCGCAGAAGTTTTTGTTTTTCTTAACTTTGTTGGAGTCTAATTTATCTATTTTTTGTTTTGTTGTTCATATTTTTGGTATCATGCCTAAGAATCCATTGCCAAATGCAAGGTCATAAAGATTTATTTTATTCTTATGTTTTCTTGGTTAAGGAAATTTGTGCCTGTATTTATAAGATATATGAAGCTGTACTTTTCTTATGATATCTTTGTCTAATTTTGGTATCAAGGTGATAGAAGTCTCATTAAGAGAGTTGGGAAGTATTCCCTTCTCTTCCATTTTTTTTTAAAGGGTTTATAAATAATTGGTTTCAATTATTCTTTAAATATAATATTTGGTAAGATTTAGTGGTGAAGCCCTCTAGGCTTGGCCTTTTCTTTGTGGGTAGTTTATTATTATTGTTATTTCTCCTTCAGTCTAGCTGCTTATCACAGGTCTAGTCAGATGGTCTATTTTTGTCTGGAGTCAGTTTTAGTCATTTATACATTTCCAGGAATTAGTCCATTTTTTTCTAAGCTGCCTGATTTGTTGGCATACAATTGTATATGACGTTCATTTAAAATCCTTTTTATTCCTATAGGGTTCATAGTAATGTTCCTTTTTAAATTTCTGATTCAAGTGACTTGAGTCCTCTCTCTTTTCTGTGGTAAATCTAGCTAAAGACTTGCCGATTTTGTTATTCTTTTAAAGAACCAGCTTTTGGTTTCACTGAGTTTTCTCTATTATTCTCCTATCCACTAATTCATTAATTTCTTTTCTAATATTCATTATATTCTCCATTCTGCTTGCTTTATGTTTAGTTTGCACATCCTTTTCTAGCATCAAAAGGTAGAAGATTAGGTCATTGATTTAAGATATTTTCTTCCTTTATGTGATTGGCATTTACTGCAATAAATTGGCCTCTAGGCAGTGCTTCAGTGGCATCTAGTAAGTTTTGACATGGTGTGTGTTCATTTTCTTTTATCTCAAAGTATTTTCTGGTTTGTCTTTTGATTTCTTCTTTGACCCACTGATGATTCAGGAGTGCGTTTAATTTCCACATATTTATGAGTTACCAATTTTTTGAATGCTATTGATTTCTAATTTCATTTCATTGTAGTCAGAGAATGTATTTTGCATTATTTCTATCCTTTTAAAGTTATTGAGGCTTGTTTTGGGGCTTAGCAATATTATTAGGGCTCCCTTTTAAATACTGAGTAATTTTTTTCTTACTGCCCACAAGATGTTTTCCTTGTTTTCACCTTTCAACATTTTTACCATGATTTGTACATTTGTGGTTCTCTTTGAGTTTATCCTATGTAAAATGCATTGAGCTTTCTGGATGGGTATGATACTGTTTTTCAATACATTTGGGAAGCTTCAGCTATTGATTTTTTGCCTATTCTTTTTCCATTCGTTTCTCTCCTCTCCTTTGGTACTCCCATTGCACATATATTGATATGCTTCATGATGTCCCACATTTCTCTGAAGCATTTGTCACTTTTCTTCAGTCTTTATATTCATTCTTTTTATTTCTGTTTTTCAGCTTACATAACTTTTATTGATCTGTCTTCTACTTCCTTATTGTTTCTTCTGTGAGATCCAGATCTAATGTTGAGCCCTTCTGGTGAATTTTTTAAATTTAGTAATTACTTAGAATTTCATTTGTTTTCTAAAATTTCTATCTCTATTGATATTGTATATTTGACTTAATGTTGTTATTATTCTTTCTTTACTCCTTTATTTTTTGTTGCCTTAGCTCTGTGAACATGCTTATAATGGCTACTTCAAAGTCTTTTTCTGAAAAATCTAACATCTGGTCTCTCTCACATGCAGTTTCTATTGCCTAATTTTTTTTTTTTTTTGTATGCCTCACAATTTCTTTGTTGAAAATTTTCCATAGTATATGCAATTAAATATATATAGATATTTAATGTATATATTAATTAATTTAAAAGACTACTCAGAAATTCTGAGTACTACCCAACCCCAGGGAGGACTTGTTATTATTGGCCTGAGTGAATTATTTCAGCAAAATCTATGTCTCTTCATCTCTGGTGTTAGCTTTTGATGTTTTTCTTCTGCAAGGTATAGCTTCAGGTGTGCCCGTCGTCGCCCTAGAATGACAGTGGTACTAGTAGGACTATTTTCATCTCTTTCACTGACTACTCTTAGCTATTAAACGCCACCAATTACTGGCAGATTGTTCTATTGTCTTTAACAATGCCCTATGACATAAATTGTTCCATGAACTAATCCAATCAAATTGTGACTTCTCTGACAGAATAGTTACTGAAGTGACTGGTTTTTGCTCAGACCTCAGGCAGACTCCAGGGGAGACTCTTTCCAGATTCCCTGGTTCTCTCCTTCAAACTTGTTGTCCTACAGTTTAGATTGTATCTTTTTTTTTTCTTTCTTTTTTTAGAGCCAAGATCTCACTCTGTCACCCAATCTGGAGGGCAAGGGCAGAATCACAACTCACTGCAACCTCAGAATCCTGAGCTCGAGCAATCCTCCTGCCTCAGCATCCTGAGTAGCTCCGCCTATGGGTGTGCACCATCACACCTGGCTAATTTGCTAAAATTTTTTTGTAAGGATGGGGGTCTCACTATGTTTTCCAGGCTGGCCTTGAACTTCTGGACTCAAGCAGTCCACCTAGCCACAACTGCCATTATTCTTGACAGCACGTCTGGGATTGAATTTCTTCTCTCTGTTGCAAATGAAGTCAGTTCCTTAAAAATAAATGAGATTGGCCGGGCACAGTGGCTCACGCCTGTAATCCCAGCACTTTGGGAGGCTGAGGTGGGCGGATCACCTGAGGTCAGGAGTTTGAGACCAGCCTGGTAACATGGTGAAACCCCATCTCTCCTAAAAACACAAAAATTAGCCCAGCATGGTGGTGCGCGCCTGTAATCCCAGTTAGTCTACTCCGGAGGCTGAGTCAGGAGAATCGCTGCAGTCTGGGAGGCAGAGGCAGCAGTGAGCTGAGATCGCGCCACTGTACTCCAGCCTGGGTGACAGAACAAGACTCCATCTCAGTAAGTAAGTAAGTAAATAAATAAATAAATAAATAAATAAATAAATAAATAAATCAGATGTTATCTGTTTTTTGGCTTGTTTTCACTCAGGCAAAATCTCTGAACTAAGGTTCTGGAATTATGGGCAGAGAGGATGGCAGTCTCTGTGAGTGACATCCCTGCTCTAGGACCCCAGTACTCAGTGAGTGAGAGCAAGAGTGAGCAGGGCCCCAGTATTTCAGCAGAACGCACCCGTGGTAGAGTCTCTGACCCAGGAGTGATGGCTAGGCAGAAGGGTATCCCCACTCCTCCACTGCACTCACACAGAACTTTGCCTCAGCAGCTGGTGGTTGGGATCAGGAATGGAAAGCAAGGATGCCCTGCTCCTCCTGGGAGGAAAGCCCTCCAGTTGCGAACTGGGAGGAGAGGCAGCCCAGCGTTCTTGGAGGCAGCAGTGTGGAGTCAGCCTCACTGAGATGACAGGGAGTCGAAAGGAACTGGTCTCGGCTCAAGTACTATAAATACTTGCCTTTATTGCAGAATTTTCAGAGATGTTCTTGAATAGATGTTCATTTGCTTTTTGCCCTTGGGATCATTTCTAGAGGTTTTACACGGTGGTTATTTCTTGTAGTTTTCACCCGTTTCAGTAGGGAACAGGGAGCCTGGCTCCTCATGCTGCCACGCTGGAAGTCCATCACCTAATTTCTTACCTGCTTTTGTTACAGACACCAGGCCCGTGGCTCCTTATGTAATGGAAATGTACATGGGCCAAGCTGTTTTCCCAGATAAGGCTTTATTTCAGGGCTTGTGCTCCAGTGCAAAGGAAACAGCAGAGGTGCAAGGATCCTCTGGCAGGCTCTTTAAAAAGCCAGTAGGGGCCAGGCGTGGTGTCTCATGCCTGTAATCCCAGCACTTTGGGCGGCCAAGGCGGGCGGATCACGGGGTCGGGAGATTGAGACCAGCCTGGCCAACATGGTGAAACCCCGTCTCCACTAAAAATACAAAAATTAGCAGGGCATGGTGGCATGTGCCTGTAATCCCATCTGCTCGGGAGGCTGAGGCAGGAGAATCGCTTGAACCCGGGAGGCGGAGGTTGCAGTGAGCCGAGATCGCACCACTGTACTACAGCCTGGGGACAGAGTGAGACTCTGTCAAAAAAAAAAAAAAAAAAAAAAAAAAAAGCCTGTAGGGATTAGGCAAAGTGCAGGAATTGACTTTGCTAGGAAAACGGGAGCATAGGAAAGCCAGAGTGACACATTGTTTTATTATTGTTGTTGTTGTTTTATTTATTTTTGAGACGGAGTCTGGCTCTGTCGCCCAGGCTGGAGTGCGGAGTGCGGTGGCGCGATCTGGGCTCACTGCAACCTCCGCTTCCCGGGTTCAAGCGTTTCTCCTGCCTCAGCCGCCGGAGTAGCTGGAACTGCAGGCATGTGCCGCCATGCCCAGCTAATTTTTTGTATTTTTAGTAGAGATGAGGTTTCATCGTGTTAGCCGGGATGGTCTCTGTCTCCGGGTATCGTGATCCACCCGCCTTGGCCTCCCAAAGTGCTGGGTTTACAGGCGTGAGCCACCGCGACCGGCCGAGTGACACCTTTTTAAAAATCAACTCCATCTGAAAACTAGCAAGGCACATTCCTTGCCAGCCACGACCCACGGTCATAGGATGTTTAAGGCTGAGGATGCAGCTTAATAATGCCTGCAAGGATAAATACCTGGGACAACAAAACACCCAGATGTTCCAATATTACCTAACAATATGCACTTTTTAAGTGATAATACTTATGCTTTGTGCTTATGCACTAAAATGCCAAGGATAACTGTCTTTAAATCAACAAAGTAATAAATTCTGTCATTCTGCCAGCCCACCCACATGCAGACACAATTTAGCTTAGCTTTTACATAGATAAGACCCCGATATAAGAAAAACTTAAAACACAGATGTTGCATTCCTCCTCTTGCTTTCTGAGAACACCCCGCTGTGTAACTGAGTAGCTTTCAATACTCTCTCGCTGCACTCTGTAACTCGCCTTGCATTCCTTCCTGCACACGATCCAAGCATCCTATGTTGGAGTCTGGATTAGGACCTCTTTTTCCCGCGGCAACAACAGGGATAGGGTATGCAGGCTCTGCTAGGCAAAGCGGGTGAGGGGTAGGGGCTGCAGGTCGCTTACCTGGTTGTGATGGTTATCTTGAGTAATGGGCCACCTGGTAGTCTGGCCAATGGCAACAAGACTTTCAATCAGCGTTCCTTTCCTGGGTGGGGCATTACTCATGGTTTCAGTCACGTTCCACTCCACATCTACCACACTAATGCTAGGGCAATTGTTAAAGGGCATTTTGTTCCTGACTAGCTGCCTCCTCCATTACCTTCATGTTCCTGGAAATTGTGACGCCAAAAACTATCTACAGTCAATCAAGAGCTGATGTTATTTTAAAGTAAATTCTTGGAAAACAACTTAGGAATGGCTTATTTTTTCTTTAAAAATCTGATTGGAACTGCTGCTAATTGGAGTATATATTCAGGGAAACGAATCTGTGTTACCAGGTGGCTATCCTCAAGCTTTGAGCTGGAATACACTCTATACTTAATCATATTTTCTGAATCTCATTATTTAAAGTTAACATTTTTTATGTCTATACAATGTTACTGAGTATAAATATGTCCAGACCTTATTAAAATAAATTATGGTTTTGATAACCTTTTGAATTTCCTGTGTATTCAGATGTAGACTATTAATTCAATCATTTATTTCACAAAAAAATTATTAAGCACTTCTATATATGATAATACTGTAGTTTTCAGGGATGGGGGACTAAATCCTGAGTCTTACCTTCCAGGGGATGTCAGTTTACCAGGAGACACATGCATGTAGAAAGATAACTACAGAAAGACTTAATAAAGGAGCTAGGAAAAGCTAAGTCTGA
Source organism: Chlorocebus sabaeus (assembly GCF_047675955.1). Taxonomy (NCBI): domain Eukaryota; kingdom Metazoa; phylum Chordata; class Mammalia; order Primates; family Cercopithecidae; genus Chlorocebus; species Chlorocebus sabaeus. Next base: position 19,874,801 of record NC_132912.1, read on the forward strand.
AGAATGGAAGAGAGTTTCAAAGGCAAGAAATATTGGGGAAGCCCATGGAAGTAGAAGCTAGAACAAACGCTTTCTAGACAAGTTTCATGTGTCCGAGGATTGGATACAAAGTATGGCGAAAATGAAACCGGAAACATAGATCAAGGCTCGTTAATAAAGGATGCTGTGTCTTGATAAGGAGTTACAACGTGACAGGTGCTTTTGGATAGAGAATAACTAGTAGCAAGGAGACCAATTTAAAGGCTATCATATCAACCAGCAATTATTTGAATTTGGACTAAAAATGTGGCTGTGTGGGTAGAAGATGTTGAAACCTACTTTTAAGGTAGAATTGGCTTTATTTTATTTATTTATTTATTTATTTATTTTTGACTATTTGGCCACGGTGGTTTAGAGAAAGAGAACGTAAAACTACTATAGGTTTCTGGCTTGCAAGTCTAAGTAGATATTGTTATAATAATTAACTAAATTATTAATGCAAAGCAGATAATCTCATCTCGAAAGGAAAATAATGAATTTGGAATTAAACATGTTAAATTTGAGTAACCTAGATATTGCAGTGAGGATTGTAATACACTGTAAGTAACATGGATCTGCGGTTCTAGACCAATGTGCAAGTGTGAAAGTGAGTACAGGCAGACCTGGATTTATATTATGGTTTCCTTTCTTTCTTTCTTCTTTTTTTCTTTCTTTCTCTCTCTCTCTGTCTCTCTTTCCTTCTTTCTTTCTTTCTTTCTTTCTTTCTTTCTTTCTTTCTTTCTTTCTTTCTTTCTTTCTTTCTCTTTCCTCTTTCTTTCTTCTTTTGTTTTTTCAGAGTCTTACTCTGTCACCCAGGCTGGAATGCAGTGGCATGATCTCAGCTCACTGCAACCTCTGCCTCCTGAGTTCAAGCAATTCTCCTGCCTCAGCATCCCAAGCACCTGGAATTACAGGCATGCGCCATCACACCGGCTAATTTTTGTATTTTCAGTAAAGACAGAATTTCACCATGTTGGCCAGGCTGGTCTTGAACTCCTGACCTCAGGTGACCTGCCTGCCTTGGCCTCCCAACGTGCTGAGATTACAGGTGTGAGCCACTGCACCCGCCCTACATTCTGGTTTTCTTAAACAAGTTCGTTTACTTTCATTTTTAAAGTACAAGTAATATGAGCTACTTCACAGAGCTTTTAGTGGGTGATTAAATTACAATTTAATCATAAATGACAGCTATGATGCTATTTATTTTGTTTGTAAATTGATATATGATAATTGTTCATGTTCATAGGGTACAGGGTGATGTTTCAATACACGTGCACAATGTATAGTGATCAAATCAGGTTAGTTAGGATGTCCGCCACTTCAAACCTTTATCATTTCTTTGTGATGATACTTTCAAGATTGTCTTTTCTACCCATCTTGAAACATAACAATACATTGTTCTGAGTCACCATACTATGTAACAGAACACTGGAAGGTATTCTCCCCATCTAAGTATTGATGCTATTTGTTAATGAAGTCTGATTTGTATTAATAGAGATTAATTAAATGAACCAAACAGAGTACATACAGGTTGAGTATCACTTATATGAAATGCTAGGTACCAGAAATGTTTCAGATTTCAGGTTATTTTCTGATTTGGGAATATTTGATTTATACTTATGAGTTGAGCATCTGTAATTTGGATATCAAATTAGGGTTGAGCATCATGTCAACACCAAAAATGTTTCAGATTTGGGAGCATTTCCAATTTTGGATTTTCAAATCAGGAACACTCAACCTGTAATGTGTTTAAAGTTAAATCCAAAGAAGTGCTTCTTGGTACAGTTTTGTGGTTTAACAGAACCTTAGGTCAAGCTTGATCCTTTAAGGTAGCAGAGCAGGAGAAAATCTAAAGAGTTTGAGATTTGTTTTCTCTTTAGCACTTTTCAAGTGCTTTCTTATGTATCATCTCATCACATTCTCAAAGCCATTCTTTGAATGAGGCATGTTCACCCCAATTTTATACAATTTATGACTTGCCTGCCTAAAGTCAATCACAAAGCGTAGTTATGGAACTGAACGCTCAAGTCTGGCTTCTGGCTTGTAGCCTACAACTCTTGTCATATCAAACCTGCCACTCAACGGGTTTCACATTCATCCTCCTATTCTGAAACTTACCTTAGACCTCAATAAAATAGCTCTATGAAAGAGGACCTTTGCAAGGCAGCTCTGACATGTAACTTTTTTGGCTCGAAAGCACATTAGCAGTTTGTTATTACCATTCAAAAACCACCTTCAAGGAGACAAGAGATCAAAACCAACAAGTAAATGAAGGTGTTAGGTGAACGATTCAATTAAATAATTTGGAAATATAGGTGATATTGTTTTTTTCAGAAGTCTGTGTTGGAATTCCAATGCTGTTATGACATAAAACCAATCAAATTGTAAAAAGGTTACTGTTGTTGCCAAAAATTCAGCCCCCACACACTCAGTGCTGTCGTAAATAATAGTTATCCTTATGGAAAAACTAACACATCTTGTTAGCTATATGTCAATATGAAAAATAAAATTCAAAATGAAGCAAAAATATATGCTATAGACTTTTCTTCCTTTGACTCTTTCATCTCTTCAACACTCTAAATTTTTTCTTAGGTGTTTCTTGTTAATCGAAGAAAGTTTAAGCATATGAACAATATTTTGTTACCAAGTTCATGATGCATTTCTTGAAAACTTACTACTCTAGTGACAATATTACTATCATGTGAACCATCAGTTTCTGCAAAATAAAATTTGTGTTTTACATGAGTTAATGGTGATATCTGCAGTTTTCCTCCTTTCAGGAACCTCAAAACATTCATGAAAGTACCACTTCGGCTGTGATAAGAACACTTTCTCCTCCAGTTAGTTTCTATTTCTTTCTTATATTCCATGAGACAATGTCCCATGACATGAGAAGATGGGAACTTAATTCTGTTCAGGCACATAATTGCTGCAGTCCATGGAAAATAACAGCAATAGGTCTTGAGTTCATCTAAGAAGAGTAATTATTCATTAAATGATCCAGTTTATGCTGGACATCTGTAGCATATAGCTGTAATTAATCAAGAATTGGTAAATGTAAAAATATTAAATATGAGGATAAGCATTCTCTGTCGCTTGTTTTTTTCCTATTCACTAAAAGAGAACATGAATATATTAGAATTAACAGTAAATTATGAAAAGGTTTATTTGAAAGAAAATCTTGAATCTTCAAAGTTTTGAGATAAATAATCCTCAAGAAAACTGATTCTTGGTAAAAAACCTTTATGATAGGTCCAATTTGGAAGGAATGAGGAGAAAACATTTTATTATAATCAAGAGAAGAAATAGAAAAAGTAAATGGGGGAGAGAGGAAGTGTCAGTTTATCCATCATCCTTTGAGTAAAATTAAACGATCAAATATGATTCTAATATTCTGTGTCTATGCACTCCTAGGTAAAACAGTAAGCTATGCAAAAGATGCAGGAAAAACCCTCCAATATAATACTCAAGATTATGTGCATTTTGTGATAAGGATAGGTAAACTCCAAAAAAGTGTAATTATATAGGTATAATTTTAGGTGCTCTGGCATCTGAACAGAAATGGAATTTAATCCAGTAAATGACTGTGGGTCACCTACTATCTTACCTGTACTGTTTTTACTGCTGGGAATAAAGAGATGAGTAATACCTGGTCCCTGTTCTGGATAAACTGAAAATCCAGGCAGTATTTTAGAGCACACCCCAAAACAAGCAAACAACAAAAACCACAATAAATGACTGAAGTCATAATATGAATAAATTATCATCACAACACAGAGAAATACATGCTTAACTTTTAGCCTAGAGGAAACAGAAATGCAGATTAGTAAACAGCCTCTCAGAGGAAGTGAACTTGAGCTGGCATTTCACCAATGTAGAGCTGTCTCCAGGCAGGCCAGGGTAAGAGGTGGCGTTCTTTTAAGTCCCTCAGAGCCTCTGACATTCTTTGAAGTACTTAATGACATGAAACATATTTAAAATGTGCCCATTTATGCATGATCATATGAGTTGAATTACATTTGACAAGATACTATAATGTACACTTTGTAGACATTAAATGTTTATCAACTCAATTTTATGATTTTTAAAATATATGTAATACAATATAGTTTCCCCATTTTCCAACACTTTCTTGCACTCTTGGAGAACTCATGTTCTTTATGCAGTATTCCCATGGTGCCTAATGGAAAACAATGACTGAGGAGAAGGCATTCCAGCCACAAGGTTCAGTGGAATCCAAGCTCTGGGAAGATACATATTTAAGTAGAAAAGTTTTTTGGCCCATTTAGACTGCTATAATACAATATCTTAGAATGAGTAGCTTATAAACAACAGACATGTATTTCTCACAGTTCTGGAGGCTGTGAAGTCCAAGACCAAGGCTCTGGCATATTTGGTAGATATTGAGGTCCTGTTTCTGGTTTGCAGATGACCTTCTTCTTGCTATGTCCTCATATGGTGGAAGGGGTAAGGCAGCTCTATGGGGTTGCTTTCATAAAGGCACTAATCCCATTCATGAGGGCTTCACCCTCATTACCTGATCATCTCCCCAAAGCCCCATGTCCAAATACCATTGCATTCAGGGTTAGGTTTAGACATGTAAATCTGAGGGGGACCCAAGCATACAGTCTGTAGCATAAAGCCTCTCAAATCATAATATCACTGATTAACCCTGTGGAGGCATATACATTTCCACATTGTCATAGTTCATTCTTTCCACCCTGTAGTCAGATGTCATCACCAAAGTGCCTGATTGAGGATTTCTCAGAGAAGATACTTCCCCACTAACTCTGTAATTGTGGATAACTCCCTTAGCCTCTTCAGCCTTTGTTGACTTGTGTGTAAAATAAGGATAGTACTATAGTACTCTAAATACAATGTATTTGAAGTTGCCTATGGAAGACTTTCTGGAGATGTAAGGCATTAGAGCAGCCACAATCATTCAGTGTTTTTTATTTACCACTCTTCTTAGAACCCAGGAATGGCAAAAGTACTTAAAATGTTTTCGTTACTAGAAAAACAGCATGTAATAAGAAAATGAGAGTAAAACTCCTCTCTTCTTTACTTTTTGAAAGAATTGAAAGAGAGCTTTTCTTTTAATAGAAAATACTTGAGAAATGTTGGCTTTCTTTGTGAATTATCATATGTAAAATCATACTTGACTAATAGCATGCAATATTTAACCTTAGCTCAAGCTGTGAGGAATTAGACTGATATCCTTCCCACACACGTAGAGTGACAGTAATATGATCTGAGGTATTTGGGGCTTGGGAAGATGGCTAATGGTGTAAGCATGTCAATTAATAAATATTTTAAAACATAAGCACATTTTTTCTTTTTCTTTCTTTCTTTTTCTTTTTCTTTTTCTTTTGTTTTGTTTTTGGCAAGGTCTGGCTCTGTTGCCCAGGCTGGAGTGTAGTAGCATGATCTTTGCTCACTACAACCTTTGCCTCCTGGGTTCAAGCAATTCTCGTGCCTCAGTCTCTTGAGTAGCTGGGATTACAGGTGTGCACCACCACACCCAGCAAAATTTGATATTTCAGTAGAGATGTGGTTTTGCCATGTTGCCAAGGCTGATCTTGAACTCCTAAACTCAAGTGATCCACCCGCCTCGGCCTCCCAAAGTGCTGGAATTACTGCTGCACCCAGCCATTAGAAATATTTAAAATGTTGTGTAGGTTGTATATTTTACAGGAAAAGCTCACAGTTGAAATATCTTACCTAATTTACGTATATATCACTAGCAACTTCTGGTTATTATAACTTAACACTAACAATCCCCATACATATTGAAGAGTAAATTTTGTTCTTTCCAGATGCGTTATTGTTGCCAGGGGTAGGTATTTGGTGTTTTGTTGTTGTTATTGTTAGGCACTTACTTGTATTTTTGTCAAGGGGCTACAATTATGTGCTTCAGATACCAGAAAGCATTAAAATATATACAGTGAGATATCTCTTGTCTCTGTCCCCAACTTCCAAGTCTTCACTCCTTTCTTCCATCTTCTTAATCCCATTTTAGCCACACCCCACAAATAACCACCGTCGTTAATGCTAACATTAAACGCTTTGCTTAAAAAATTAAAATATGACTATTTAGTCATTTGTAGGGGGAAACTTATGGGTATTTTATAGACTCAGAGAAATTACAGAAGCAAAATCTTGGAGAATTGAATAAGGAAAAGGACTTATATAACAAGTGAAAAGCTTGTGTCATGGTTTGTGTCACTATCTGAGTCTATCTGCTTTAACAAATTATTCTCTGAAAAGCAACTATACAGTTGACCTTGTGTGCCTGCTGCTGTAGCTTGTTTCTTCAAGGAAAATTCAAAACACTCTGTTAGTCTGTTTTTTCATTGCTATCAAGGAATATTTGAGGCTGGGTTATTTATAAAGAAAAGAGGTTTTACTTTGACTCATGGTTCTGCAGACTGTACACAAAGTACAGTGCCAGCATCTGCTTCTGATGAGGTACTCTGGAAGTTTACAGTCATGGCAGGAGGCGAAGGAGACCCTGCACGTCACATGGCAAGAGAGAGAAGCGGGAGGTTCCATACACTTATTTATTTATTTATTTATTTACTTTTTGAGACCAAGTTTCACTCTTGTTGCCCAGGCTGGGGTGCAATGGCACGATCTCGGCTCACCGCAACCTCTGCCTCCAGGGTTCAAGTGATTCTTCTGCCTCAGCCTCCCGAGTAGCTGGGATAGCAGGCATGCGCCACCATGTCCAGCTACTTTTTGTATTTTTAGTAGAGACGGGGTTTCTCCATGTTGGTCAAGCTGGTCTGGAACTCCCGACGTCATGTGATCCGACCGCCTCAGCCTTCCAAAGTGCTGGGATTACAGGCATGAGCCACTGCACCCAGCCACACTTTTAAACATTCAGAATCCTGCATGAACTCAGAGAATGAGCTCACTCATTACCAGGAGGATGGCACCAAGCCATTCGTAAAGGATCTGCTCCCGTGTTCCAGTGCTTCTCACGAGGCCCCACCTCCACTAGGGATCATATTTCAGCATGAGATTTGGAGTAGACACACAATCAAACCATATTAAGTCTGAAAATTGATAGATCAGGATATGCCCTGCCAAATTCATAGCATTGTAAAATTTTCTCCCAGGGAGTAATGTCATCATTCTGTCACTAACTTTTTATTTGGTAGTTAAGGAAACAGAGCTCGTAGGCATTTTGGGCACTTCCAGAGTTTTTATTTCCTTCTTTCTACTAAATTGATATTTTGAAATAATTATATGATAAATTTAGTCACCTCTACAAGCTAAGAATAATCAATCTAACTTAAATATTCTGTATTGATATTGTAAAAATATGTTTGTTGAATGAAATTAATAGTTATGTATCAGTCGATCAATGTTAATAAATCAAGGCAAAAAATATTTGTCAGGTTTCTATGGAATAAAGTACATATAAATCGAATCACTCTTCATTTATCAGAAAGACCTACTTGCATTATATTATTGACTGAGTTTTGTTGGTTTCAAAACTTCTTCCTTATTCCATTCACTCTTGGTTTGAAAAATTATTTCTCACTCCATTCAGAAAGCATTTTGATATGTATCTGTCCCAGCACCTGCCACACAGCCTGACACATGGCAGATTCCAAATAAATATTTGCTGACATCTAGACCAATTATATATATTACAAAATTAATATTTGTTATTTTTTCATGTGATATTTAACATTATTCTTGATGATAAAGGGTTTTTTATACAAATTTATTGTTTATTTGCTTTAAGAAAATAATTAAAAACTAGAAAATGTCATAAAAGATGATTGTTCTCAGTAATTTATTAAACATGTAACACAATTAGAAAATTTTAAAAATAAGCAACTAATAACGTTGCCAGAATGAGTTCATCTCACAAGGTATCATATATTTCTTTGTTTGAGATTTTTCACAGAAAAGTGGGAAATGGGTGAAGCATAGCCAAGTTGCAGCATATTTTCCCAAACTTATCTTGTGTTTTTAAATTTTCAACAAAACTTTCTTCTCATGTCATTACCCTCCGTCTTTATCACCCACAATCCTACTGCCATGTCAACCGAATAAAACTCCCTATCCTGTCTTCACTGTGTATCCATCTCTTACTCTATCTTGAAGCTTCCAGTGAAGTCCTCCCTTCTCCAGGAAGCCTCTCCTCCACCTCTCAGCCTTCAGTGATTTCTTTGCCCTGAACTCTTACGGTAGCGGTAATACTCATTGCATACTTAACCTCCCTTATATTTAGACATTATTGGCTAAGTTTCTTATGCATACATTCTAGTCAGATTGATTTCAAGAATTTCAAGAGTAAGAACAGCCTCCACCTTGTCTCAGTTCAATCCTGGGAATTGAGAATGTATGGGAAACTGGGGCTCACTGAGAGGGGGTAAATGAATGCCTCACATTCACAGGTTTGCGTGGCAGGAATGAATATGTCTCTCATTCCCCAGTGTTTCTACTTTCTTACTGTGTACCTAGAGAGTAGGATCTTTGCATGTCTTTCTATCCACAGCAAGGCTAAGCATGCTGCCTTACAGAGAATGCATTTGGGGTTCTTCATTATTGTTGTTTTGTTATAAACTTGATGTAAAACATACAGTCTACTATAGGTTTTAGGAAATATTGGCTCAGTGCTTTGATAGAGGAGCATTTGTGCTGGCATGCATTCATATTGTAAAGCAGCACTTGCTTTTTGGAGGCTATTTGGCAAGAGTCTATTCCTGTGTTTGACAGGCCCGTCACAACTGACTCATTGGGCAAAACAAATTCTATGTTTAGACAAATAAAAAAGAGGGGAGAAGCTTAGAAAGTTGAATTAATTTACCATTATCAAAAACATAAGAACACATTATGTTTACTTATGCCTCCCTCACTACCCTACCTAGCAAAAGAAACCAGATACACACACACACACACACACACACACACACACATACATACATGGAATGGACTAAATGTTTGTTTTGCTTCAAAATTCATATGTTGAAAACCTACTTCCCAATGTGATAATATTTGGAGGTTGTCTTTGGAAGGTAATCCTAACTACTCAGGAAGCTGAGGCAGGAGAATCACTTGAACCCACGAGGAGGAGATGGCAGTGAGCTGAGATGGTGCCATTGCACTCCAGCCTGGGTGACAGAGTGAGACTCTGTATCAAAAACAAACAAACAATCAAAAAAAAAAAAAAAAAAAAAGAGCTCCTTAATGTTGTTAGAGGTATGGCAGACTCAGCAGCAGTCCCATTTTCCCCTCGCTGTCCTCACCTGGGTCCTCGGCCCATTGCTCAGCCATCATCATGCCTCTCACATCACCTAGCTTCAAGGTCTTATCTCTCAGCCTCACGGTGATTGGTTCAGCAGATAGTGGGGCTTCCCATGTCTTTTCCCACCATCCATAGGAAGAGCTGCAACTGCCCCAGTGGTGGTGGATGACTCCCGCTTAGACCAGGAAGCGGTAGAGAAAGCCATTTTGGCGACTGATTCTTTCTTCCACACTCTGCTCTCACAGAAGCCCTAGGGGATGCTGTGATTACTTGGATCAATTCAATTATGACTTGTGCATCCCTCTTTCTTAGGGCAAAGTTCATAAGTCTCTGACCTTTCCTATTCTCTGGGTTACACAATAATAGCAAGAAAAGTGACAATGATGATAATTAACATTTGTTAGAACTTCCTAGGTGCTAGATAATAAGTACATTTTTTACATGTAACTCATTAATCTTCATAGTTCCATGAGGTAAATAGACAGTCATGTGCTCCCCAACAATGTTTTGGTCAAAGACAGACTGCGTAAATGAAAGTGATCTGATAATATTATAATGAAGCTGAAAACTTCCTGTGGTTTAGTGACACTGTAGCTATCCTAATGTCATTGTGAAACACATTACTCACATGTTTGTGGTGATGCTGGTGTAAACAAGCCTATTGTGCTGACAGTAATATAAAAGTATAGCACATATAGCATAACTGTGTATAATACATAATACTTGCTAGTGATAACAAACAATGTTATTACTGGTTCATGCTTTTACTATACTATACTTTTTATTGTTATTATAGAGTGTACTCTTTCTACTTACTTAAAAAAAGTTAACTGTAAAACAGTTTCAGGCATATATTTCAGGGAGCATTCCAGGAGAAGGCATTGTTTATATAGGAGATGACAGTGCTACGCATATTATCACCCCCAAGGACCTTCTAAGTGGGACAGGATGTGGAGGTGGAAGACAGTGAAATTGGCGATTCCAACCCTGTATGGACCTAGACTAATATGTGTGTTTGTGTCTTAATTTTCAACAAAAGTGTTTCAAAAGTAAAAAAATTAAAAATGAGAAATTTTAAAAAGAAAAAGAAAAGCTTCTAGAATAAGGATATCATAAAATAAAACATTTTTGGACAGTCGTACAATGTATTTGTGTTTTAAAGCTAAGCTTTAAGTGTTTTAAAGCTCCTTTGTGTTTTTACAAAGGAGCCAAAAAGTTAGAAATCAAATGTTTATACAGTAAAACATTACAGTAAGCTAAGGTTAATTTATTAATGAGGAAAGAAAAATATTTTTGAAGAACGTAGTCTGGGTATACAGTGTTTATGAGGTCTAAGTAGTATACAGTAATGTCCTAGGCCATCACTCACCACCCACTCACGACTCACCCAGTGCAACTTCCAATTCTGCAAGCTCCTTTCATGGTCACTGCCCTATATAGGTATACTATTTCTTATATACTATGCTTTTACTGTCTCCTTTCTATGTTTAGATACATGAATCCTTACCAGTGTGTTACAATTGTTACAATTGCCTATAGCATTCAGTCCAGTAACATGCTGTGCAATGTTGCAGCCTAGAAGCAACAGACTATTCATTCCTTATGGCCTGGATGTGTAGGAGGCTCTACCATCTAGGTTTGTGCAAGTACACCCAAGGATATTTATCAACAACGAAATCACCTATCCATACATATCTCAGAATATATCCCCATCAAGAAGTGACATATGACTCTGTTATTCCCATTTCTCAGTTAATGACTTTGAGGCCCTCAGTAGTTGAGCGATTTACCCAAATTCACAGCTTAAAAGTGAAGGCAGCATTTAAACTCTATCTGACTCTAGAATTTGCATTCTGAACTATAAGTTCCAGCTGCTTCTCATAATGTACATCCCATAGTAAATAATAACAGTATCGATGACACTATAGATACCCATTGATAAGGCCCATGCTTTGAGTAGTTTTTCAGTGAGTTGAATGGGTTACACTGAATTAAATTATTTGCTGTCTCCCCTGGTTCCTCCAAATAGGAGCACCCTTGTGGGGCTGGCTAAATGGAGCTGGAAATGTAATCTGTAGTTAGGAAACATTAGGGGCTTTTTGTTTGTTGTTAAATCTAAGATAACTACTTATTAATAGCCTTTGGGGGATGTTTGAATGTTTATAAAGTATTATTACAATCAGAGTCCACTTCAAAGTATAATCAAGAGTTCAAATGATTTCCTTCTTCCTTAATCTTATAATACAAAAGGGAATTCACTCCTTTTCTGCAAGTAGAAAATCTGAAATCTAGTTATAGGAAAGAAGAACATGAAACTGCAAACTTGTTTTTTCCCTTTGCCTTTGAAATCTATCACCTTCCTTTACCATAGAGACAAAAGATTATTATAATTTTTTTCTAAGATTATTAGAATTTATTTCATGTGCAATACTTCCTGGCTTTAATATCTCATAAATTTGAAATGTTCTGAATTTCTATGGCTTAGTTATTCCTCAGGAAGTATTTATCTTTCTGTTTGTTTGTTTTTCTTAGCACATTTAGAAAAAGAAAATATTTGTACTCTCATTTGTCATGTAACAGTTCCTGAGCATTCCAATTTATTCTTCAGAATCTATTAGTGTGGAGTCGAAAGCCTTATCATTTTAGGGACATTTTTAAGCTTTCCTATTTTTCTCTCCTGGCACTTTCTAAAACTTCTAGCGTTAACTTTAACATTGCATTTCTGAAATTTAATGAAAATCATTTTGTCTTGGATATTACCACAAGAAATGAATTTAGTGACCAATGTACATGTTTTCACCCCCATTACCTAGTTAATCTACAATTATCAGGGAAGAAATCATCTGAATAAGAAATTTTCCAGAAATTAGGAATTTGCTAATTTAAATATTCAAAATGTGGAAAATATATACGGTTGACAAATATTTTCTTGCTTTAAAAAGAATATGTGAAGCACAACCTAACCACATTTATTATTTTGGTTTCAGTAGAGGTATAAATTATTATGGAGCACTGCAATAATACAACAGCTATTTTCTCACTGATAAAACTCCTTCTCACCTTAAATTCAACAAGTTTATTCAACACACATCTTTAATGAATGCCTATTATATTTGACACTCTGCCAAGTGAATGACAGCTTACGAAACAGCACTCATATAAAAACATTGACCAGCACCAGCACCCCCTGAAACCTCCCCCAGTGGCTTCTCCCAATCGTCAACCCCACCTCCTTCCCATTGCTATCTACTCTTTGACTTCCTACATCATATGTTAGTTACTATCCTTTGTAAATGAAATAATATATATTCTTTTGTATCTTGCTTTTTGTTTAACATTGTATTTGTGAAATTCATTCGTCTCATGGCATTTCGCAGCAGTTTTCATTGTGAATGAATATACCAAAAATTGCTCATCCATTCTACTTTTTCATGGACATTTTGGCCTGTTTCTAAATTGAACTTACAGAAATACTGCTATTTTAAATATTCTGGGACATGCCTCGTGGTAAACATATGTATGCATTTTTGCTAGGAATTTATCTAAGAAAAGATGTGCTATGTTTTCAGATAAACGTATGCTTAGCTTTAATACAAAAGGGTCACATCATGTAGTCTCCAACACCGTTCTAGAAATCTCACATAATACTTCTGAGTATGTATATTTAATTGGCCATAACCCAGCCTAAGGCCACATACCTAGCTTCAAGAAAGGGAAAGCAGCAATGGATTTTGGCTGGATCCATTCCCATCCTTAATAAATTCTGAATTCTGACACCAGGAAAGAAAGGGAGTATTGGTAATGCGTGACAAGCACAGATCTCTGCCACACTAACTCTCCCTCAGCCCTTGCCATCTCAGGAAATAAACTATTGTCCACTTAGTGTTCCAGTAAAAAATCCCAGGGTCATTCTTCACTCCTACTACCCCCTTCCAGTCTATCAGCAAGTCTTCTTGTATTTCCCAAATACATCTCGACTCTATCATCTTCTCTCCTCCTCTGCTATCCCCCTAATATAAGCCTGTATCATCTCTTAGAGAGACACACTATTGCAGCCGCTTCCTGTCCTGTTGGAGCTGTTTTGATCCAGTTTTGCTCCCCCGCCATCCTTATAGCAATCAGTATGGTTTGGTTTGGTTTGGTTTTGCCTTCCTGTTTGGGGGGTTTATTTCCTTCCAATAATGCCACATTATTTCCCTATCTAAAAGCTTTCAATGGCTTCCTTTTGTACTCACAGTAAAAACTCAACTTCCTAACACTGGCCCTCTTGAACATCTACACGTTCGTTCCACTCTCATCCTCTGCTCCAGCTACAAAAGCTTCACATACATCAAATTCTTTCCCACTTCATGATCTTTTCCCCAGAACATGCTCCTTCCAAGTTTTATGGTTTTGTTTGCTCGTTTTGTTTGCAGTTTGTCTCCCACCACGGGAACGTAGGCATTGTGAATGTAGGGCTTGTCTGAGCTCTGTACCCAATGGGAAGGGGACCAGCCTAAACCCTGGTGGTGGTGAACAATGCTGAATGAACAAATGCATCTCTTATTTGTGAGCCTATGAACAATTTTGATTTCTTTTTATGGCTTATACTCTATTCTAAATATTCTCAGTATTCTTTAGCAAACATGGATTGCTCTTGAATGTTAAAAAGGTTTAATTTAGCGACTACATTAAATAATTTGCCATGTATAATTATTAAGTCTGAAGTTAATCAATTAGTAATGTCAACTAATATTTTGCAACAGCACCTAGAATACTTAATATATAGTGTAGGAACATTAGGTAACAGACAAATCAACACACATTATAACTTTGAGGAACTTATGATTCTGAAATGAGAGCTAAGAAATAAACATAGCTATCTATATTCTAATCCAGACTTTTTAAGTTCTAGAAAAGGTACATAAGTTAAGTGTGAGTGATTACTACATGATTTTTTTCTCATTAAATGTTGTTATAATGGGTCTCAAAATTCTGTGGCAGAGTTTTGATCAAGTTGTTTCCATTAAAAATTACTGACTTTAAAAACTAATAACTTAAAACTGCCCCATGCAGAAAATGCCAAAATAGTCCACAAAACATACTTCTTTTCTTCTAAAGATTTTGTGATGCGTTGTTATCATTACCCAGTTTTTTACTATTAAACTTAAATGGCCAATTGAAACAAAGAGTTCTGAGACTGTTCTTGTACCACTGATTAAGACTGTGATGGCAGGTGTTACAGATAATTCCATTTAGCCATATACTATGGTTTGGATTTGTGTCCCTGCCGAAATCTCATGTCGAATTGGAGGAGGGACCTGGTGGGAGGTGATTGGATCATCGTGGTGGATTTCCTCCTTGCTGTTCTTGTGATAGTGAGTGAGTCCCTTGTGCAGCTGTTATGTGAAGTAACATAACAATACTATTCGGGTATTGGAATGATAATACCATTCAGGTATTCAAGGCAATACCACTCAGGACATAGGAATGAGCAAAGATTTCCTGATGAAGATACCAAAAATGATTGCAACAAAAGCAAACATTCAAGTTCTTGCTTGATCTTACAGCAAATATTTCTCCATCTTAGTTCATGTTTTATTATTATTTACCCTAAAAGCAAATCTAACATAAAAATAAGAAAAGAATTTTAAAAAACATAAAAACAAATAACAAAGAAAACCACCAGTCTCTGAAGTAAGTTCCCAAGTATGCGTGCAATCGCTGTCTAGATACTAGGCAAGTATTTTCCAGCACTTGGTCTAACTCAGCAATGCTGTTCAGCTTACTTCAGGGAAAATGAGCAGCTTATTTGATATATGCTGGATTAATCTGCCTTTTCTACAGGATAACAGCCTCAGGGAAAGGCACCATTTGGAAATCAAAGCTGAAAATCTTTAAGACCTCCAAAGAACACTAGAGATAAGGTACAACTGAAGTTAAAAACAAACATTTAATAGCCTTAATTTATCTTAAAGAATAAATGCCTCATGACATTGAAAGATGTTTAGTAAGCTGTTTATTGAAAAGAACCCAGACAAATGTTATGTAAAGGGTGGCAAAGTCTAGCAATGTTATGGTGCTATTTAAAATTACTTTGATAGGCATCCAAATGGGAAGACAGGAAGACAAACTATCCCTGTTTGCAGAGGACATAATTCTATATCTGGAAAACCCCATAGTCTCTTCCCAAAAGCTCCTTTAGCTGATAAACAACTTCAGCAAAGTTTCAGAATACAAAATCAATGTACAAAAATCAATAAAATTCCAATACACCAACATCCAAGTCCAGAGGCAAATCAGTAATGAAATCTCATTCACAGTTGCTACAAAAAGAATAAAATACCTAGGAATACAACTAACCAGGGAAGTGAAAATCCCTTAAATGAAAAATATGAAACACTGCTCAAAAAAAAAAAAAAAAAAAAAACAGAGATGTCGCAAACAAATGCTCATGGATAGGAAGAATCAGTAATGTTTAAAAAGGCCATATTGTCCAAGGGAATGAACAGATTCAATGATATTCCCATCAAACTACCAATGGCATTCTTCACAAAACTAGGAAAAAACTATTTAAAAATTCATATGAAACCAACAAAAGAGCCTGAATAGCCAAGACAATTCTAAGCAAAAGAACAAAACTGGAGGCATTACGTTACCCGACTTCAAAGTGTACTACAGGGCTACAGTAACCAAAACATCATGGTACTGGGAGAAAAGCAGACACATTGACCAATGGAACAGAAGAGAGGGCCCAGAAATAAAACTGCACACCTACGACCATCTGATCTTTCACAAAACTGACAAAAACAAGCAATGGGAAAATGAATCCCTATTTGATAAATGGTGCTGAGATAATTGGCTAGCCACATGCAGAAAATTGAAACTGAACCCCTTTTTAATACCATATACAAAAATCAACTCAAGATGGATTAAAGACTTAAGTTTGAAACCTAAAACTATAAAAACCCCTTGTAGATAGCCTAGGAAATACCATTCAGAACATAGGAATGAGCAAAGATTTCCTGATGAAGATGCCAAAAACAATTGCAACAAAAGCAAAAAAACCACAAATGGAATCTAATTAAACCAAAGAGCTTCCACACAGCAAAAGAAACTACCAACAGAGTAAACAGACAGCCTACAGAATGGGAAACAAATTTTCGCAAACTATGCTTCTGACAAAGGTCTAATATCCTGAATATATAAGGAACTTACACAAATTTTCAAGCAAAAACAGCCCCATTAAAATGTGGGCAAAGAACATGAACAGACACTTCTCAAAAGAAGACATACAAACGGCCAATAAGCACGTAAAAAGAAAGCTCAGTATCACTGATCATTAGAGAAATGCAAATCAAACCACAATGAGATACCATCTCACATCACTCAGAGTGGCTATTATTAAAAAGTCAAAGATGCTGGTGAGGTTGTGGAGGAAAGGAAACCCTTATACATTGTGGAAGTATAAATTCATTCAGCCATTGTGGACAGCAGTGTGGAGATTCCTCAAAGAGCTAGAAACAGAATTACCATATTACCCAGCAATTCCTTTACTGGGTATATAACCAAAGGAATATAAATTGTTCTACCATAAAGACACATGCATTTGTATGTTCAATGCAGCACTATTCACAATAGCAAAGACCTGAAAGAAATATAAGTTTCCATCAATGGTAGACTGGAAAAAGAAAACATAGAACATATACACTATGGAATGCTACGGAATGAGATCATGTCCTTTGCAGGAACATGGATGGAGCTGGAGGCCATCATCCTTAGCAAACTAATGCAAGAATAGAAAAGCAAATACCGCATGTCCTCACTTATAAGTGGGAGCTAAATAATGAGAACACACGGACACATACAGGGGAACACCACACACTGGGTCCTACTTGAGGGAGGAGGGTGAGAGGACGGAAAGGACCTGAAAAAAGTAACTATCTAGTACTATGCTTAGTATCGACATGACAAAATAATCTGTATACCAAACCCGCATGACACCAGTTTACCTATGTTACAGACCTGCACATGTACCTCTGAACCTAAAAGTTAAATAAATACATAAAATAAAGAAAATAAAATTATGTTGACTCTTTTTGCTCTTATTTTCCTATTTACTTCTTGAGAAGTATTTGTAGCTATAGTTTTATTAATAGGCATCCTCAGAATTCTAGACATGAACTACTTAATAAATGATAGTTACCATTTATTGTGTAATCACGGTAATACGCAAAGAAATCTAGTCACATTTTTCCTGTATCCTTTATAAAGCCTGATCCTGCCTCAGTTCACCTTGGTTATTTAATACATATTCATTTATTTTACTACATCGTTGTGAAAACAGTGTATTGAAATGAAAAAATAATTCTCAATTCAATCACTTATTAGCATTTATTAATAATCTATGGTTTTTCATAGATTTTTCATAGATTTTCTATGGTTTTTCATTGATTACATAACTGCTAAAGTTCCTCCTGGCTGTAAACTGTAAATCCTTTAGTTTTAGTATTCTCTCTCCTTCTTCCTTCCTTCCTTCCTTCCTTTTTCTTTTTTTCTCTCTCTTTCCTTCCTTTCTATGTCTGTATAGCATACATTCCCCTTCTTAGACCCTATTCATCCACTCAACCAGTATTTGTTGAAGACCTACCACCCACTCTTCCAGTGTAATTCAGCAATATCAAATAAGTCTTTGCCTGCTCATGGATTCCTTGAGAGAAGACTCAGTCTGATCCATTGTTACATTTTTCCATGGTGTCTGGAAGAGGGTATTTGCCTTGTAGATACAAAAAAAAATTAATAAAGTGAACTTTTCACTACTTCAGGTTTTAAAATGCAGTCCTTTTTTTGATAAATTATAGTTAAAGGAACACCAGATGGCCTCACAGACATTGAACCAAGGAGACAAAATGTAGATAATTATAGGCAGTTACCTTTTTCTAAATGTGTTCATCTTCCATAGAAGTTTAATTTTCACAAATTATACATCTGTGTCCTTTAGACGACCTTCAGAATTCTGATTTCAGACTTTCATAAGCAACAGACACACATTTTAAGCTATCACGAAAAAGAACTCTTCTTAGGCTATTCAATTTTGATGACATCACCATTTATGTGCACCAGAGGTTTTGTAATTATTTTAATCTTATTTCATTTTGTCCTTAACGCTTGACAAAAAAATATGAAAACTGAAAAATAAAACATGCTGACTTGGCTGACAAGAACTATGGCTCTCATAAACCTAATACATTTTAAATAGCAGTAGAAAACTTTTAAGGTTTTAAAAATATATCTTAACCAGATTCTGATTAGATTTAAGCAGGTCTACCCTGTATTTGGTTGTTAAATTAAAACAAATGAACAAAAACAACTTTAATATGTATAAAATGTTGGAATTTTATCGTGGAAGATTAAGTGTAACAAAAAGAGGTTGCTTTTTTATTTTTCTTCAAACTCTCTGGGAAGAGACACTCTTCCCATATTTGACTATTACCTGATTAACGTGCATGAGACTTTCACACACATTTTCAAAAATGCATTTGATATGAAAGTATATCTATCCAACAGGGGTCTCTGATAGCCAATTGGTGGTGGTATCCTCTCTTTTATTTCTCTCTTTGTTTTTCTTCTGTCTCCTTGTTTTTCTGTACTTTCTCTACTTATGCGTTAGGCTTGCTAGTGACACCTAGAGGTATCTGCAGGCATGGCATGCCACAGGATAGAAGAGTTGGTTGATCGCTACTATGAATTTTAAATAATTAGAGGTTTTGGAACCTATATGTTTTCTTTTGTCTCATTTTTACAAATGCTACAGAGAGTTTGAAGACATTTGATAATTTTTAAAATGCTTGGCTAGTTCAGTATGGTACAGTCAAAAATGTGTATGTATGTTTGCACTGGATTAAAAACGTGACTCTGTCATTGATCAGCTGAGCAACATATTCACTTAAAAAGTTGGGTTCCATATTTATAAAATGTCTATTAAGATACTGATCACTTCAGATTTTTGTGAGAATCAGATATATGTATATAGAGCACCTAACATATAGTAGATACTAAATAAATGGTAGTTATTATCATGATGTGACTTATAATGTTCATATTTTCTATTACACTGGATTAAATTATTTTTACATTTAAAACATGGGTACAATTAAATGAAATTGAAGATTGTCCCCTCAAGAAAACCTTGAAAATTTAAAGCAAAATTGACTATCATGTCATATTTTTATCTGATTTTTAAGAAAATGTTAATAAATTCATAAATGTTTAACAGAAGAGCCTTGGGTATCAGTGACAAAAGCTCAAATAATTAAGACAGTGAATAAATTAATTGTGAAAGCAGATCTCTTCCTTAAAAATAAGACATTGAACAAAATGTTTCTACATTTTCTCATAACTCAGAGATACCAAAATGGTACTGAATCATGACCACTCTCCTTATCCTTACTAACTGAAAGGAGAAAATGTTCAGAAACAGTAAAATTCAAAGAATTTACATCTCAAAATTAAGCAGCAAGAAATGCTGAATGTCTCCTTCTTCCCACTGATCCAACTTTAAAAAGGTCTTTAAATCCTTAGAGAAAAACACAGGGGAACCATTAAAACAAACAAGAATCAACAGCCAAGGGAAGAATTTGAATTGTTTCATTTCTTTGTTTGTTTTATTGTTTTTATATATATATATTTTTTTTTTCTTCTCCTCCAAATATTGTTTACTCCTCTATCCTGGATAGTGATTTCTTTTCCCAACACCTCAAAACTTTGCCCCCACTCTTTTTCTTTTTTCATCCTCTTTCATGATTGTTTTTATTTATGGTTCATCTGTTGATTCTACACTGTAAGATATAAGGGCAATTTGAAAACATCTTGAGCTTAGTACCAACTTTATTAAATAGATAAAAATGTGAGCTCCAGAAAGCAAACTATGGGCCTGAAAACTGTTGGTATTTTTAAAAGCAGTGGGCATATATAGAGGAAGGAGCACATTCTGTACTAGGGTCTCTCTCAGAGGCGATAGGGTTACATATTCAGTACTGGATAGGACAAGAAGTGAAGACACCATAAGAGGTTCACTGTGTATTTCCATTAAAGTGAATTACATGGGCAAGTTAACAGAGGCAGAAAGAATACAGGTTTAAACTTGATGACTTGGGTGAAGAGCAAGTCATCAAGTTTCAGGGCTACTGGAGAAGATCCAAGAAATGTGGGCAATATCGAAGACAGCTTTGAAAGACAGAGTCTAAGGAGGCTGACTCTAGTGAAGAGCATAACATCTCTGAGAAAATAATTTTGGTGACAAAATGGAGAAAGGGTGGTAGGAAGAGGTATAACTTACTCATTGTAACATTCCAAGCCTAAAGTTTCAAGTGCCTAAAATAATAAATTTGGGATGCTTATCTAACTACTTAATATTTCCGATAGAAAATAATACTGCATTTATAGTTGCAGTAGAGTTTACCATGTGGTTTTATATTATTTTATTTTTTACAACCACCTTCTGAACTAAGGAAGGGATTGTTATTTTTGCTTTACAGAGGAGAAATGTGATACTCAGAGGGTGTGGGTGACAAGCTCCAAGACACAGGTAATAAGTAAAATTTCGATCTCGTCTTTTAATTGAAACTAGAAACATAGGAAAAAACAACAGAAATTACAACAATTTAACAGTTTTTTAGAGTTATCAATGATTTGGGATTTAAAAATACAGAATTTAACATTTCTGGTTTCAAAGCAATTCACGGTTTCCATATGACACTATAGAATATTTTAAGTAAAAAAGAAAAGATAATTTATCTGATGTATAGTAAATTGTGTGTTAATAGTTCTCATGTTATTGGTTTGGGATTATAATTGGAAATTATATCTGAAAGTAATAAAATCATAGTTGATGATAGAATGAGACAGGCTTTACCAACCTTTCCAAAATTCAGATGACTTTCCAAATTTTATTTTTAAAAAGTCCACCAAATAATTTTTTGAAAGATTAATAGGTTCTCACAGAGCACAAATACATAAAATAATGGCTGCCTTTTGAAAGATTACATTGTTTTCACTTATCTCATTGGTATTTGAGGAGAAATCAGGACTTGTATTTTCTCACAAAATGTGAAGGGAAAGGCTCTAATAGCATTTTAAACCACCAAAAGGGCATGATTGATTATTATATTCATGTGGTTGAATTTCTTTAAATTTTGCTTTTTAATGAATCTTTAAATTATAGTGTTAATAGTTACACTTGTTAATTTCAATAGAATATTTTCTGTAATAGAAAAAAAACACAAAACATGTAGCATAACTAAAGAAAATCAAGTGAAATGGAAGAGTAAATGATAGATTCTCCAGTCTCTGTTAATCTCATACAGGCTTTGTTAATCTCATGGTTGAAACCAGAAACTTGCATGCCAATCACTTGGTGTGTACTACATACACTCTGATTTAAAAGATATCTGGAATGATACAGCATCAGATTGTTCCTTCTAACACTTAAGTGTCCTTGATACATAGAAAAGAGAAGAAAGTGCCAGTCAGGCAGATTAAGACCTTTACTTATAAATGATTCATTTCCCTGCTTGCTTAATTTCTAAAAGTAGATATCTGGGTGTTGTCCAACAAAATGAATGGAAAACTGCCAGCCTGCATGATATATACATGTGAGACTGAAGTCACCTGATATCTGGGTCAAGAATTCATGTTACACACTGAAGGATGCACTTCAAACAGAGGTTTATACTTTACACAACTTAAAAATAATAGTTAATAAGACTACAGCTTTTGAGAGGGGCTAATTTGCTTTGTAGTGAATTGCATCCAAGTATGTACATAATAGTTGATGTATGTGTATATAAATGATATAAAAGTTGAAGAGATATCCTAATTTCCCACTGGTTTGTTGACCACATCTTTATTCCCAGAACCTATGAATATCTTACTTTACATGATGGAAGGGACTTTGAAGACATTAATTTAAGCACCTGGAGATGGATGATTCTGGATTATTTGGATAGGCATGATATAATCACAAGAGAGAGGGAGAAGAATCAGAGTCAGTAGAAGAAAATGTAACGATAAAAGCAAAAGGCTGGAGCTATGCAAGGTTCGGGCCATGAGCCAATAGATGCAGGAAGCCTCTAGAAGCTGAGAAAAGTCAGGAAAAGTATTCCCCCGAGAAGAAACGCAGCCCTGCCAATCTCTTTCTTTTTCCCTGGAGACCCATTTTGGACTTCTGCCCTCCCACCAGACTAGTAAGGTAACAAATTCGTGTTGTTTTAAGACACAAATTTTGTGTTTATTTATTTATTTTAGAGACAGTGTCTCGCTCTGTCATGCAGGTTGGAGTGCGGTAGCACACTCATAGCTCGCTGCAGTCTTGAACTCCTGGGCTCAAGCCATCTTCCTACCTTAGGCTTTCAAGTAGCTAGGACTACAGGCTCATGCCACCATGCCCAGCTAGCTTTTTATTTGTTTTTGTTTGTTTGTTTTTGTTTTTGTTTTTTGTAGAGATAGGCTTTTGCTATGTTACTCAGGCTGGACTCCAATTCCCCAGCTTCAAGCAATCCTTCTGCCTCGGCCTCCGAAAGAACTAGGATTACAGGTGTGAGTCACCATGCCAGACCTGTGGTAATATATTACAGCAGCAATAAGAAACATAATGAAAGTAAGATTTCCAAATAAATACATAATAATCACATAACTTTGCTATAATTAACCATTTCTGTATTGTTCAACTTTAGCTTGTTTCCATTTTTTTCTATTATAAATAGTGCTGAAGTGAATATCCTTATGCATACATGTTAGCATACACTTCTGATTTATTTTCTTTAGATTAAAAAACTGGAAATGGCTTGGAGCAGTGGCTCCTATCTGTCATCCCATCACTTTGGGAGGATGAGGCAGGCAGACTTGCTTGAGCCCAAGAGTTTGACACCAGCCTAGGCAACATGGTGAAACCCCGTCTCTACAAAAAATACAAAAATTAACTGTGTGTGGTGGCACACATCTGTGGTCCAGCTTCTCAGGAGGCTGAGGTAGGATGATCACTTGAGCCTGGGGGGCTAAGCTTGCGGTGAGTTGTAATCAGGCCACCACACTCCAGCCTGGGCAACACACTGAGACTCTGTCTCTAAATAAATAAATTAAATAAATAAATAAATAAATAAATAAAATTAGAAGAAATAAAAACCTGGAAATGAAATGACTGCTGTAATATTTTTTAAATATTTAAACACAAAGACAGTAGAGAGCAACATACAACTAACACTTCGATTCATACGTGAAGATGAACTTTTATTAATGTAAGTAAAATATTCGTGATAGAGATCAAGTACCATTGAATCCCCTTTTCCATCCTCTCTCCACACTCTCATCTCCTCCAATACAAAGACTGAAAAATATGGAATGATTCACAAATGTGTGAACCACCCTTGCACAGGGACAGTGCTGATCTCTGCACTGTTCTAATTTTAGTATCTATAATAATGAAGCAAGCACCAGGGTTTTATTTTATTCTTAAAAACACCCTTGAAGAAAGTAGCCAAGGTTATACATTATAGCTTGTTTGTGACAACAATCCTTTTAGACTCCAAAATATCTTCATAGACAAGAAAAGGCAAATACGGGCCTTTTGAATGAGAAAGAGAACGGCAGGATTGAATAATGAGCCAATTGGAGCTATTTTTGCTGGATAGGCATTTCATTTTCACTGTTGATTTTACCTCACATTTAAAATATGAAATGTTAAAATTTTTTAAATCTTCTAATTATGCATTTACAAACCATTACTGTCACCATTTCCAAATTAGCCAGACTGGTCTGTGTTCTGAACTGTGAAGAAAAGGCAATAAAGAGGCTATTGTTCCCTTTACTGTAACTCCACTGTTTTATTCGAGTGTCATAGTGCCTACTTCACAATCTGATTTGAGAAGAGGTTCCTCTGTCAAACTTGATCATCATTTGGATGAGCTCTCTACTTAGACAGAACACAGCTCTGTTACGATGATGAGGATTCATTCCAATTGTAGAATATTACAAAACTAGAAGTTGACCTAACGGAATCCCCAAATTAAAAAAAAAAAAAATCAAATATAAGATTTTCTCAAGGTCTGTAACTTTTTGATAAGTTTTACATTCCAAACTGTATGACAGTATCAGTTTCTATTGAACAACTCTGTTGATTCATTTGGAAGAACAAGTCTCGGACCCTCGTCAATCTAAATATTCTCCAGCCTTGGCAACATGGTGAAACCGTGTCTCTACTGAAAAAAAAAAAAAAAAAAAAAACTAGCCAAGTGTGGTGGTGTGCACCTGTAGTCCAAGCTACTAGGGAGGCTGAGTTGGGAGGATTACTGGAGGCCAAGAGGTGGAAGTTGCAGTGAGTCAAGATCATGGCACTGCATTCCAGCCTGGGTGACAGAGTGAGACCCTGTCTTCAAAATTAAATAAATAGGCCAAGTGTGGTGGCTCACTCCAGCATTTTGGGAGTCCAAGGTGGGTGGATCATGAGGTCAGGAGTTCGAGACCAGCCTAGCCAGCATGGTGAAACCCTGTCTCTACTAAAAAAAAAAAAAAAAGGTAACTGGGCATGGTGGCATGCGGCTGTAATCCCAGCCACTCAGGAGGCTGAGGCAGAATTGCTTGAACCTGGGAGGTGAGGCTGCAGTGAGCCGAGATTGCACCACTGCACTTCAGCCTGGGCAACAGAGCAAGACTCCATCTCAAAAAATAAAAAATAAAAATAAAATAAATAAATATTCTAACACAAGATTTAGATAATACAACTTATACAAAAACAACAAGATATAAATTTACTGCCATTTAAATGATACATATTTGGAATTAATTCCTATAAAGTATTTTACATAACCAAAAGCATACATCACAAAGCTAAAAATTAGTATTTGGGTAACAGTGAATTCTTGAAACACAAAGTATTTATTTCTTACAGTCTGTACTATTTTCTCAGATAAAGCCATGAATAATGTGTTTTTTCATTGCTTTCAATAATTTAAAAAGTTATTTAAAGCTAAAATAAATAATCAAATAATAGATGTCATTATATGTATGTATAAGCAATGAGAGATTTTGTGTAATTAAAGGGCTAGTTTGCCAAGACATCAATTATATCCCTGTTTAAAATAATGACCATATGAATAATGCACCTCCCTCTATAGGTATGTGTACTTATTCTGATAAATGAAGCAAGGAAGAAGAAAGTTTCCATAAATACCTCTAAAAAGCCCTATAGGAGAAACTATTGTTTTAGAATCAAAAGGATTTAAGCTTTGACTGGTAACATATAAACATAATCAAGGAGGAGCCATTAAATAAGATGGGCTGGTCTTCAACTTACCTGTTACTGTCCTTCCTAAATTCTGAGTAACAATTCATTATATAAACGGATTTCATCTTAGAGGAATGTGCTTCATATTTAATTTTTAATGTATGCTTCTTCCTTTCTAATCCAAATAAAACCCACTTCAGAAATATAGACACTTATGCCAGGCACAGTGGCTCACACCTATAGTCCCAGCACTTTGGGAGGCCGAGGCCAGCAGATCACCTGAGGTCAGGAGTTCAAGACCAGCCTGACCAATATGGTGAAACCCTGTCACTAGTAAAAATACAAAAAATTAGCCAAGTGTGATGGCGCATGCCTGTGGTCCCAGCTACTCGGGAGACTGAGGCAGGAAAATGGCTTGAACCCAGGAAGCAGAGGTTGCAGTGAGCTGAGATCACACCACTGTACTCCAGCCTAGGCAACAGAGTGAGACTCCATCTCAAACCAAAACAAAACAAAAAATGTAGACACTAGAGAAATGTAAAAAAAATAATAATAATAAATTTAAAAAATCATTCATTAGCTAGGCACAGTGGTTTGCTCCTATAATCCCAGCTACTGGAGAGTTTGAGGTAGAAAGAAAACTTGAGGCCAGGGCTTCAAGACCAGCCTGGGCAATACCATCTCTACGAAAAATAAAAATAATAAATATTATTCATTGTTATTGTATAGAAGTACATTTTCTTTTAAGGTTATCCTCATTCGTCATTAATATTAGAGAGAGAGTATAAAAAATGCATTCATATACACAGGTATAATGGAAATTTATTGTGATGTCTTCAACCTAGGGTTGTTTTGGATGTGTGGTGTTGGGATGACTTGCATAATTTAATCACCTAAAAAGCTTGTTAAAAAATTACTTTCCCACGTTCCGCCCAGAGTCAGACTCACTGAATCAGAATCACCAGGCCGGGTGTGGTTCAGAAGTCTGCATCTGAAACAAGACTATCTGGTGATACTGGTAGAGGCAGTGGAAGGAGGGACCTCTAAGCAGTATTGCTTTAGGGGCTAATGTCAGATTTATCTAAGGTTTACTCTATAAAGCTTTCTTATAGTACATTTCAATGTAATACCAGAGGATCTCTATTGTATATTATGTGAGGTTTTTTTGTTTTGTTTTGACGGAGTTTCACTCTTATTGCCCAGGCTGGAGTGCAATGGCACAATCTCAGCTCATCACAACCTCCATCGTAATTGTTCAAGCAATTCTACTATCTCAGCCTCCTGGTAGCTGGGATTACAGGGCCCTCCTGCCATGCCCAGCTAATTTTTTGTATTTTTAGTAGAGACGGAGTTTCACTATGTTGGCCAAGCTGGTCTTGAACTCCTGACCTCAGGTGATCCACCCACCTCGGCCTCCCAAAGTGCTGGGATTACAGGGGTAAGCCACTGCACCCACTCCATGAGGCTTCTTTTTAAACTAATGATTGACAGCGAATGGAACTGCCCGTAATGGCAGTCCTTACGGAGTCACTAAATTAGTCCCATCCCCAATTTGATACTGAGTCATTCAAAGCTACTTAAACGCTGACTCCTGCAAGCAGTTGTGTAACAGCACTGATTAGCCATTATACATGATTGATATTTTGTGTGCTATTTAATGTTCTCTTTTAATAAGCATAAAAATCTAATTCCTTTCTCATACACCCCACTTCTAGGGTATGGCAGCTACACCACAGCCCCATTAAGAATAACTGTCTTTCTTGGCAGGGCATAGTGTCCTGTAATCCTAGCACTTTGGGAGGCCAGGGAAGGAGGATCACTTGAGTCCAGGAGTTTGAGACCAACCTGGGCAACACAGTGAAATCTTGTCTCTACAAAAACTAAAGATAAATAAAAATTAGCCAGGCATGGTGGCACACACTTGTGGTCCCAACTACTTGGGAGGCTGAGGTGGAAAGATCGCTTGAGCCTAGGAGGTCAAGGTTGCAGTGAGCCATGACAGTTGGGTGAGACTACCAACTTTACCAAAATATATGTGTGTGTGTGTGTGTGTGTGTGTGTGTGTGTGTATTAACCAGCTACTTGGGAGACTGAGCAGGGAGAATCACTTGAGCCCAAAAGTCAAAGCTTCAGTGAGCTATGATTGTGCCACCGCACTCCAGCCTGGTCTGCAGAGTAAGACACAGCCTCAAAACAAAACAAACAAAAAGGAATAACTATCTTTTTAATATTCCCATTAACTAAGATTTTATATTGTAGTTTGTATTTTAAAAAATAGACTTCCTTTCTTTCTCAAAAGCAAAACTATAACATGATTTGTTTTTCTATCTACATATCCTTGAAACTACCTTTACAAAATGATGACAGTAAGAGGTATCTGACATAGTTGACTCCATCTTGCTTCCGACCTCCAAGCTGTCCTTGATCATTCCTGGGCATGGGCCAAGCTAACTTTGGGAGGAATCTAGTTTATAGTTTTACTTGAAAGCAAGGATTATAATGGTCCCTCCCTAAAACTAATCCCCTCTTTGTTCAGGGGCCTACAACCACCTTTGGAAGACTAATAAAAGGCCACAAGAATAGGATTATGAGAGGTACCTGAATTATGATAAGCTAGGCATAGTTTCTATAATCTTTTATTGCTCAGGGCTTCTGTGGCCAGAGGTCACAAGATGTGTGAGTTTCCCAGTTGCTCATATAGAGAACATCACTATTGTAGAACCTAAGATTGCTTTTCAGAGATATCTTTCAGACTGACCCCACTAGGACTCCTGACTCATGACTCGACTGATCCTGTGGCCCCACCCAGAGGCAGACTCAGTGTGCAAGGATGGTTTTCCACACCCCTATGAATCCATCCCCAACCAATCAATAGCACCTATTCCCTAGCCCCTACCCACCAAATTATCCATAAACACTCTAACCTCTGAGCCTTTGGTGAGACTGATTTGAGTAATAACTTCAATTCTCCCTCAGGGGCCAGCCTCACATCAGTTAAACTCTTTCTCTACTGTCATGCTGTGGCCTCAGTGGATGCTTTTCATTTGTGCGGTGGGCAGGAAGAACACTCAGATGATCAGAGTCCTTTTCCTAAAATATCCTCAGATTTGCGGGAAATAATGACAAGTTCATCCTGTTGAGAATCACATTTATGTAAAAAACTCAGGGCCATGCATGGTGGCTCACACCTATAATCCCAGCACTTCAGGAGGCTGAGGGAAGAGGGTCACTTGAGCCCAGGAGTTCAAGACTAGCCTGGGCAACATAGTGAAATCCTGTCTCTACAAAAACTAAAGATAAATAAAAATTAGCCAGGCATGGTGGCACACAGTTGTGGTGCCAACTACTTGGGAGGCTAAAGTGGAAAGATTGCTTAAGCCTGGGAGGTCAAGGTTGCAGTGAACCATGACAGTACCACTGTAATCCAGCCTGGGTGACAGGGTGAGTCCCCATCTCAAAAGTAAATAAATAAAATTCAGATACC
Organism: Chlorocebus sabaeus; assembly: GCF_047675955.1. Lineage (NCBI taxonomy): Eukaryota > Metazoa > Chordata > Mammalia > Primates > Cercopithecidae > Chlorocebus > Chlorocebus sabaeus. The sequence continues at coordinate 19,903,826 of NC_132912.1, forward strand.
GATGAACATCAAATAAAAATGCAGATACTGAGTCAAGTGGCCATTATTAATCTTGGATCTAATTTTAGAGTTTATAAAATTGGCTACACAAGGCTTGAGGTTAGTTAATGATGTTAGGACTCTCAGGTATCACTTGGAACCAAGAGAGGGATCATTATGTGGTTGTAACTCTGTGTCTATCCTCTGATCATATTATCTCTGTATTTCTCCCTGTCCTGTGTCAGGAATCATTCTTTGGTGCTGTCTCCAGAACTACATGTCAGTTATCTCTGATCATCATTTGCTAATATATATATCTATCCAGAGTATGCTCAGTTGTTATAGCTTCTCACAGATCTTCAGAGTCTTTTAAATGTTACCTCCTGATTTTTATCTTTCAATGAACTTCCTCCCACTCAAGCATGGAGTTCTTTGCTCCTACTCCTCTTACACATCCTCTGTCTTCATGTTCAGATACAACCAAGGATAGTGTATGCACTCTGTACTGTAGTGCAAGCATTTCTTGCCTAGACTTTGATCTTGGTTGGCCTTCATCAAGTAAGTTTAAAAGTAAATTCTCAGGTCCCTAAGCAATATATCTTTTTGCTTTCCCTACTACACAAAATAGAAAGTTTAAATGGTCTTTGGGGATGAATACAAAACACTCTTGTAGTAGTCCATTTTCACACTGCTGTTAAAGAACAACCTGAGACTGGTTGATTTAGAAAGAAAAGGGGTTTAATTGATTCACAGTTCTACATGGCTGGAAAGATTTTAGGAAACTTACAATCCTGGCAGAAGACAAAGAGGAAGCACGTTTTACATGGCGTCAGGAAAAAGGGAGCGCAGGGGGAGGTGCCACACTTTTAAACCATCAGATCTCATGAGAACTCACTCACTATCACAAGAACAGCAAGGAGGAAATCTGACCCCATGAACCAATCACCTCCCACCAGGGCCCTTCTCTGACACGTGGGGGTTACAGTTAGAGATGAGATTTGAGTGGAGACACAGAGCCAAACCATATCAACTCTCCAGTCCCTAACATAAAGTAAGTAACTAACATGATCATCTTAATCCAATATATTAGAAAGCTTTTCTCTCTCATTGCCACAGGATTTAGAGGTTATGGAATATTTACAAGTTGTATAATGAAAATATAGAGATGATGTTTTTTATTTGGGGGATCTGTTTATTTTATTGAAGGCCCCAAATCGAGATAGAAATTCAAAATTTCAAAACCCAAGTCATATTGACTACTGAAAAGGCAGGAAAAGCATAAAGAATAATACATAGAAAAATGAACTGAAAGTAAAATGCTATTCGAAAAATTTTAAATAAGAAAGTCACTGAACTATTTTCAAAGTGACATATCAGAAAGAGAAACTTGCAAACAGCTAAAGCTAGTGAGGCGGTCCCAAAAACCAATAAGGAGAAAAATCATCCTAAAAATGATGGATGATTTAATCAGGACAACTAAAATTAAACCAGAAGGAGAGATTGCACACAGATAGTAAAATATGTCAGACCACATATTCTGTAGAGCTAGGAAAAAAATGGGAGTATTGAATTCTTTAATAATAAATGGAATCCTCTAAGTATTAAAAGAAACTAATAGACTTTTCCAGTTATGTGCAAAAGGCATTCATTAACAATAGCACATTAGCATTCATTAAAATTTCTTGGATGCTCTTAAGAGATTCTAAAGCTTTCATTTGCCTTTTAATACACAAATTACACTGTGATTTGTCTGTCATTTTAAGTAGGTCAGAGAATACCTGAGTTTCACTGTTCCTTCATCTTTTGCAGGATTTCAATAAATAGAGCATATGTATTTCAGTGAATTAGTCATGATTAAATAATACTTATGTTCTACTGGAAAAAAGCATTGGTGGCCAAATTCTGTAACTTCTAAAGTACTTGGCCCTGACAAACTCAATACGAAGCTATAGGAAAGGTCAAAGTGTACAATAACATATAACTTGAAAGTTACATATTACTTTTTTTGCTGACATGGCTTTTCATAGTATTATTAGATCAATGTAATATTATCATATGTGTTTCTCTGAAATATCTCCCATCCTTTTTTGTTTGTAGTTAACTTGTAGGATATTATTATGTATGTATGTCATATGGTATATGGTTATACATATGTAACCATGTATATAACTAATGGTTATATGTTTTACTTTTGTCATTTTTTTCTGCTATAAGTACAATTTCAGTACTACTATGAACCAAAAACATATTTTTGACTGTCCTGGCAACTTACTTTGGTGTTGACATACTTCATAACATTTATCACAACATATTTGCTAATGGGAATATAGGTTGCAGTTTAAAAATTAAAAATGACAGGTGTGGACCTTTGGAGCATAATGCCTTCTGAGCCAAGATTTTGTATATTTCTCTTTTGAAAGATGCTAGTTAGTCCTATCTGGTTTGATACACTGTGAAAAGAAGTCTTCTGCCTGACTTGCCTGTGCCATCAGCATCAATTCAATCTGAAAGATATGTTCAACTTGTTCCATTAAAATGAGGGGTTGTTTATTAGCTTATTCTAAACAGATCTCCCAAATATTTGTCTATGAATTCTCTTCTAGTATAACACTGTTTATCTAATTATCTAATAAATTAAATTATTCATTTATCAGAACAAGAGGGAACATTATATTGTTTTTAAATTTAGAAATATACATTCAGATCTGCTAAGCATCACGTGTGAAGTAAATATGATTTTCTATAAAATTCTGGTTTTACCAGCCTGGGCAGCATAGTGAAGCACTGTCTCTACAAAAATACAAAAATTAGCTGGGTGTAGTGGTGTGTGCCTGTGGTCCCAGCTACTTAGAGGGCTGAGGTGGGAGGATTACTTGAGGCCAGAAGGTCAAGGCTGCAGTGAACCAAGATCGTGCCACTATTTTCCAGGCTGGGCGACAGAGCGAGATCCTACCTCAAAAAAAAAAATCAGATTTATCTTTTCATCCAGGCCAGAAAATAGGCGTAGTGAAGAATCCCTGAGATGACTAGGTTGATATTAACCTGTTGATGTGAGTGTGCAGGAACTTGCTGAAGCCATCAAGTTTCAAGTGACTGTACACACAGCAGAAAGAGTTTTCACCACACCCTTTCCTTGCCTTCTGAAGCTTTCACATCACATTACATGAGCAATGTTGACTCTTGTATATGTTGATTTTAATTATCCACATCCCACGTGAGATTTAGCCTTTATTCCTTAATAAAAGTGGATAAGTTGTGATAATCCAGTAACATTTCTCACATTTAAATGGTTCATATCTGCAATCACGTTGATATTCAACTTCCTTCGCTGCAGTAATATGTTTATAGCAAATTAATTCTATGGTATTGTCTTAGTTGAGGATAAAAGAAAAATAAAATAGAAATGGAAGTGCAGTATCTTAAGAAACAAAGTAGTAATATTTGAGGATGCAAAGGAGAGTTTTAGGGGGAAAAACCAGATTGCCAGGAAAATTCTGAAGCCAGTGACGATAGAAGGGTAGGTTAGAATAAGAATGAAACCAGAGTGACAAGACTACAAAGCAAACAAACAGGACTAATTTGTCTTTTAAAAAATTAAAATTGGTATATTGCAAAACCATTGCTATAAAGAATGTATTATTAAGTAGTATTTAAGACTTTTAGAGTATATGTTTTACAAATCTTAATGTTGAGAATAGAGATTATTATACCAAGTTTATTAACATGAAATAAAAGAGCAAGTAAAAGTTAATTTTCAGCCAGCAGTCAGTGTTGAATGGTTCATATACAGGTAAACAGATAAATAACTCAAATGTATCTGCATTCTAGTCATGTAGATATGATACCTTGAAATATGAATGTGGCCTAAGGGATTTATATGGAATGTGTTTTCTTCTTCACTTGCTAGCATAATTTTCTTTTCCAACTTAGTTTTGGCTTGAACATATGAACTAATTATATGCCATCGTTTTTGTTAAAATCATCTCAAGAAAGGAGGTCAGACAAATGTCTGTCAATGGATGAATGGATAAACAAAATGTGTTATGTACATATAATGGAATATTATTCAGTCTTAAAAAGGAATGAAATTGGATACATGGCACAATATGGATGAACGTTGAGGACACTATACTAAGTGAAATAAGCCAGACCCCAAAGAACAAATATTATATGATTCCATTTATATGAGGTACCCAGACTAGTCAACTTCATAAAGATGAAAAGTAAAATAGTGGTTACGAAGGGATGGGGGAATGTGGAATGGGGAATTATTGCATAATGAACACAGAGTTTCACTTTGGGATAATGAAAATGTTTTGAAGGTAGAGAATGATGTTGGTTTCTGAGATGGAGTCTTGCCCTTTCACCCAGGCAGCAGTGCAGTGGTGTGATCTTGGCTCACTGCAACCTCCACCTCCCGGGCTCAAGCGATTCTCCTGCCTCAACCTCCTGAGTAGCTGCGACTACAGGTGCACACCAGCACACCTGGCCAATTTTTGTATTTTTAGTAGGGACAGGATCTTACCGTGTTGACCAGGCTGGTCTTAGACTCCTGACCTCAAGTGATCTGCCCTCCTTGGCTTCCCAAATTGCTGAGATTACAGGTGTGAGCCACCATACCTGATCCAATGCAGAAGTTCTTAATACCATGTAATTATACACTTAAAAATGGTTAGGATGCTAAATTTTATGTTATGCATATTTTACCACAATAAAAGGAAGTTAGAGAACTTGAAACATCTTTAGCCCATTTAAGATCTTAGGATCACTTTGGAAACATGCTAAAATCCAACCAGAAAGAGTATGGAGAAGCACAAAATAATGGGCTGAGGTCAATATCCATTAGTGTTAAAAGAGCTATTACAACAAATCACTTTAATGAGTCATTTTAGTGAACATCTGTGTATAAAGAAATGTCTTTAAGGTCAATCTACCTCTTTTAAGAAATGTTCAAAATATGATAACATGCTCTTCATCTGTTTACTTGTTGAGACTGGATTGATTAATAAAAGATTTTAATTTTTTACAAGAATACATTGATAAGAAGTCAAGTGAGAAAATAAATCAATTTATTTGAACTATTTGCTAAGATTTCTAATAACTCAGAAGTCAACTTTCATCAATGCTACTCATGCTACCTTTTTTTTTTCTTTTTTTGGAGACAGGATTTTGCTCTGCCACTCAGGCTGGAATGGAATGCAGTGGCACAATCTTGGCTCACTGCAGCCTCAGCCTCCCAGGCTTGAGCTGGACTTAAAGTATGTGCCACCACACAGAAAATTAGGCTGACTATTTTTTTACTTTTGTAGAGACAAAGTAATGCCATGTTGCCCAGGCTGGTCTAGACCTCTTGGACTCAGTGATCCTCCCACCTGTCTCCCAAAGTGATCGGATCACAGGCATGAGCTACTGTGCCTGGCCTGATGTAACTCATTTTTATCTTCTAGATTAAAAGTTAATACTTATTTAGCTAAAAATTATGCAAAGGGATGCTGAGCAGTAGTTTGCAGTCCTGCATTGTGTAGGAGCAGGCAGTATAAGGTTAATGAATTTAAAGATATAAATATTTTCTATTATGACATATATTAACATTTTCAAACCAAAATGCATAAAAAGGTAGGGGGGGACTAGTGTATTTTTTAAATCTCTTAACAAATATTCTTAAATCAAAAGAATATACAAATGTGATGCTATTCTATCCCCACCTATTTTGAAAGACTTAACTTACTTTAATGTTAAAGTTAAACCAGATATTATAACTTCATGTACTATATCTTCTTGTTATACTTTAATTATTTCACATTTATTTTTTATAAACATCCTTAATCTCTAAAGTTTTCAGACTATTTAAAAAGGTGCAGGAGTGACATCAGTAAAAATGTTAGAATAAGGATCTCAAAAATTTTCTCCTCTAGAAAAGCAACTGGCAAAGGTAACAGAATCATCTTTTTCAGGATTCTAGAAATTAACCAAATGCTTGAAGGAACCCAGAAAATGTTTATTCAATAAAAAATAGATACTCAACAAAAACCTGAGAGTTTTATGGAATTTTATCATGCTCTAGTTCTATGTCTTGCTCTTCAACTCAATGGCAACCATAAAAAATAACAGTCTGCATTCCTGGTGCACCTTGCCAGCTATTGGAATTAGAAAACAGAGCTGGAGCCATTTCAAAGAGTCATTTCCGAATATCTGTCCTTATTAGACCTGCCGGAAGGATTCCAGAAAGACCCACTTAGAAGGTAACTTGGCAGTTTCCCAGTACTAAAAGCCATATGGCAGGTGAGTGTGGGGGCATTTGTCAGAAACAATTATAAGCAAGAGTTTTACCTTTGTGGCTGCCTATGGAGACTGAAAATTGATGGGGCAAATAATAGACTAACCAAAAAGTTTAAAAGGAGAAACTGAAGAATGAGATATCTAGATGAGTTTTGAGAACCTACAATGTATTTCTGGACTGTAGAAGGCCACGTGCATGCATAAGGCTACAGAAAGACCTTATAAGCCTGTAAGGACTCACTTCTGGCTGACCGTCAGCAGAAAGTGAAGGCTTAAAGCAGATTTGCGGACTGCCAGGCTGAGTGTTGAAGGCTAACCCCAACAGGCACACCGAGCCCCTTAGCATAGACTGAAATAATTTTTCAATCCATTGTGTGTGTGTGTGTGTGGAAACTTCTGTCTAACAATTAGCTGACCCCTTGGCTAACCAAATAGAGACTTAAGAGGCCACTTTTAACAAAGAATACAGACTTTATGAAATTAGTTCAGAAAATTTACTAGATAAACAATGGCTATATCAAGCAGCAATAACAACAAACCCTGGTGAGGGAAGAAAATCTGATTTATAAAGTTGTCACACGGTATGATTTAAAATGTCCAGTTTCCAACAAAAAATTATGAGACATGCACAAAAGTAAGAATATTTGGCTTATGCACAGGGAAAAATCAATCAATAGAGACTATCTCTGAAGAAGCTTATATGTTGGTTTCACTAGACAAAAATTTAAACAAACTAGTTCAAATATGTTCAAAAACCTGCAATAAACCATATATAAATAAGTTTTTTTTAAGCATGAGAATTCATGCTCATAAATGACATTATAGAAATGAACCAAAAAGGAATTCTGGGTTGAAAAATATAATAACTGAAATGAAAAATTTACTAGAGGGGTTCACCAGAATATCTGAACAGTCAGAAAAGAGAATCAGTAAACTTCAATACAGTCAACTGAGATTATTTTGTCTGAGAGATAAAAAGAAGAAAAAATTAAGGAAAAATGAACAGATATCAGAGAATGGTGGGACAACATCGAGTGCACTGATGGATGCAAAACAGAATTCCAGAATGAGAGGACAAAGAGAAGAGACAAAAATATCTGAGGAAGTAGCTGGAAAAATTTATTATATTTGATGAAAATGATTAAGTTACACATCCAAGAAACTCAACAAACTCCAACTAGGAAAAAAATCAAGGAAATCCACACCTAGATATATCATAATAAGCTGTTGAAGGAAAAGAAAGAATCTTGAAAGTACCGAGAAAAATGATTCATCACATAAACAGAATTCTCGATAAGACTGATATTGAATTTCTCGTCAGAAATATTAGAGACCAAAAGGCATTGAAATAATATATTCAAAGTGCTAGAAAACATAACAAAACAATACTTCGTCAACCAAGAATTCTATAGCAGGCAAAACTATTTTTCAAAAATAAAGGTAAGAATAAAATATTCCCAGATAAACAAAAACCAAAGGAGTTCATTGCTGGAAAACCTGCCTGACAAGAAATACTAAAAGGAGTTCTCAGGCTAAAATGAAAGAATACTAGATAGTAACTCTAATTTACATGAATTTTCTTTTTTTTTCTAAAAAGCACCAATAAAAACAACTACATACGTAAACATAAAAGACAGTATAAGGTTTTTGTTTTTTTTTTGTAATTTTTTCTCCTGACTTTAAAAGACAACTGCATAAAACAATATTATAAATCTACATTGATGGGTGCACAATGTATAAACATGTAATTTATGCCAAAAACAGCATGTGGGGGATAACAAAGCTATATAGGAGCAAAATTTTTGTATGCTATTAAAATTAATTTGTATTAATTAAAATTAGATCATTATAAATTAAGATATTATAATTCACAGGACAACTGCTAGGACAATAAAATAGAAAAGAAATAACACAAGAATTAAAATGGTACTCTAGAAGATATATCTATTAAACACTAAATAAGTCAGAAATAAGGGGGAAAAATACATACAGAAAACTGGCCGGGCATGATGGCTCACACCTGTAATCCCAGCACTTTGGGAGGCTGAGGCAGGTAATTCACCTGAGGTCAAGAGTTCAAGACCAGCCTGGCCAACATGGTGAAACCCTGTCTCCACTAAAAATACAAAAATCATCTGGGTGTGGTGGCATACATCTGTAATCACCGCTCCTCAGGAGGCAGAGGCAGGAGAATCACTTGAATATGGAAGATGGAGGTTGCAGTGAGCCAAAATGGTGCCACTGCACCCCAGCCTGGGTGGTAGAGTGAGACTCCATCAAAAAACAACAACAAAAAAGAAAATGATAAGAAAATTGCAAATATGAACCTTACCTTATCAGTAATTATATGACATTTAAATGGATTAAATTTTCCAATTAAAAGATACTGCAAAATAGATTGTTTTAAAACAAAGTTTATCTATATGCTAACTCTAAGAGACAAAATGTAGATTCAATGACACCCACAAAAAATTAAAAGAATAGGAAAACATACACCATCTAAAGAGTAACCAAGAGAGCTAGAGAGTCCATACTAATATTTGACAATAAAAGATTTTAAAACAAAAATTGTTACCAGAGATCAAAAGAACTTTTTATAATTATGAGTCAACCTGAGAAGATATAACAATTATAAACATATATGCAGTTAACAATGGAGCATAAAAGACATAAAGAAAAACTGAAATAATTGAAAAAATAAAAAGAAAATTAAAAAATAATAGTTGAAGACATTAAATAGCGGTTAGAACAAGTAAACACAAAATTAAACCTACTACTGAAGACTTGAACAAACCTATAAACCATCTAGACCAGAGACCTCTGCAGAACATTCTCTATATTTGTGGACTTCTGTAGAACGTCTGTGAAACAACAGAATATATTATTCTCAAGTGCTCACTGAATGTTCTCCAAAATAGACTATGTATTAGTCAATACAACAAGTCTCAATAAATGTAAAAGGTTTGACATCATACAAAATACGTTCTCAGACCAAAAGGAGCTAAAGTTAGAAATCAATAATAGAGAAAATTTGTGATATTCACTAATATGTAGATATTAAACAACACATTCCTAAATGGCTGATGGATAAAAGAAGACATCAGAAGGGAAATTAGAAAACATTTTGAGATTAATGAAATGAAAACACAATATACCAAAACTTGGGATGCAGCAAAAACAGTGTTCTGAAAGAAAATTATAGCTACAAATGCCTACATTTAAAAAGAATAGATCTAAAATCAATGACCTAACTTTCCACCTTAAGAAACTAGAAAAAAATGTAAGCTAACCTAAAATAAATAGGAGGTATACAAGAGAGATTAATGTGGAAATAAAAGAAATAGAGAATGAGAATAGAAAAACAATCAAGAATGCTAACAAAACTCTTAGTTTTTGATTAACAAAATTGACAAAGCTTTACTTCCGTTTAGCAAGAAAAAAGACAGAACACCCAAGTTATCAGAAATGAAAAAGTGGACATTACTACCAACGTTCAGAAATAAAAACTATTATATGGGAATATGATAAACAATTGTATACTAATAAATTAGATAACAAATGGAAAATTCCTGACGAAGAAATATCAAAACAGGCTCAAACAGTAATACAAAATCTGACTAGACTTATAAAAAAGAGAAACGGTAAATTAATAATGAAAAAAGTTTCCACACACACAAAAAATCATACCCAGATGGCTTCACTGGTGAATTCTACTAAAAGATTAAAGATAGATTAACACGTATTTTCCAATTGTTTCCAAAAAGTAAAGAGAAAGGAACATTTCCTAACTCATTCTATGAGGGTAGTATTACCCTGATACCAAAACCACGCAAAGACTTCCCAAGAAAAGACAAATAAAAACTAATGCCCCTTATATATATGGATGCAGAATTTTGTTAAAATGCTAGAAAGCTGAATATAGTATCTGAGAAAAAGGACCATATCCATAACCAAGTAGAATTTCTCTTGAGTATATAAAGTTGGTTCAACACATTAAAATCGATCCATGTAATACGCCATACCAATAGAATAAAAGAAACAAATGCACAGTCTTATTAGGTGATGCAGAAAAAAAAAATGGCAGAATCCAACACCCACTCTTGATAAATATACTCATAAACTAGGAATAGAAGGAATCTCGCTCAACCTGATACAGGGCATCAGTGAAAACTCCACAGCTAATGGCATGTTTAATGGTGAAAGAGTTAAAGCTTTCCCTGTAGGATCAAGAACAAGACAACTACTGTCAACACTTCCATTTAACATTGTACCAGAGGTTCTAACCAGGGTAATTTGACAAGAAAATAAAACAAAAGGCATCTATCTATATGGGAAATGAAGACAAAAAAAGAAAAAAAGATATTTGCAGATCTTATACCTAAAAAAAAACCCTAAGGAATTCTTACGCCTGTAAAAAACTATTAGACATAATAAATGCATTTGGCAAGGTTGCAAAATTAATAAACAAAAATCAGTTGTATTCCTATCTATTAGCTGGTATATGTTGGATTTTTCCCCCTCCAAATTCATGTGTTAAAGACCTAACTCCCAGAACCCGAAAATGTGCCTGTAATTGCGAATTGAGCATTTAAAGAGGTGTTCAAGTTAAAATGAGACTATTATGGTGGTTCCTAATCCAATCTCACTGCTGTCCTTATGATAAAAGAAAATTTGGACACAAAGGAAGAGGTATACACAGAGAAAAGATCATGTGAGAACATGACCATTTATAAGCCAAGAAGTAAGGCCTCGGAAGAAACCAAAACTGCTGGCACCCTGATCTGGGACTCTTAGCCTCCAGAAATGGGAGTGTTTACACCACTCAGTCAGTGGTGTTTTGTTGTGGAAGCCCTAGCAAACTAATACGAGAGCCATTCGAAATCTACAAGTGGAATTAAGAAAATGATTTCATTTATAACAGCATCAAAAAGAACAAAATATTTAGAAATAAATATAACAAAACAAGTGCAATGCTAGTACATTGAAGCTACAAAACTACATAACAATATTGAAATTAATTAAAGAAGAGCAAGATTAATAGAAAAATATTTCATATGCATGGATTGGAAGACTTCCTATTGTCAAGATGGCAACAGTCCCAAAATTAATCTGGAGGTTCAATTAAATCCCAATAAAAATTCCAACAGCTTCTTTTGGAGAAATGGACAACCAGATTCTAAAATTTATATGAAAATGCAAAGGATTCAGACTAGCTAAATCAATCTTGACAAAAAGAACATAGCAAGAGGACTCACACTTCCTTGTTTCAACTCTTACCAAAAAGCTACAATAACCAAAATAGTGTGGTATAAGGATAGACATATATATTAATGGGATAGAATTGAGAGTACAGAAAGAAACCTATATGTCTATGGCCAACTGATTTTCAACAATGATGTCAAAATCATTCAATGTAGTAACAATCTTTTCAACAAGTGGCTGAGACAATTGTATGTCCATATGCAAAAGAATAATTTTTGTGCCCTTCCTCACATTTTATACAAAATTTATATAAGATGGATCAAAGATCTAAATATGAAAGCGAAACTACAAAATTCTTAGGAGAAAATATAGGTATAAATCAACGTTGGAATAGGCATAGCTTTCTTATACATGACACCTATAGTAGAAGTAACCAAAGAAAAATATATACATTGTGCTTTATCAAAACAAAATAAAATGTGCATCAAAGAACACTATCAAGAAAGTGAAAAGACAACCCATATTATTTCATTTCTTTCAGAAAATGTTTGCAAATCCTACATATTTTAAGAACCCAACATCCAGCCTATGTTGAGAACTCGTACAACTCAACAATAAAAAGGCAATCCAATAAAAAATGAGAAAGGATTTAGAGAGAATCTTTTCCAGAGAAGATACACGAATGCTCAATAAGCCCAAGAAAAGATGCTTACCATCAATAGTCATCAGGGAAATGCAAATAAAAACCAGAATGTCATACCACTTCACACCAACTGGGATCACTGTAATTTTTTTTTTGATGAAAATTAACAAGTATTTGCAAGGATGAGGAGACATTGGAACCCTCATGCATTGCTGGGAAAGTAAAAAGGTGCAACCACTGTGGAAAACAGTTTGTCATTTTCTCACAAAGTTAATTGTAGAGTTACCAAACTGCTCATGTGCTTGGATTTTTAAAGTCACGTTATTCGTAATAGCCAAAAAGTGGGAACAACCCAAATGTCCAATAACTGATGGACTTCATCTTTTTCCATAGTATAATTCAATGGAATATTATTGGAAATAAAAAGGAACAAAGTACAGATATAGTCAACAGCACGGGCGAATTTGAAAACATGCTAAGCAAAAGAAATCAGACACAAAAGGCCATATACTGTGTGATTCCATTTATGTGAGCTCTCCAGAAGGAACAAATTCCCAGAGACAGAAAGTAGATTAGTGTTTGCCAGGGGCTGAGGAGAAAGGGGAATGGGCAGTGATTGTTAACGGGTATGGGGTTTCTTTTTGGAGTGAGGACATGTTCTGGAATTAGATGGTAGTCTGGATTTTACCACCTTGTGGGCATACTAAAAACCACTGAATAGTGTACACTTAAAAAAGGTGAATCTTAAGCTATGTAAATTATATATCAATAAAAATTTTGTCGAGATGTAAATAAAAAGACTGGAAATCTAGGGCAAAAGAAAACAGGATGAATGCAAGATGAGGAAAGGAAATTCAGTACAAGTCATGTTGGCGGACACTAGCTGTGGTAGTGCCTGTGGGAATCAGAGCAGTCCTGCCTCCAACACAAGAAGCCCTGTGATCTGTACCAGGAGTAACAGCCTCCACTAGGGGCTCTGCAGAAGCACAAATTCTCCTGGGGCTGATATTTGAGAGTCAAATTTCCTGCAGTTTAGATATTTCCATCAGTTTAGCAAAATCTGGATAGGCTATAAGGCTGACAACTGTGTCCAAAGCAATAATCACTTGAGAACTTTTCCAGGTGCCCCATCACGCTGCATTGTACAGCATATTCTTTAACATGTTTATTTCATTTTGCAATTCACTAAGTGCTTGCTGAGCACTTGCCCATTTTCCTTTATTTGCAAAATGCAGGAATTTAACCTATCTTTGAGCACAATTTGGGAATAAGGTTTAAGTTTCTGTGATACAATGTTGCCATTTAAAAATAAAGGTAACATAATGCTCCTACCCCCTTTTGAGACTATAGTGTTCCATTTTATTAACATCTTTTCTACTTTTTTTTTTTTTTTTTTTCCTTTTTTATGTTTTGCTATTTACTGGTCAAAACCACTTTAGCTCATTCAGATTCAGAAAGGAGACTATAAACATATATGCCATGTTAATGCAGGATATTGTTTCATTATGAATGTGCCTATATTGTTAATTTCATCTAAATAGTACATGCAGTATTTATAGGAGGCTAAAAGGCATAAAGTATTCTTGTATGTGAAACGCTCCAATTAAAAAGAGTTATGTTAGCTGTTAAGTAAGTTTTAAAAAGATGTTTATTCAATTCAAACGCAGAATTGATAAAATTTTATCCTTAAAACTGTAAAGAACAAAAAGCTGGAATTACCCATCAACAGTACAATAGAATTCCAGTTTATTCTGAGAGCAGAACAGCCAAGATGAACAAACGAGTCTTGTAATTGCATACCAGAGGTCAAAAATTAGCCCTACCAAATGAGGAGGGAGAGGAATTGCTGAGACCTAGAAGAAAGGTCATAATATTTGGACTGAATAAAAGCAATTCACTAATAGCAATTTCCCTTTATCTGACAGCAATTGTAGAAAGTTTTAACAAATCCTGTTAAAATGGACAAAAACTATTTCCTGAATAGTTAAGAAAAGATTATAATAAATGTCAAGTATTCTACAGCATGTATAGAATCTCATTTCCAAGGGAGCATGCTGTTTTCTTCAGCATCCTGTTAGCCAAGTTCCAATTTTGGACAGGTCCTAGGAAACACAACATTGTTAAAGACAGAGATGAAACAAAGTGATTAATTGTAAGCATATTTCTATAGATAGTATTGCACTTGGAATGTGTAAAAATCTCTCTGAAGCTTGGTAGAGATAAGGGTTGTAAACAGATTTGAAATCCACACAGCAATAGATCACATGCTAATCTTTGCCCAAAGTTCTATGTTGTTGAGAATGATTCTGATATATTATTTTAAAGGAGAGAGTGTCGTATGAATTCCAGATCTTTGTCATGGACAAAGAATCTACGTGCTATTCATTTGTGGTTCCTGATTCATTTGTTCTTTGAGAGATTAGCTAAAATGAAGGGAGTGGGTAAAAGAACCACCAATTCTTTTCCTGTGTCTACAGTAAATACAAACAGATCTCCAGCCATTACTACATCTCTCCCTCCTGTCAGATGGAAGATGTAACATCTTCCACGAACGCTTACTTTGTTACTACAAAATGGAAAGAGACACTTCTACTGTGGTGAAATGTATATGTGGTGAAATGAAATGTATACCCAAATAATTTAGGCCACAAAATACCCTACTTTAGCCAGAATGATAAGAGTAATCTACTTTTTCCATTTCACTCTGAGCATACTGTCCTACATACATTTTATTTATTCGTTCCTTGCTACAATGTGAAGGCAGAATATACTTTTTAAAATAATTATTCATCAACATTTAAGACAAATGATCAAAGCTTGAGTTTATTGCTATACAATGTTGCTCTTTCATCTTTATTTCTGAACAGCAAATCTCATCAAGCATGATTGAGTTTTGCTTACTTGTATCTTCTCCCATACTAACGCATTTACTATGTGTATAGCTCTTCAGAATAAAATTAGATAGGAGTAAACCAGTACAATTCAGCAGCATCAGTGACTTAACCAAACATATAAAAGTCTTTCCCGACTGACCCTGAATGACCATTTAGCCCCCTTTCAAATTTTGGCATCAAATTTCTACTTACAAAAAGTATATAGTTTCAATCAGGAGGGCAGAGCATTGATGACCGCAAGTAACAAGAAAAATGAACGCTACGAAGACGCACATAAAATAATAAAGGAAAAAAGCAAGAAAATGATAGCAAAGAGAGGTGGGGATTTACTTGTTGTCAGAGGAGGAAACACTTATTTTTCTACTGTGAAAGAAGGAGAAATAACCCAGTCTAAAAAAAGAGGTGCTTTCTTGAAATGGTTTCTGCTAGATTCCCCATTATTTTAGATATGATGGGAGCTGGAGTTGTGCAGAATATTTTGGGATGCTTTCCACATGGATTTATGATTCTCAAAAAGAATCGGCATCAATTAAACTATAGTTGACCCTTGGACAGTATGGGGGTCAGGGGAACGGACCCCCTACACAGTAGAAAATTCATGTACAATTTTGACTCCTCATAAACTTAGCTACTAATACCCTACTGTTGTAAGAAAATCATAAGGAAGATAAAATATACTTACTGTTTATTAAGTGGAAGTGGATCATCAGAAAGACTTTCATCCTCATCGTCTTCACATTGAGTGGGCTGAAGAGGAGGAGGAAGAGACATTGAGTGGGCTGAAGAGGAGGAGGAAGAGGAGGGGTTAGTCTTGCTGTGTTAGGGGTGGCAGAGGAGGAAGAAAATCCATGCAAAAGCGGACCCTCCCAGTTCAAACCCCTGTTGTTCAAGGGTCAACCGCACAATCAAGTTTTGATGAGAAGACTCAGTTTTCAAACTTGATTTTAAGCAGGTATGTATCTAGGTACTCAAATTCAGATGTAATATTACATGGAATTTAAACACTCCTGGTTAAGCAGAAATAGAAGAATCGTTACCTAAGTAGAAATCAACCTATGGGAGGAAAGCTCAGGAAAGAGCCAGGGTCCTGGCATAATAAAGAGTTGTAGGCATGACATATGTTTGTGTTTATTCGTGTATATCTGTCGTTTGGAAATAAAGAGCAGATTGAGTATTGGATTAGGGGAAACATATTTCTTGTGAGAGAGCCATCCTTTGAGCATCACATTTGCAAAGGTAGATTGATTATCCGGATACACTTCCAGTGAGTTTTGCTGCAAGCTTGAGACATCTATTGACAGCATCCATAGACTCTTCAGAGCTTGGAGTAGAAAGGAACTTGAACTTAGAACACATGGAAATTTGTTACGTGACTGAAGTCTTCTCTCACTTTTGCTTCGGAAACACTTAAAACCACGTACTTTGCGGTAGGCAATGTTCTACATTTATTAAATATACAGTTAACTCATCCAATCCGTTGCAACCACCTTATAAGGGCGTTACTCTAATTCTCTCCATTTGATGGATGGATAACTGAGGCTGGGAGATAAATTGCTCATTGCGGGGCAGGTGAAATTCCAGCCCAGGCTATCCGGGCTTTAGATCCTGTACTTTTAACCAATAGCGCTTTGCTTCTTTTCCTTGTATTTATCCCTTTCAAAAATGATTAACTGTATGCAAAATAATATAACTAACGACAGGGCCGGCAAGGGTTAACGCGGAAACAGATCCCCGAGCTGAAAAAACAAAAACAAAGCGGGGAGCCAGATCCCCTGAAAGCCCCGGTAGGAAATTCAATGGGCCTCCTGTTCCTTTAAACTCTCGCTTTCGCCCCCGCTGACACTTTACAAAGCCGCGGCGGCAACCGCGAGGACCACGCTGCGGCGCGCCACCCTCCGCTACCCTCCCGCGCGGGGCTGGGGTCCGAGGGGGCTTCGCGGAGTCGGTAACCCAACTGGCTCTCGTTTGCTTTCTCCACACCCAGCCACTGCCAGACCCAGCCTCCGGGAGGGAGCGAGCTATGGTTAACCCTTTCGTGCCCAGGGAGACCCCGCCAGGGTTGGAGCGGGGCGCGATCGCCCCCCGCAGTGGGGCGCGAAGGCGGCCCGGGCGCCAGGTGGGTGGGGGGAGCAGTTGGCGGAGCTGCCCAGGACGCGCGAGCAGGGTGCGGCGATGGCGCCCAGGCAGCGCGGAGGTACCGCCCCGCGCTCCCCCGCTAGCTCCCCGGACTCGTCCCCTCTCCCCGCGCTCGGGGGCAGCCGGCT
The DNA here is from genome assembly GCF_047675955.1 of Chlorocebus sabaeus. NCBI lineage: Eukaryota > Metazoa > Chordata > Mammalia > Primates > Cercopithecidae > Chlorocebus > Chlorocebus sabaeus. Next base: position 19,921,087 of record NC_132912.1, read on the forward strand.
GCCTGGGCGCGCGGGGCTGGAGTGGCCCTCTCCCTCCCCTTCGCTAGGCTCCCCCGGCTTAATCTGTTGGCGGCGACTCCTCAGCCAGCCCCGAGGAAAGTGCAGTCATTGGACAGGTCGGTGCGGGCTGCGGGTTTCAGGGAGGAAGGTGGGAGAAGCCTGGAGGAGCGAAGGGGAGGGCGGAGGGAGGAGGGAGGAGGGTGGAGGGTGCGGCGGCAGATCTGGCAAATTGCGAGCTGCCTTCCCTCCTCAAAGTGTGGAGCAGGAGCGCTGGGGAGCGTGGCGACGGCAGCGCCTCCTCCGCCACCAAACTCCTGGGGCTCCGCGGGGGCTTGGGGCCACCTCCTCCTGAGCCTGGAGGAACCCTCTCCCGATAGGTTCTAGCCTGACTCCCTCCCACCCCACCCTTTTCCTTTCTTCTTCCTCTCTCTCTCTTTAAAAAAAAAAAAAAAAAACACACACACACACTTTTTTTTTTTTCCTGGCTTCGGACCTCAGACTGCTGCAGCCCGAACCTTCCCAGGGCTCAGCTCTTTGGAGCTGCCCATTCCTCCGGCTGCGAGAACGGACGCGCGCCCTGCGTCGGGCGAAGAAAAGCAAAACTTGTCGGGAGGGTTTCGCCATCAACCTCCTTCCCGCAAACCTAAAAACCTCCTGCCGGGGCCATCCCGAGACAGAGGAAAGTTCCTGCAGAGCCGACCAGCCCTAGTGGATCTGGAGCAGGCAGCAGCGGCGCTGGCTGTGGAATTAGATCTGTTTTGAACCCAGTGGAGCGCATCGCTGGGGCTCGGAAGTCACCGTCTGCGGGCACCGGGGTGGCGCTGTCCGAGTGGAACCAACAGTTTGCGAGCCCCGGCTGCAAGTGGCCTTTCCTCCCCGCAGTTGTTGTTCAGAGTCGGGTAAGGGCTGCGAGTGTGGCAAGTTGCAAAGAGAGCCCCACAGGTCCGGAGAGGGCTGCGCTCCTGCTAGCGTTCGCTTCTTCCTCCTCTCGGTTCCCTACTGTGAAATCGCAGGGACATTTACAAAGGCCTCCAGGTCCCACCGAGACCGATCCGCAGCGCTTGGCCCGGTCGCGCCTCTTGCATCGGGAGCCCCAGAGCACCGGCGAAGGACTGGCGGGCTGGGTAGGGAGGTGGCGGCGGCGGCATGGCGAGGTTCCCGAGGGCCGACCTGGCCGCTGCAGGAGTTGTGTTACTTTGCCACTTCTTTACGGACCAGTTTCGGTTCGCCGATGGGAAACCCGGAGACCAAATCCTTGGTAAGTAAGATGCACCTTGGCTTTTTGATTTTGTGCGCAGCTGAAGACCTTCCTGGAACTCTCGTTCTCCTACCCCCCCCCCCCCCCCCCCCACTCTCTCCCCCTACATCACCTGTCTGCCCTTGGGAAACTTATTGCAGTTGCTTTTCGGGTAAACTTAGGATTCCCAAATGGGGAAAAGAGGGTTAACAAGAGAAGGCCGCCGGGGACTAGGGGTTTTCTTGAGGCTTTCGGGCTTACTTCACCTGGGCGGCAGGGGGTGGTACTGTCTCCCCTAAGTAGCCCCGGGAGGGCTCCAGTGTGAGAGCAAGCTGCTTCTGTGGATACATCTCCTAGGACCTGGCATCTCCAGGCTGTGTGCTCTACGGCTCCTCCTCCTTCCTCGCTGCTGGTTAAACTAAGCGAGTGTGTGATGTGGGGTGGGTGGGGGACTTGGTGAAAGCCAGGGATTGCCGGTCTCCCCTCTGCATGAGAAAATTCCCTGTGGCAGCAGCTTCCTTCCCCTGGCGATCCCCAGTAGCTCAGTCTAGTGAACCGGGCCTAGCGGGCCCTGGAAGTGGGGCGGGGTAGGTGCGGCCGGCGCAGAGGTGGGGAGCAGGTGGGAAAGGTGGGGGCGGGCGCGCCTCTGGATGCTTACCCCTGCTCCCATTGTCCTCCGCCTGCCAGCTTCACAGACAGGCCTGAACACGCAGAGGGTTCCTCAGAGTGCCCTGATTTTGTCCCCGGGAGGACCCCCAACCTCCGCATCCTCTTAGTGGCTGTCCTGGCAGGTGCGCGTCCTGCAGGGAGCCGCGCCCCGCGGACGATCGCCGAGCGGAAGGCGCAGGGCTGCCTCCTGGGACCCTGCCCACCGCGAGCTCGGTGCCTACTCCCCATTTCTGCCTTTCAGTGAAGAAAGTGAAGACACAGGCAGAAAGAGATCTTGGCAGAAATTAGTGAATTCGGGTGGACTTTGAGAGGAAGTGAAACGAGAAAAAAAAAGAAAAAAACTTGGAGGGAAAATAAAAGAAAACGAAAACTTACTGCTTAGGATAATCAATTTGTTCTTTTCTGGTGTGTGTGTGTGTGTGTGTAATTTAAATGGTGTGTGTGTGTGTGTGTGTGTGTGTGTGTGTGTGTGTGTGTAATTTAAATGATTGCCCAGAAAGTATGCATGCGTCCTCAACAGTCAAACTTGAGAGTCACAGATGGAAGGCTGGGGCTACACCTGGGGATGCCAGGCAAGGTGAATCTTGAAGATCTTGAAGGAAACCCTTGAGTGAAATTTACCAAGCCGCGACTTAGAAGACAGTCACAACACTTCGCCTGTCCCTGGTGGAAACTGTTCTAGATAAAACACAGATACTGACTCTGCGCTCTTATTGATGGTTGGAGGAGGGTGTGTGTTGGGGTATATGTGTAGGGAGGCAATAGGATGACAATACTTTTAAAGCTGAGAATAAAATGCAGATTTCTTGGGTGTTGATTTGTCTTTGTCACATTTAATTGTTCTGCATTAATGGACATAGGTTGTCCTTGACTGTGTATGATTTATGACAGTAGACTATACCTTTTGTTGATTTCTCTGATATATTTCACTGGTCAGAAAAAAATAACACTTTTAGCCTTCCAGGAAAGAACACGTTTATTTAAAAATTGCGACAGTAATTTTCATGTACTTATTCATGGTATGAATAGATGCTTAATGAAAACAATTTATTCCACCACAAACGAGGCTAAAAGGATGTGTGTGCCAACTTGCATCCCAAGTTGTTTATTTAAAAACTTCTTTGGCACTAGGAATAAATACTGCATTTGCAGTAAAAATAAATAAATAAATGCCAGCAAATGTTTATCTTTTTATAAACCTTTTCCAGTAATGTTACTGAAAAAAGAATATATGTACACACACACACACACATACACACACACACACACACATTTGCTGTGCCAAGAAGTTCAGAAATTGAGGATGAAATTCATCCCGAAGTAAGATTGGCCATATAATTAAAAGCTCTTGCTGTGGGAAATATAAAATACTTAAAATGTTCAACATCAATGTACTGGTATTTTAAGCTAGTTGAATATTTCTGATGAGAAACATACTCTAGAAGCCCATATATTGATAGGATTGATTTTTAAAAGAATGGTTTTAAATTCCTTGGCAAATTTTCGAAGACTTTTATAAACCAAAGTAACTTCTTTCCTGGACATCAATTTACATGTAGTTTTAAGAAGAAAATATTATAATTAAATGGTTAGCTTACTGAATATATAAAAATGGCAAGGTGAAACAGAAAAAATACACAATTTTTTTGTAAAATAGTCTATATAAAAGTTCGATATGGGGGGAAAAGTCCAACAGTCTTGAAATTTGGCACGCAACAATCATTTTTATTACAGACATTTTGGCACAGGAGAAATATCTGATTTCATAACCGGGACATTTTATTATGCATTACTTTAGTAAATGCTGCAGTTGATTTTATTGCCACCAGAGGGCAGAGAAACTGCTAATTTCCTCTATTCCCTTTTCTGTTTTAGAGGGAAGTAGTTTATCATATAATTTACACTTATTTTAGTTGTTCTTTTTCTGGTTAAAGATTTTTTCTGCCATTTCCTGTTTTTGTTGGAGTTAAACAATTTACTTTGAATTATTACTAGTTTGTAGAGTTTGTTATGAGAGTGTTGCTGTTGAGACATAATCACTAAAGTTTGTTTGCATATAAACCTAGAGCAAAATCGTATAATAGAGGGGTTAATTCAAGTGAATATTTATTATAAAATGGACATCTGTCCATATTGTTGGACAAAGGACAGGTTAATTATTTTATCAATCAATGACTTGAGGCTACATGCAAAATTTTAAAAGTATGAAATGTGAGTTTCTTTTTCCTTTAGAGAATAGATACAAGTTTTGAAGCTTGAGGTTAGGTAAGTTTGGACTGAGATATAATTGCAGTGTAGAACATTTATGTCAAAGATAATGTTTTTGTTTGTTCATGAATGTCTGCATAGAGGTTTGGAATTATTATTATTATTATTATTATTTTGAGTAGCAGTCTCACTCTGTCGCTCAGGCGCACTGCAATGGCACAATCTCCGGCTCAAGGCAACCTCTGCCTCCCGGGTTCAAGCAATTCTCTTGCCTCAGCCTCCCGAGTAGCTGGGATTACAGGCGCCCACCAACATGCCTGGCTATTTTTGTATTTTTAGTAGAGACAGGGTTTCACCATATTGGCCAGGCTGGTCTCAAACTCCTGACCTCGTGATCCGCCTACCTCGGCCTCCCAAAGTGCTGGGATTACAGGCTTGACCCACCGCACCCAGCCTGGAATTATTATAATCAGGAGAATTTGCACATTTCAGTGTGATCTTCAGAAATAAACTCTTGTCAGGGAGAATGTAGTTGAATAAAACTTAATAATGAAAGATTAATTTTGCTCCAGACAGGTTTCCTTACTACAAGAATCAGATACTCTCATGCAGAGATGTAGAAAATACGTGTCCTTATCAATTAGTTTCTGTCATTTTTTCCTAAAACTATCTCCTATTGCAGACACATTATGTTTTTAAAGAGGAATGACTTGATCAACAACCTTGATCACGGGATCTAAAGTCTTCAGCTGCAGGCTGGGCGCCATAGCTCACACCTGTAATCCCAGCACTTTGGGAGGTCGAGGTGGGCAGATCACCTGAGGTCAGGAGTTCGAGACCAGCCTGGCCAACATAGTGAAACCCCATCTCTACTAAAAATACAAAAATTAGCTGGGCGTGGTGGTGGACACCTGTAATCTTAGCTATACTTGGGAGGCTGAGGCAGGAGAATCGCTTGAACCCAGGAGGTGGAGGTAGCAGTGAGCCGAGATAGCACCATTGCACTCCAGCCTCGGGGGGGAGGGTGACAAAGGGAGACTCTGCCTCAAAAAAATAAAAACAAGTAAATAAACAAACAAATAAATAAAGTATTCAGTTACTTCCTCATCACATTAAATACATTCTCTTCTCCATGGTCTTCAAGGCTATTGCAGTGTGGCCTCAGCACTTTCCCACCCTCTCCCCTGCCTGTTCTTGAATGCTCTCACCAGATGAGCTGCTGGAGGTTCCCTGAGTGTGTACCATGCATTAACACTTCTGCCATTCCTCCTGCTCTTCCTTCTCTAAGTCCGTCTCCATCCATCCATTTTCCAATTTTTCCTACAGATTTATCTCAAGTGACACTCTCCACAAAAGGACGTGTTGTCTTAGAATTCTCAGTGCACTTTATGCCTTCTTCAAAGGCACTTGCTTGATACTGTAGGGTTTCCTTTTCTTTCCATTTCTGCCTCTCTCTCATGTATTCCATTAGACCAGACCATACGTCCCTGAGGTCAGGGTCTGTTGTCATTTATTTCTGAATCTGCTGTGGCAACTACCAATAAATAGTTGCAATAAATGATTATTGGACTTAATTGAACTGAATAGAACTATAGTTCAAGCTGAATTATTAATTTGAATGCCACCTTGGGAGACTTTTAAAATAATTCCCATGCTGAGAGTTTGTCCATCAATAGGATAGAAATAAATTTAAAACTAACTTTAGAGAGTAATTGTTGAAACCAAAGCACAAGATCCAGAAGTCTGCTAAACTATCCTTCTACTATTAGGTGGGACTTTCAAAAATTCATTCGACCATTCTTCTATCCTGCTGGTTTCTGAGTGAATGTTCACTCATGTTCTTAATCTCATATCTTTTTTCTTTTATACATTTCTTTAAAAAATTTCTTTGTTTTAATTTTTAATTTTTAATAATATGTATTTAAGCTATGCAACATGATGCTTGTTTATTTTCAAATTCCATGTATAAGAGAAAATCAAATTGCATTTGTATTTCTGTGTCTGAATTATTTTACTTAGCACAATGTCCCCCAGCTTCATCCATGCTATCACAAATAGCAAAATCTTTTTTAAGGCTAAATAATATTCCATTGTGCGTATATATATGCACTATATATGTGATATATAGAATACATGTGCACTATCTATGCAATATATAATATATATGAAATATATAATATATATGCACTATATATGCAATATATATGGAATATATATCCAGTTATGCATCAATGGACACTCACGTTGTTTCCATATCTTGGCTATTGTGAATAATGTTTCAGTTAACATAGGAGTGAAGATACGTCTTAAAGGGGCTGATTTTCTTTAGATATATATCCAGAAGAGAGATTGCTGGTTCATATGGCGGGTTTATTTTTAATTTTTTGAAGCAACTTCATATTGTTCTACATTCCCACCAACAGTGTGTAAGGGTTCCCTTTTCTCCACATTTTCACCCACACTTACCATCTATTGTCTTTTTATTTTTATTTTTTTATTATACTTTAAGTTCTAGGGTACATGTGCACAACGTGCAGGTTTGTTACATATGTATACTTGTGCCATGTTGCTGTGCTGCACCCATCAACTCGTCAGCACCCATCAGCTCGTCATTTACATCAGGTATAACTCCCAATGCCATCCCTCCCCCTTCCCCCCTCCCCACAATAGGCCATGGTATGTGATATTCCCCTTCCCGTGTCCAAGTGATCTCATTGTTCAATTCCCACGTATGAGTGAGAACATGCAGTGTACAGTAGCCATCTTAATATTAGTAGGTGTGACATGATACCTTATTGTGGTTTTGATTTGCATTTCCCTAATGATTAGTGATGTTGAGGACCTTGTCATATACCTGTTGGCCATTTTTTTTTGTCTTATTTGGAGAAATGTCAATTTTTAGGCCCTTTGCCCATTTTAAAATCAGTCATATGCCTTAAACCTTCTATTGATAGATAGGACTTTCAAAAAGTTTATTCCACTATTCTCCTATACTGCTAGTTTCTGACTGCATATTTACTTATATTTTTAATTTAATATCTTAAAATACAGTATACATATATATGTACATATGCATACATATATGGTGGTTGTGATGTTTCATTTCACTGAAGCTGAAGACTACAAAATAATTTTGATTATTTGTGAGATTGCTTTTGAATTAAACTGTCTTTAGGCCTCATGCCACTAAACTATAATGAAGGAGGCTTTAGAAATATTGTCTTGGCTGGGCGTGGTGGCTCACACCTGTGATTCCAACATCCCAACATTGTTTTGGGGGTCTCAGGTGGGTAGATCAGGAGTTCAGGAGATCAAGACCATCCTGGCCAACATGGTGAAACCCCATCTCTACTAAAAATTAAAAAATTTGCCAGGTGTGGTGGCACGTACCTGTAGTCCCAGCTACTGAGGAAGCTGAGGCAGGAGAATAGCTTGAACCCGGGAGGCAGAGGTTGACAATGTGCCACTGCACTCCAGCTGGGCGACAGAGCAAGACTCCATATCAAAAAAAAAAAAAAAAATTATCATAAAACTTGTTTTGAGGTGGGTTCAGTGGCTCACACCTGTAATCCTAACACTTTGGGAGGCCGAGATAGGGAGATTGCTTGAGCCCATGAGTTGGAGACCAACCTGGGCAACATAGGGAGGAGACCTCATCTCTACAGTTTTTTTTTTTTTTTTTTTTTTCAATTAGCTGGTCATGGTGGTGCATACCTGTAGTCCCAGCTACTTGGTAGGCTCAGGTGGGAGGATGGCTTGAACCCAGGAGGTCAGGGCTGCAATGAGCTGTGATTACACCACTGCATTCCAGCCTGGCCAACAGAGTGTGACCCTATCTCAAAAAATAAAATAATAAAAAACTTGCTATGGTAGCTGTTACAGGGAGGTAGCTGAGGATATTCTGCAATACATTGCACAGTGTCTGCTCCCCGAGATAGTATGCCATGAGAAAATGAGAGAGAAAGAGAAAGAGACAGGGACAGGGTGAGACATCTTATGTTTCAATAACAGACATAGTTCTTTTGAACTTGTTTGTATCTTCTGGACATTATAAATAGAGGCTAGGAGTTTTACCATTTAAATTTTGGTTTCTTGAAATCTCAGTGCACAATTTGTGGCCCACCTCCAACCGGTATATAAACCTTCTGGCCTACATTTTGTGTGCTAGCTTACCTCTGTCTTCATCTTACCTTTCTCACTTAAAATCTCATTTGGTATTTATTTGGGAAAAAAGCAAATAAGATTGAATCGCCATAATACATAAGGTTGTGTATCACTAAGTTGCTTTTCTGCTTTCTCTTAATCTGATGAATTCCAGCCCTTTGACTTTATTCTGAGCACATTTTCCCAAAGCTTTAATTATCTCTGTAGAGTACTCCATTCTGAGAGGTCTTTCTTCACTGAGTTCACACAGGATGTCTTCCCTCACTGCCTCCCACACAATGATTCTGTTAAGCTGAGGAAGTTACTACAGAATGACAGAGTAAGTAGTGATGCTTTTACCAAGACAGTTTCTTCCACTATTTATTGTGTTATAAATTAACAGGATAATAACTGAAAAAAGATGAGAATATAAAATATTCCACATGTGTTCATAACCAGAGAGTGAACTCATTTCATATTTATTGTTTGGTTTTATTTTCCTCTTTTTAATTAAAAAAGTGGTAAGCTGTGGACTGATAGTATAGATTTGTATATTTAAATAGAATTAGAGGTCTTGTCAGGGGCCTGTTTGGAATTAGCCCGTTAAAGATTACAGATCTGAACATGGGGTCAGACACTAAGTGACCTTAGTGGAAATGCAGACTTTTAATCTCTTCCTCCAGAGGCCATCGAACCAGATCTAAGCACTAGTACCTTTCCTCTACCCTTCAAATTAAAATAGGCTGTTCTTACTCTCTGCTTGAGGCCTTATCATAGATAGCGGTCTGTGATTTTTGTCAAGAGAGGGTCACAGGCCAAGATGTAGACTGACTTCCTTTTTACTTGTCTGGAATCTTATTACTCAGTTCCTCAATTATTTTTTACTCAATAATCGGACATTTTCCTTAGAATCCATGTCGCTCGAGGTCTCAACCTGTAGGTAAGGGTGTGTAGCTCATTGAGGCTTTGAGAATATGGAGAGAATGTTAAGAGTTTGCCCTTTGGAAAAACTGAATAGGAATTCGAATATTTAAAAGTCAATTTTCTATATATTCCTTGGAGTGTTCAGTAATACGAAAAGTCTAAATAAAACTGATATATTCTCTTTGAGTATGATGCTTCGTAAATACACTCCGGTTTATTTGGATTAGGATACTGTATTCTTGGGTCCAGCTGGAATATGGAACATTGGACATTCCATAATGTTTTTTGGGTAGTAGTTTTATGCTTCTGTGTGTATCCACTTGCAGTAGTAACTCCTACTGTTTTCTCTCTGAAACCATAATATGAACATCCAATAACATTTATTTCCCTAAAGCCTAAAAGGGAAGTAAGATAGGCAGAATTTATCATTTAGAGCATGAAATGTACCAATAATGATGAGTTTTAAGATGGGAAAGTATTTAAGGTACATTTCAGGTACTGTTCATGCTGAATCTATTATATTTATTTGCTTAATTCTTTCCAACATACAAACTTAAGCTGTAGCTACCACTGACCTAATGAACCTGGTTATTTATATGCTGTCTGTTTGTTCATTTGTCTGATCAAAAGGTCCCACTCACCTTCCTGTGGGCAGAGCTGGCGGGACCAAGTCTGGTATTACAGCTGACTTCTCCTTTTGGCTTTCTCTTCTCCTTCTCCTTTTGCTATCTTTTCCCTTGAATTCATTGAGAAATGTCGATATACAAATTACATAAATACAATCTACATTGCAAAATATTCCATTGAAAAGTGTATGTGAAATAATTTTTGGCATACTGAGTCATGTTCTTAGTGGGTATGGGTTCCTGTGACTTCAAGCAATCCTGTCCTGAACTTTTAATTTTAAAATATTTAACCTCCTAATTATTTTGCCAGTCCACAGTTTTATGTTAAAGATTGCCCAAAATGTACTGCCTGTCCATAATTCTTTCTAGAATTATTGCGTCTGATATTAGCCATTTTAATTCTATTTATTATTTATATAGGTCCTGGGAATATACACCTTTGAGTTTTTTGTTGTTCTTGTCATTTAGCCATTTAATTTGCTAATTCCAAGAAACAAAAATTGAACTAAGAGCCATACTCTTGTGTCTTTGCACTTTTTTTCCCTTGGTGCTTGTTTGGAGCAGAAACAAGAGGGTCATTTTGGATTATTTTGTCATACAACAAAAATTTGAAGAATATTTTAATACTTTGAAAACTGTGGATGCCCTGTGAAAATCAAGTTGACTTGTGAGGTTAAAACAAATTTTATTTCACATTTTAGTCTGACAGCATTCTTGCTATATTACAAAGATGTTGCTCAGTACTTTATTTTCTTATGCTGGTTTTGTTACACTAGCATGGGATATTATATGTCTTGTATAATGTATAGTTGTACCTAATTTGATTTGTAACCTGGCTTTAAAAGTTTTATGTAGCTTTAAAACATGTTTACTTTTTTGTTCAAAATGAATGAATTTTATGAAAACCTTTTGTTTTACGTGAAGTGTGAGTAAATATAGCTCCTATATCGGAATCTTGTGGTCACATTTGCTAATATGGAAAGACTTGCAAAATACTGATGGTTATGTTGTGAAACAATTTTGGTGGAGACTGAGTTGTGTAATAAATCACATCACTTGCTGTTTTGTTTTTAGCAACTGCGTCTACTTGGGTTGGTCTTAATTGTAATCTGCTCATCCACAACTGATTTATTCAATTTTCCATTCATGGATAATTAGTGCTTTTCTGAACGTGGGGGTAGGAGCATCCTTGCAAATGTATTTTCCTGTTTACATGCAGGAGATGCTTGGCTTATATTTAGAACTAGAATTTCTGGGTTATTGGGTTTGTGAAAGGTCTACTCCAAAAAGATAAATCCTGAAATAAGCTCTGCTGAGATAATCTACTTTGACGATAAAGAGGGTGGGGGAACCCATAATTATCCCTGTACTGATACACAGTCTTAATTACTATAGCTTTATAATAAGTCTTTATATCTGATGGGACAAACCCGTCCTCCTTGTTCTTGCTCTTCAGAAGCTGGCTCTCTCAGGAGGTTCTTTCCTTTTCCAGAGCCATTTTAGAATAAACATTTCAGATTTTGCTACAAATTTTTGGGCTTTTGATTGCAATCTTATTAAATCTTTGGGTCATTTTGTAAATAATTCCATTTCTAAACAACTGGGAGACTACGTAATTTCTTTTCTACAACATCTAATGGCCAGAACAAGTACCACAGGGTTTCATAACAATTTTTTTCTCTTTTTTAGACAGATTCTCACTCTGTTGCCAAGGCTGGAGTGCAGTGGCACGATCTTGGCTCACTGCAACCTCCACCTCTCAGGTTCAAGTGATTTTCCTGCCTCAGCCTCCCAAATAGCTACAACTACAGGCGCGCCACCACACCCCGCTAATTTATGTATTTTTAGTAGAAATGGGGTTTCACCATGTTGGCCATGCTGGTCTCCAACTCCTGACCTCAAGTGATCCACCCATTTTGGCCTACCAAAGTGCTGGGATTACAGACATGAGTCACTGCGCCCAGACATCATAACAAATTGTTAATAGTGACTATTTGACAGTGACCATTTTTAGTTGAAATGAAATGTCCAGATGGAGAGCCGGAGAGGTTTTCTTATCACATCATCAAACTAACCATACATCTAATTGTTTCCTAGGAAACAAATGGGGAATGATAGTTTAATTAAAATGGACAACTCAGCTAAGGGAAGGAAATGTTAACACCTGGCTTCTTAGGAGCTATCACAATGGAGGAGTGAGCTCAAGGCAAGTAACACATAGACACGATGACATTTTTGCAAAGTGCCTCTTAGCATCCTATCTCTGGACCAGCAATGCTACAACAAAGACTTTGTCTTAAATTTGCTGCATCTTAAGAAACAGCTTTGGAAAGAATGGTACAATCTCCAAGCTTTAGGATCCTCCTTAACATTTGCTCACTAGCTGATTCATTTCAATTCCATTGGAGATTTACTTTGAAAGAGAGTACAGTTTGCAAGTTGCTACCACTCTATAGATAATAGAATTTGTTATTTGATTTAGACTCTAGGCATTTGCAAATGAAAGGGGTACAATTTTCTTGTTTGATTTGAAAATGTCAACTCCACCTCCAGTTCCGCACAGTCCCTGACTGGCTATGGCTCTGAACTCAGGCTTGGTGATCTGAGTATTTTTTTAATCAGGAGTACATGGAAAAGCCAGGCGGCTTGTTTTATTTCTTGGTTGTTTAGCCTTCTTTATCTTTTTAACATCTGTTGTTCATTTCAGATATTTTTGAAAACAAGCGAGATTTAAAGTCATGCTGCACATGACAGTCTCATTGTCTGGACGTTGCAAAACAGTTCCATGCAGGAAGCCAGATTGGTGCAATCTCAGTTTTGTCAAGCTGTTTTTAGAAGAGATGTTTGAAAATAGGCATGGCCAATAAGAAGCTGATTTTTTTTATGCCAAGTACTTTTGTTTGACTTCAGATGGCTTTTCTCCAGCCCCCAGTTCTGTTGTCCTGTCTTCAACAGGCCTGGCCTTTCTAGCCTGGCTTACTGCATAGGCTTCCCACCTTGCCTCCAAAATTGCCCTGCTGGAACCCATTCTTCATTCCACAGCCAGAAAGATCTTTCTAAAATGCAAATCTGGCTGTGTACTTCCTCTGTTAGAACCACTCCTGTGCCTTTCTGTTGCTCTCATGCTGAAGGTATCTGGTCCTGTTTGACCTCTTCAGGTTCAAGTTCAGCACTTTCTGCCCTTCCCCAGGATCCCCGTACGTTGTCTCTGTTCTGAAATTCTGCACGTGCCTTTGCCTCTTTTTGGAGCACATTTTCCTCCTTTTTTTTTTTTTTTTTTTTTTTTTTTTTTGGCTTTTTGTCCTTCAGGTCTCCACTTAGCCTTGATGTCTTCATCATTTCACTGATTATCAGTAGTAATTACTTGTGCCTGCATTTGACTATAACCCGCCTTCTGTGACTGATTCCCCAATGCTCCCTAGCTCCAAGCATAGGAAGCTCTCTGAAAATTTGCTGTAGGATGCTTGTTAGTGTTCCACTTCTATAAATGGTGCTGTGTTTGTTCAGGTTTATCCCTCATGCAAAGAGTTTTGTGGATACTTTCTTACCACATGTTTCTTTGGGCAAAATGTCTAAGTCACAATTTCTGTAATATGATGTCCTGGGTTAAAATATCAATGACAGGCCAGACACAGGGGCTCATGCCTATAATCTCAGCACTTTGGGAGGCCTCTACTAAAAATACAAAATATTAGCCAGGCATGGTGGCGGACACCTGTAGTCCCAGCTACTTGGAGGCTGAGGCACAAGAATCACTGGAACCCAAGAGGCAGAAGTTGCAGTGAGCTGAGATCATGCCACTGCACTCCAGCCTGGGTGACAGAGGGAGACTCCATCTCAAAAGTAAAAAATTTAAAAAAAAAAAAAAAAAGACAAAATGTACAGACAAGGTAGAGATGGAGTGACTGCAAAGTAAGAGGATTTGTCGTATATATTTGTGAAGAACTGAGAACTCATTTACAAAGGATGATTTATAAATGATCCAGTCATATACTAAGCTAGCAAGAACAAAGAAAGGGATAGTTTAACCGGTGTTATCAAGAGCAGTTTTAAATTTCTGAGCTTTGTAAATCTGAATAACATTTCAAAGACTGTGAAAGGACAAGATTTTAATCCTCTCTAACAATTTATAACCCACAACTTGAACTGTCTGATAAAATATTAAAACTGGTTAATTTGCTTCTCTAGGGAGAATTCCATAGTTAAAAATGATATATGGATAAACAATGAATGAAATAGAAATTAGAGATAGAGCCATGAAATTTGCATAATTAGCTTTCCACCTATCTCAAGGCGAAAGAGTCCAACTGGGAAATTCCCCCTGGGAAATAGATATTTAAGAGATTTTTCAGATACAGACCATTGGGCAGCCTTTTAAATATTTTTCAACAAAAGAATCAATACGATCTCTTAGTACCACACTCAGTGACTTGAGTTAACTCTTTTCACGGTTTTAATTATGATCCACTTGCTCACGTTTTAATCCATTCAGGTCAGCTTCTTCCATGTAATCAACGGTTTGTTTCTTTTATATTCAGAGCACATTTTTTTTCTTACCTTGGCTTTTATTGTTTTTATTGAAACATTCTCCAGAGTTCTTTCTCTCTTCCATGCTCGTGGTACGGTCTGAACATCTGATATTTTTATCTCCTCAGTATCTCTTTCCCCTGTCCTTTGGTAACAGCACCCTCCCATTATTTAGGAATGTCCTCTCCCCACTCTATGTTACTCTCCTGGTTTCTTTTAATAGTGGCATATTTCCCATGACCAGCTTGTGTCTTAAAAGTGGCCATGCAGAGTGTACCTTCACCCTTGGACCTCAGGCTAATCGGTCTTTCTTTAACTATGCTTCGGAAAAGAGAAGGGTTTTTTTTTTTTTTTTTTTTTTGGTTCCTGGGAGTTGCTGCGTTGGGAAGATAAAAGTCTAGAGCCATCCATAGGCCATCTTGGACTGCCCAATCTGATAAAGCAGGAAATTCTGATTTTGAGTTGAGATTTGTTACTTGTCACTGAAAGAGTCTTGAGAGATCCATCAAAGTGTTCAATTATATTGCTATTTGTATAAGTATTCAATTGAGGACTATTCTTCCCACTAAATTGTAAGCTCTATGAGGGTAGGAATCAAGGTTTGTTTCCCCCTTTTTTTTTTTTTTTGCTTGTTTGTTTTCTTGGCACCTTTCATAGTGCACCTCTTCATAGAATGCAATTAGTAAATACTTAATGATTTTTTCTGCATAATTTCATTTGGTAGGGCCTATTATCAATGACCATTAAAACGATTCAAATCTCAGATGTCGAGTGACATTCACCAGATAAGTCATAATTTGTGAGTGTGATAGATTCTTTCTTCTCTGTTGGTTTTCTTGGGTAAATTTTGTCCCATTCTGATATTACGTATTCAATTCTTGTACCTAGGTCTTATTTTTCTCATCTTTCTTGGTGTTTCACTTACTGTCTTCCTTTATTTGGTCGGCAATTCCTGTCATCGTTTCATTTTTCCTGTGGGTATAGATAAACTTTCCAGGCACTGGAAAACCATGAAAGAGAAGGCTTTAACTCATTTTTTTTTTAACTTTTATTTTAGGCTCAGGGGTACTTGTACAGATTTGTTATATAGATAAACTTGTGCCACAGGGGTTTGTTGTCACCCAGGTAGTAAGCTTAGTGTTCCTCCCCTTCCTCCCACTCTCCACCCTTAAGTAGACCCCAGTGTCTGTTGTTCCCCTCTTTGTGCCCATGTGTTCTCATCATTTAGCTCCCACTTATAAGTGAGAGCATGTGATATTTGGTTTTTTGTTCGGGCATTAGTCTGCTAAGGATAATGTCCTCCATCCACTTTCCTGCAAAAGATATGATCTCATTCTTTTTTGGGGCTGCATGATATTCCGTTGTGTATAGGTACCACATTTTCTTTATCCAGTCCATCATTGATGGACATTTAGGTTGATTCCACATCTTTGCTATTGTAAATAGTGCTGTAATGGACGTTTGCATGCATGTGTCTTTACAGTAGAATGATTTATATTATTGACCCAGCAATCCCATCACTGGGTACACACCCAGAGCTTTAAGTCTTTCATGGATGACATATCATAGCTTTTGTTAGTCCAATAATCTGTACCCAGAAAGAAGAGGCAAAAATCCCATCACACAGACCATCAGTACTCCATAGCCAATGCTTATTCGTTTTGTTTAATACTTCTTTTTATTGGGATTCTCCAGAACTTTAAAAATTTAAAAATAAAACAAAAATAGTATAACTACACTTCAGACATAGTACCTACCACGTAGTAGGCTCTTAATTTAAAAATTGTTGACTGACTTATTGAATAGCCCGCAAAGGTCTGTCTTGCGTCTAATAAATGCATTGACTCATTTCTCTTTCCATTCATTTATTCAATAACTAATCAGTAATTAAAAAGAAACATGGAGGAATGCATCAATGCATTTATTAGAAATAAAATAGGCTGTTGTAGGTTAATTGGAAACCTAGCCATTCTATCTCTTATTCTTTATACATAAGTTGGAGACTGCCATATGTTACACATGTATGTGTGATGTGTACTTAAAATATATGACATTTCATCATATAATTTGAAATGTCTCTGTGAAGTTCAATTTGCCTAATTTTTATATTAGTTAACCTTTTCCTCCACCGGAGTAACTTCAGTTGGAAGATGTTTCTACTGTCAATTGAATTTTGTAATTCACTGTGTGATATAGAAAAAGACACGGTTTCTATACATAAGGGGTGTGATTTACAAGAGACTATATGCATGTATATAATGTGGATATAGTGCAAGGGACAAACCCATACTTGTGGTTGCACAAGAGAGCCGGGGAAGAGTCCCGCGGGGGTGTGCGTTGTGGGAAAGTTATCCAGGGAAGATAACATTTGATTGTCTTGTGGTTGCTAAAAGGATGCTTTTGATGCCAGATGGGCTTGAGTCCAAATCTTGGCTCTGAAATTTCCTTGCTGCCATTTTGACCTTGGGCAAAAATATTAACCCCCGAACCTCCATTTCTTCATCTATAACACAGCAGTAAAATCACTCGTCTGTCTAGTAATACTAATGGTTGTGAAAAATGTCTGTTCTCTGAAGGTTTGGTGGGTTTCAATAGAAAAATATAAGGACGTTGGCAGTGGGAAGTTAAGGATGTCAGAGGCAGAAACAAAAATGGGCAGGGCAAGGCATGGCGTTTTCTCTGAAAACTTTACTTAATCTTATTAAATATTAGTTATCGATGTATCTATATTTCAAAGTGCCAGACATAAAGCCATATCACCTTTGGTCTAGTAATAGTCATGTACGATGCTACCGTTGCAGGTCTGGGAAAAATTCAGGCCAATGTGAGCCTTTGATGGCCACTGGAACAGTAAATTGCAGCAGCAACATCTAACTAGGAGTGCTGACTGCACCTCCAGCAGGCTCAGACTTGCATGGCTGCCTGCGGGAATGCAAAGCATTTCTCTTATTCACAACCCTCCCCCTCACTCATTGATAGCCTAGGGCCAGATCTGGATGTGGAGAACATTATTCCAGTAAAACGTGCATTAAAAGAACACTCAAGGAGTTTATTTTTTAACAAACTCATGTTGTGTAAAACGAGATGAGGATCTCAGAAACAGTTTTCTTTTTTTGGCATGGGCTGAGGACACGAAATGAAATTCTGCTGCGTCACCTACTTTGAAGCAAGAAAATAATACTTTGACCTTATGAATGTATTTGATTCTAGGGATAAATAAACCACCTTAGGAGATTACACAATTCCCTTGGATGACAAGTTAACTTTTTTTGGATAATGATGCTCTGTGTATAAAGGGATCCAAAATGCTACCTGTGCATTAGTGAATTAATCAAAAAGGTAAGCAAATCTATGTGTAAGAACAAGACAGCTGTCCTAAGATTGAGTCAATGAGTAGAAGATAAGAAACGTCAAAATAAAAAATGAATACAAATCTTTAAAAAACCTGCAGAGTTCAGAGTTTCCTGGGCATTTCATATTTCGCTGTTTTATTTTCTCCAGAACTGTACGGAGGCCTTTAGTGTTTTAGTTGAGGCCAGCCCTAAACATATGGACAATAGAAGTGGACGTCTTCATGGTATTATTTGAGGGCAATGGAACCAGTCCTTGTTCCTGCATGAACTTGCAGGTTGTCATTAACTTACAGAGTCATTTATTTGGGTTTAGGTAATATGTCTTGGAAAATGTGAAATATTGCAAGGAGGAAGAATGGTCATCCATATCCTCTGCATTTGAAACCTAGAACAGGTGTGCTAAAAAGACAGGTATAGTGTCCAGGTTTCAATGGACTGGGAAAGGAAGCCTTTGGCAAGGCCCCTGATTAGATCAAGAATAGCACAAAATCACTGAGAGAAAGAGAGAGGCAGAGAAAGAGAGAGAGAGAGAGAGTGTGTGTGTGTGCGTGTGTGTGTGTGTATCTGTCTGTCTGTCTGTCTGTATGTGTCTGTGAAGAGGCAAGTGATAACAAAGGCAGAGGGACAGATGTATCAAAAAGGGGCTGAGAGAAAACTGCTCAAGAAAGAGGTTAGGTGGTTCTGAGGACCGAATCAATATCCCATTTGCTACACTATCTGTGTACCATCTATGCCACCATTTCAATACATATCTGGCAATAGACTGTTAATATTACCAGACATTAGTAGAACTTTTCAAGCTTTCCAAATTATGTAATTGGATTAGCCTATAAACTAAACAAAATTGGCTCAATATATAGTTGTTTCGAAAGGACTGAGATAACTGAATTAAAGTGACATTACTATGCTGTTAGGTTGGGGTTCATGGTAAGGTTTAGCTCTGCGAATAATTATTTATTCACTCTACAAACATTTGCTAGATGTATCCTATCCTCCTAGCTTTGTTATGTGAAGGGATACAAAATACAGCCTTTGCCAGGTAGAGGTTACCATGAAGTATTGAAAATAGGAAAGTAAAAAGGACAGTTGTAAGAAAATGTGGTGTGTGTGTGTGTGTGTGAGAGAGAGAGAGTGGGTGCATTCACTATGGCATTGAGAAACGGGAGCATAGGTCTTAGCCTCGAGAGTCAGGGAAGGCTTCCTAGGGAGGTATGTCTGGGTCTGCATTTGAAGTGTGAGTGACAGGAGGGCAGAGTTGCTGGAAGGACATCCTGAACAAAGAGAACAATCCTGGGGCAGAGAACTGTGAAATCTTCAGGGAACTGCCCTTGCCTGTTGGGCAAGAGCAGGCGCAAGATTAGGAAGGGCCTTGCACACCCAGCTAGGTGTTGAATTCTCCCATGAAGTGGACAGCTGGCCTAAAGTGCTGACATTTCAGACGTAAGCAACCGCACCCAGACCGATTTTTTATCAGCTGAGTGACAAACTCAGACGGACTCTTAGAAGGGTCTCTCTAGCAGTGGTGTGGAGAGCAGCTAGGAAGGGCAGGCCTGGAGACAGACCCAATTCAGCACTGCTGGATCAATAAAGATGGAATGTGATGCAGGCTTCAGATCAGAGGAGGACAGCTAAGATAGTTCTCATGTTTTCCAGGTGCTTTATGGAATAGAAAAATGAGCTCAACCTTAGACTTGGCGAGTACTGAGGTGCTCATGGGTCGTACCAGTGGCGACAGCAACTCTCCCAGGACTGGGGCTCAGCAGGGAAGGCTCAGATGAGTTCAGGATGTCAAATCATCGAGGTGTACCTGGTGGTGGTGGAAATCAGCCAGTGAGCAGGAATAATCAGAGAAGAGCA
This sequence comes from Chlorocebus sabaeus, assembly GCF_047675955.1. Classification (NCBI taxonomy): domain Eukaryota; kingdom Metazoa; phylum Chordata; class Mammalia; order Primates; family Cercopithecidae; genus Chlorocebus; species Chlorocebus sabaeus. Next base: position 19,940,631 of record NC_132912.1, read on the forward strand.
GAGGGTCAAGGTCAGAGTCTTAGAGAGCTGGTCTGGGAAGGGGAAACTGAGGAATGGGCCACCTGACAGGAGATACAGGAGGAGCAACGTAGAGTGAGAGGCAGATTAGGAAAAGCATCACTAGGGCAGATCAGGGAATTCAGTGAGAGTGGTTTTGGTGGAGGAATGGTGGCCAGCTGGTGGCAGATTGTGGTAGGATAGTGATGAAGATCAGAGAAGGATGCAGTAATGTGGATGACATACCACCCTTTTAAAAAGCATGGCTGGGATCTGGGTGTGTTGGCTCACAGCCATAATTTCAGCACTTTGGGAGGCTAAGATGGGAGGATCGCTTGAGCCCAGCAGTTTGAGACCAGTTTGGGCAACAAAGTGAGACCCCATCTCTCCAAAAATAAAAATAAAAATATTAGCAGGATATAGTGGTGCACATCTGTGGTCCCAGCTACACAGGAAGCTGAGGTGGGAGGATTGCTTGAGCCCAAGAGGTTGAGGCTGCAGTGAGCCAAGACTGGTCCACTGCACTCCAACCTGGGCAACCGAATGAGACCCTGTCTCAAAAGAAAGTAAAAAAAAAAGTATGGTTGGGAAGTAAATGACAGAGAGGGAGTGGCCAGAGGGGAACGTAAGGGAAGGGGTTTTTTTGTTTTTTTGTTTTTTTGCTGGCAAAGGAGATTTGAGCTCATTTATAGGCATGGGGGAAAACAATCAGTAGGTGCATAAGTGAGTTGAGAATCTATGTGACCAATACAGGAAACCATGTCAGGATCATTGTCTCAACAAAAATGATCACAGCCCTCCAAAAACGCAACTTGACTTTGAGAAGGCTTTCTTTTATCACATGCAAGAATATTGCTGTGACATCTAATAAAAATTTAATTAAGGCTTAGATGATATCACATTTTATGTAACCTGAAGTCCTTAAATCCATGAAATCACTCAAATAGAATCAAGTCTGTTGGAAAGAGAATCTCATCTTAAGAAGTGACAGCAGGAGAAATGAATAAGTTCCATTTTATTTTATCAGTGAGGTCTGGGGCTACAAAATGGTTCTAACAGCATAAAGAAATAATAGCCACTTTCGAGAACAGGGTATGTAAAATAATTTGTTTAGTTTCAGCCACTTTTGAAAGCCAATTGTACACCCTGAAAGAAAGGCAATCCTGACTCCATTGTTCTTTCGCCAGTAAGTAGATCGGGAATTACAATAATAAATAGAAGAAAGAATGTTGTTTTTCCTCGCTGTAATTAATTTTAAGGTTCTTGTGAAGATGAATTTTTGTGGTGAATAAAATAGTCCCTTGCACATATTAGGTACTGAGTAAGCATTTGTGAAATATGGATTTTCTAGCCTTTATTTGTGTTTAAGGAATCAAGGAATAAAACTCAAAATTGACTTTCAAGAAATTTTTGGAACTCTCTTCTCCCTAAGAAACTGTAAAGTCTTATAAAAGAGGCATTATTTATTTTCTCCAACTATTTCCTGCTAGGTGAATTAAAGGTTTTTTTTTTTTTTTTTTTTAAATCAATAGTTGTTTTATAAGATTGTTTGAGGACTAAAAGGGCTGATTGTAATCACCTGTAACATGCTACCCAGCAAGACATTCCTGACCAGGTTGAAGTTAAAAAAAAAATGAAGTGAAATATCAAGCTTATGCAAGTTTGAAATTACAAACAAGAACAAAAGTTAAAACCCATAAGCCCTTCTTATCAGTAGGTTATCTTTCAGGATAGATTATATGGTTGTTTCTCTTAGTAATTGCAACATTGCTCTGTGTTCTCAGTGAGTGAGAGAGAGAGAGAGAGAGAGTGTGTGTGTGTGTGCGTGTTTGTTGGTGGGCAAGCAGGGACAAATAAATGAGTTGGAAAGAAAGTAAAGATGATAAATGGGTGGCTTAGGTCAGGTTCTGATAATTTTACAATATTTATGGATGAACGCTAAGGTGGTTACATAGTTTGTGCTTGCTTAAATGTTCCGACCTAGTTTAACTTTGTAATGCATTGCAAACACAAAAACACCAAAATGCAAAATTAATGGATTTTGCAATTTGTTTTGTAAGACATGCAGAAATGCTAATGTAGAATATAAATGTGCATCGGTCTGCAGTGATCATTCAGCTTGTAACTGAAATTGTTAGGTCATTTATCATTGTCTGTCTATGTAAATTGCTTTGTCACATGCTTCCACATAAATCAGCAATGGAGGCCTGTCCCTTTTGTTTTGGTTTAGTTTATTTCTTGTTCACGTAAGACTCTTAACCTGACAAGATGTTAGCAAAAAGTGACTAACATAAAACCATTTCCTCTGTCCATTACTTGCATTTTGGTGAAACAAGAAGGAAAAAATAGTTACAATTCAATACATTTATATATTTATTGATTTATTTATTTTCGAGACAGGGTCTCGTTCTATTGCCCAGGCTGGAGTGCAGTGGTACGATCAGGACTCACTGCAGCCTGGAATTCCTGGGGCTCAAGCCGTCTTTCCACCCCAGACTCCCCATAGTTTTAAATTTTTGTGTAAAGACAGGGTCTTGCTATGTTGCCCGGCTGGTCCCAAACTTTTGGGCTCTAGCAGTCCTCCCACCTAGGCCTCCCAAAGTCCTGGGATTACAGGTGTGAACCACCATGCCCGGCTAATAGATAACTTTAAAAAATTTAAACTTCCAGTTTCCAAATACTAACTTGTATTGCTAGAATAGATTATGGAATTACTTATTTGCATATAAAAGACAGGAAACAACTCAAGCTTTTAATATTTTCTATGCTATTTGTTAACTTTACTCTGTGGTTTTCTAGCCCATGATAATAAATACAACATCGGCAATCTGCAATCAGAGGAATTTAAGTCCTAGTAAAACAGACAAGTCACTTTGCTATAGTCTCCTTAAATTTATGGAGGTGTTGAAATGCTTTTGAAAAGTGTGAGCTCAGATGAACTTAAGTCAATTATTCAATCTTATAGAACAAAGATAGACATATTTGTCTGCTATAAAAGCCTATTTTGGAAATTGAGTGTGACAGTGTACACAACTGCAGCCTGTTCAAACAGTTCCATCTGAATTATGCTTAATTGAATTTATTTTCATGGTTATTTCATAATTGGGAATAAGGATAAATAAGTGTGATATAATCGCCGATTTTAACAATGTGCTGGTTGATTAGAAAAGTGGTGACACATGCAAACTGGCTTGTGGCACTCACCAGTGAATTCTGATGATTGTGGGTGTTACAAGTTTAAGCTTCAGCTCCTTATAAGCATCGCTTAAGATTACTGCTCTGGGGCCAGGTGTGGTGGCTCACGCCTGTAATTCCAGCACTTTGGGAGGCCGAGGCCAGTGGATAACCTGAGGCCAGGAGTTCAAGACCAGCCTAGCCAACATGGTGAAACCCCGTCTCTACTAAAAATACAAAAATTTTCCAGGCTTGGTGGTGGGTGCCTGTAATCCCAGCAACTTGGGACACTGAGGCAGGAGAATCCCTTGAACTCGGGAAGCAGAGGCTATAGTGAACAGATATCCCACCAATATCCCACCATTGCACTCCAGCCTGAGAGACAAGAGCAAAACTCAGTCTCAAAAAAAAAAAAAAAAAGTTACTGCTCTGCTACCTTCAGCTTAGAAACAACACAGAAAGGTCTAGAAAGCTTGTCCAACCCACGGCCCACATGCCCTGGGCATGTGGCCCAGGACAGCTTTGAATGCATCCCAACACAAATTCGTAAAATTTCTTAAAACATTATGAAACTTTTTTGCAATTTCTTTTTAAGCTTATCAGCTATCTTTAGTGTTAGTGTGTTTTATGTGTATCCCAAGAGATTTCTTCCAATGTGGCCCAGGGAAGCCAAAAGATTGGACTCTGCTGGTCTAGACTCAGCTCACAGGGGCCTTAGAGATCTGGCCTGGATTTGATTCCAAGTTTCATCAATTATTATTTCTGTGTCCATGGGAAATTGCTTCACCCGCAATTCTTTGGTTTGGTCTTCTGTAAAATCAAATGATAATGCCCACCCCACATGTTTTTTTGTGTGTGTGATGATTAAAATATGAAACATAGAAAATTCTTAGTACCTGCTCTGGGGTATTCACCAGTGGTAGCTGTTACTTGTTAAACAGATTCTGGAGATACTCAACAGAGATGAATGTGTAATGGCAGACTCTTTAGAATGTAGATTTTGGGCGTACATCCATTTACTTTCTTGCTGCCTGTTAAGGTTACAATATGTATTAACATCTTATGATAATAAAGGTTGAATGAAAATTCACTTGCTTTCATTCTCCATAGCCATTGAGATCTTCAAACAATCTAAAATTTCATCGTTTGAATAGGTTGGCAGTAGAATTTTTTTAAATTACTTCTTGATAAGGAGAAATAATTGAAGACAAAAACTAAATGTTAACTAATTTCCTGTGTAATGTTACTGGAAGCCTAAAGGGTTTGTTCACCACTCTTCTTTCATCTTCTGATGCACTGATGTCTTACAGATTCTTTTCTTTCACTAAAATCTATCTTGGAAATGCCAGTGGTCAGCAATGTGTTTTGGATTGACAGTTAATATCTATATATAGTTGTGAAATGCTAATTTTTTTTCAGGAAAGGAGTTTCTTAGGATTAAAACTAAAATAAAAGTTTTATTCATTTGACTACAGAGAAGAGAGAAGATTAACATTAACTAAAAACTCAAGTGTTTAAGCTTTAGGTAAGTATGCAGCTTTCAAATAAGATTACAAAACTTTCCTAGGTGGAGGATTTAGGGGCTATCTGGTCCAATCTCTTCATTTTACAAATATAACCCAGGACATTTATATGACTTTTGAAGGTCATAACCATAGTTGTGGCAGGCTCAGCCTTAAAATACTCTTTCAATCTTACTGTTATTAATATTAAATTTATCATTAAAAACTAAGTAAGTTCACAGTTCCAAGACAAGAGTACATTGAATAGTAAGCTTTGGTAATAAAACTGCAATAAAATCACATTTTGTTAAAAAATTACACATCCTTATGCCTTGAGCCACAATGTATACATTCTTATTTCATCAAGGAACTTCTAATTTATATGACCTCATAAAAATTGAAAAAAAAATTACTAGCAAAGGACAGTAAGGACTGGCCTATCCTCATTATTGCACTAAACATCATTCCTGTCATATTACATGATTGAAGAGAATTTGGTAAGGAGTGCATATAATTGGTATATAATTTCAATTTTATTTTGGTGAAGCATTGAATATTACTGATTAGATATATACTATTCATGTCATTTGCTATTGTCAAAGAAGTGATTATGACAGTGAAACAGATGTCAGAAAGCAATTACACTAATAACAACATGATTACCGCCACCAATTTAATTCCAGAAACCTGCCTAGAATCCTTATGAAGCAAGTAATTTTCCTCAGCTGTCTAGAATGGGCATTGATCTGTGTCCTTTACCCATCATAATCTAAAAATATTTAAGCATTTTTGATTAATGGTACCATGGAACGTCAGCGTTCAAATCCTTCTCTTTAAATCTTACATCGTTTTCCAAGTGATTTTATTTCTTTTTAAAGCTTATTTTCACAGATGGAGGCTTGTTTCTTAGATTTGTTTTATTTATTTGACCATGATCACACTTTGAAATGTGCGCATTATGATTAAAAAATCAGCCCATGCCTATTCTTTATTTTTCAAGTAATGTAAATTTTTAACTTGTTCTTCAGTATGTCTTTTGGTGTTCTACCTTTTTCACAAAATTTCAGTGTTTCCATTTTAAAATTTAATGCTTTTCCTTATTTCATATTTCTTTCAAGTTATGAAGGCAATTCTGTTCATTATAGATATTTTAGAAGATACAAAAGAGTATATAGAAGAAAAAATCTTGTTTATCATCTAGCAGTCAGAAATGACCATAATTAGAATATGGTATGTTTCAGGGTTTGTTTTTTTTTTTTTTTTTTTATTGCTGTCTATGTATGTATGTATGTATGTATGTATGTATCTATCTATCTATCTGTCTATCTATCTATCTATCTATTGCTATATATATCATCTTTTCCCCCTCTATTTTGGTCACTAGCTGTGACCTTAGACAGCTAGACTTCTGTGTCTTTCTTTCTTCATTTGTAAAATGAGAATAATAGCAACCCCTACCTCGTACGTTACTTTGAGGATTAAATTAGTTAATTCAGATAACGTGACTAGCAGAATGCCAGATACAGGAAACTTTCAGTAAGTGCTAATGATTTTTATTCAGCATTGCTCATTTATATCTTATGTGCCTGTACATCTTTTCATTTCTGTTTGTATTTTATAGTGTACATAGTAGTATATATGTACATAGCAGTATGTCTATAATGTATACAGTATTATGTACATTATAACATACAAAAAATAATACAAATGAAAAGAAACAAAACACCCCAATGGATAATCTGTCATGCCCCACATTAAAAACCACTTGGGAGCAGGCACAGTGGCCTGTGTCTGTAATCCCAGCACTTTGGGAGGCCGAGGTGGGAGGATCGTTTGAGGCCAGGAGTTCAAGACTAGGTAGAGCAACATCCCAAAATCCTCATCTCTGCAAAAATTTTAAAAATTAGCCAGTCATGGTGGTGCATGCCTATGATCTCAGCTACTCTGGAGGCTGAGAATTGATGAGGAGAATAAATGATACTATTTACAGGTAGCTTCAGATTACTGTATTTACACTGAGGTTTCAGATATACTGAAGTCATTTTGATAACTTGGTACTCTCTGGTGTTATCTATGTCTCTTCACTGAATGAAAATATGAATCAAAGACATCTTAACATGTTTTGAGGCTTATAAAATACTCACGGGTATACAGTAATGGGTTTCAATGCTGGGATTACTTTTAGGGTTCAGTTAAATGTATACATTTCCCACCCCTGTCCTTTCATAAGAAGTGTCCTGACAATTGCAGCTCCCAATGTCCTTGCTCTCTGTTGATTTCTCCCATGTACTACCCACTGAAACCTTGATATTTTAACTACCTTATTTTCCCACTTGTTTGAGTCACAGCACAATGAACATCTTTATAAGTAACACTCATGCTGACTTCAACTCAAAGGCCTAAAGATTATCTGCAAAACCTAAGCCAGTAAGAAGCTTTTATCTTGCTCAGACAAGGTGAATTTGAAGGCAGCTAAACACACTGCAAATTTAGAAGAAGGATGTAGGTCTTAACTTGTGGATAGACTTTTTCTCATATATGGGTTAATGAATATCCTTCTCTCCCTTGTGAATTCTTATTAATATAGGCCATAAATAGAGCATTCTTTTTTGCTCTATAAATGTTTATATTATCTGATATGATGTAAACAAATCTGATAGATGTAACTACAAAAAGCAGTGCAGAGCTGAGTTATAAGTGTATTCAGTGTTTATTAGCTGAGATGTTTTCCCCACATACCTTCCATTTAAAAATATATTTTCATTCTTTATTACATATCCTCCTTCTTAGTAATGCTTTTAACTTATGTCACATTTTTTTCTATAAAATTTACCGGACCCCTAATGTCTATGCAATGATCTGCCACTATATCTAGAGTATTTTGGTTTCCCACCAACGTAGTTTTAAATCATATTTAGCACAATTGACTTATTTATGAATACTGTTTGAAAACAAAGTGTCCATGTGGTAAACCGGCTTTTCACTGCTGCATTTTAAAAGATAACGAATGCAATGGATACCTATATTTTTTTTGTTTCACAATTTAAGGCTAAGGTATTAATTTGATAATTATTCAATATCGATTTATCCAATATCAATTTATTCTCATGTTCTTTGTTTGTAGTTTTTCTGGGTTTCCAAAGAGTCTACCACTGTTATCGTAGTATTCCTCCGTAAGGGCTCCATCCACGGGTACCACTGGGAACTTCTGGCTGCATTAAGGTATTTTCTAGCAAAGAAGAAAATCAGAGAGAGAAAAATAAATGTTAGAAAATAAGTGAGAAATATAGAGGAAAAATGAGTAAATAACTAAATGTGGTATACATACAAAATAGTTATCCGAAAGAATGAGATTTTGTCATTTGCAATAGCATGAATAGAACTGGAGGTCATTATATTAGGTGAAATAAGTCAGGAACAGAAAGAAAGATGCCATATGTTTCTCATTCATATGTGGGAGCTAAAAAATTCTGATGTCCTGGAGCTAAAGAATAGAATGACTGATATCAGAGCGTGGGATGGGTGTGTGGGTGGTAAAGGGGGATAAAGAGGGGTTGGTTAGTAGGTATAAACATACAGTTTGATAGAACAAATAAGCCCCGACATTCCGTAGCAGAGTGGAGTGACTAGTTAGCAAACCTGTATTGTGTATTTCAAATAGCTAGAAGAGAGGACTTGAAGTATTCCCAATACATAAAAATGATGAACACTGAAGGCGATGGGTGCCCCAAACGCCCTGACTGATCATTACATCTTCTACACCTGTGACAAAATGTGGCACATATTCTGCAAATATGTAAAATATTATGGATCTAAATAAATAAAAAAAATGGAAACATTTAAAGAACAGATAAGACAGACGCACAGGAAAGACAGACACTGTAGCGGGCAGCAATCTCAACATCAATTACCTCAATTTCTCTCTTGCAGAACATTTTCTGACATGACTGTGAAAAGCAAAAGTATGATTTGTTGAAAAATTAATCTGACTTTTAGTGGAGAAACTGGATTAGGATCATCGTTTATTTTGTAAATTTGTTTTTGAACCAATGGTTCCTATCCCAGTAGGTGGAGAGTTTCAGTCAAAATGACTAAGTAACCAAAAACCTGAACGAAGCTGGACATTTTCCTTGATGCTCACTGAAGTCTGTGCATGAGCGGGTAGAAACGTAGTGACTTAGTCAAAAGGGATGAATTACAAACCACTGTACACTCACGAATAGAGGAGGGCCTTGCTTTTCAAAGGCTACAGGAATGAGGGATTTTCTAATACAATGTTGAGGTCATATAAAAGATCACTGTCTTGTCTTTTCTTTTTTCTTTTCTTCCCTCCTTTTTTTTTTCTTTTTGAGGTAGGGCTCTTAAAAGCTCTGTTGTCCGGGCTGGAGTGCAGTGGTGTGACCATGTCTGACTACAGCCTCTGCCTCCCAGGCTCAAGTCATCCTCCCACCTCAGTCTTCTGAGTAGCTGGGACTACAGGCGTGCATTACCACACCTGGCTAATATTTTCATTTTTAAACATTTTGTAGAGATAAGGTTTTGCTATGTTGCCCAGGCTGGTCTTGAACTCCGGAGCTCCAGCCTTGGCCTCCTAAAGTGCTGGGATGAGCCAATACACCTGTCCAAAAATGTCACTTATAATGGCCAAAATTCACAGGGTACTGGACATGGGAACCAGGAATATAGCCCCAGTTTTGGTTCAGGATCTAATTGTACAAGAAAATATCTTGCTTTGGTTATTCACTTCTTATGTGTCGTAGGAACCCGCTGGGGCGTGACACGGGATCTTCCTTAGCAAGCTGTCCGCTTCCAGACGTGGTTCTCATAGGCAGTTGCCCACCCCTAACTGTGGGGCAGGTCATTTCCCTTCTCTGCTCTCCACGTTCCCTGTCTATAGAGGAAGGCCCTTGCATCAGGTCTGAAATTCTCACCGGGTGTGCCGTAACACAAACGTTATGCCAGTGTGCCCATAAATTGTAATAAACTTGTAGGATTTGTTTTTTGCTGCAGCTTTGGAGAGACAATTATGGTGACTTCTTGTCAGATGAAATGTTAAACTGAACTGTAGAGAGTAGGGGTAATTTATCGCAAGCAGGAGGTGAAGTGTCACGTTAAGCCTGTGCCACGAGGTGTTCCTTGGGATCTTTGAAAACTCTTCTTCTGGGTGTTAATGATAGAGCAAGGCCTAGGCAGGAAACCCTTCCCCCTAGGAAGTCATGCCATGTCAAGGGTGACCAAATTAGTAGTGATGCAGGGCAGGCGAGACCCAAAGTGGAGCTTACCCCATGAGAGTTTTTAGCTTTCCGCAGAAAATAATTCAAGGGCAAGCCAGAGGTAGAAGAAAACAGCTTTATGAAAGAGGCAGTGTTACGGCCTAGTGATGTTACAGCTCCTTGACTGCTCCTGCAGAGCAGTCCAGCCCCTCAGCAGAGAGAAGTAGCTCAGGGCAGTTTTGCAGTGCTATTTATACCCACTTTTAATTGCATGCAAATTAGGAGGCAGTTCATAAAGAAATTTCCTAAGAAGGGGTAGTCTCTTTTGGGTCATTGGGTCATTGCCATGGAAAAGGGGCGGTAACTCCCAGGTGTTACCATGGTAATGGTAAATTGGCATGCCATACTGGTGGGCCTGATTGAAAGCTGTTCCCTTCGTGGTCCCGTTTTAGTCAGTCTTCATTCTGGTCCAGTGTCTGAGCCCTGGCCCTGGAGTTGAATCCCACCTCCTGCTTCAGTAGGGCTCTATCTGTGGAGGCTATTTATTTAATTCCTTCAGGTCATTTCTCTTTATTTCCAAAATAGCCTGCCCAGGTAAAAAATTTACAAAGCTGCACTCAAAGATTGCTTGAGTCCAACCTTTCACTTCTTCCTTCGTACCTCAAGTGTAGTCATGGCAACCACCCTAAAGAATAAATATAAACTTGATGCCTGTGCCAAAGGTGAGTAATTTGGATCTGGTTGTGGCAGGAAAGCTGTTTTTAGGGGAGGAGGAGGAGGAGAAAATAAAAGGAAAAGAACATTATTTTTCTCCACTAATCCCCTATGATTTGATGTTTTTTACCATAGAAGATAAGATTAGAAAGAGAAAATGGGGGCTTTATGAAGTGATTAAATCTCAAGGAGGCAAAAAGAAAGTCCAGTCTTACTGATGGGTTGTGAATCAGCTTACGAATTATCTTCTGGCTTTCAAAGGGACTGCGTTACTGATGTGATACCTTCATTTATCTTTTTGCATATATCATACCTCTCTTTCATTATAAAGAATAAGTCCTACTATAAACTTTCTTGGTCCATTACAACAAAATTGATTTTTTGATTTGTCCATAATAAACCCAGTGTGGAAGACTTCCTTTATCTCAGTAAACTTTTTTGGGGGCTCTGATATCAGTTACTCCCTTGGGAGCCAATGTCAGGATACACAGCATGGGAAGAGGGAAATGTGGAAGGACAGTGTCATAGGCCAAGACCCCAAGTCACATAGTTGATCTGGCATCAAGTGGCCATCTCAGAAGTGTGACACGCTCCCTGTATTAGTCTGTTTTCACACTGCTAATAGAGATATACCTGAGACTGGGTGATTTATAAAGAAACAGAGGTTTAATGGACTCACAGTTCCATATGGCTGAGGAGGCTTCACAATCATGGCAGGAGGGAAAAGGCACGTCTTACATGGCAGCAGGAAAGAGAGAGTGTGTGCAGGGGGAATTCCTTTAATAAAACTGTCAGATCTTTTGAGACTTACTCACTGTCAGAGAACAGCATGGGAAAAACTCGCTCCCATGCTTCAGTTACCTCCCACCAGGTCCCTTGCACAACACTTGGGGATTATTACAGTTCAAGCTGAGATTTGGGTGAGGACACAGCCAAACCACAACACTTTCCCAAAAAATATTTTATTGATCATTGTGTTCTATTTTACTTGAAGTTCTTCCTGAAAATAATACAGCATTTCATAGGCTTTTGTATATGTTTGAATGTGCATGCTTTCTATATTTGTTTAGAGGGTAGAGGAAAGTGCAGATGATTCCAAATGGTGGATTTTCATGTGTGGCAAAATAAATGATCTGAGAACTTCTTCTGGGAACTCAGAAGGAGTCACTTTGGTTTGTGCAGGTCTGCAGAACACATTTTAAGAACTACTGGCATAAGTTATTACCTCTGGTGGAAAAGGCTGCCTGGCATGTAGCTATTAACTCAGTGGTTGCCCAAGTGCAGAGATTCAGCATTACCTGGGGATTTATAAGAAGAACTCTGGGCTTCAACTCAGATTTGCTAAGTCACAAACTCTAGGGATGGAGCCCAGCAAACTGTACCTTAACAAGCCTCCGGGAAACTCCATACACATTTAAGTTTGAAGATCACTTTACTGACCCCGCTCTCATTTTCTAATAATCCCGACCTCAATATATTTCAGTCCAATGCTTGTCATAGCTAACATACATTCTGTTCTAAATGGTGTTATGGACTATGCTAAGCAATTCACATGCATGATTATGTTCTTGCAACACTAGTATCACATAAAGTCTATATTTTGGCTTCATTTTAAAGATGGGGAAACTGATGCTTACATTGATATACTGTACTGGGATTATACAATTAGTAAAAAGCAGGGACTGGGATCCACAGTGTTTGATTCCTAAACCTGTGTGACTAACCATAGAACTATTCATTGTGTGTACCTACTGATTGCTAGGCAGTTAGATGCCAGTGTTAGAATAAAATAGTCCCCTACCCAGTGGAATCCCATTTTCATACATTAGAAATTGAGGTCAGGTGCGGTGACTCATGCCTGTAATCCCAGTTTAGGAGGCTGAGGCAAGAGGATCACTTGAGCCCAGGAGTTTGAGACCCTATCTCTATAAAAAATTCTTTTAATTATAAAAAAGAAACAATTGTCTTCCCTGGCTTTTTCAGTGCAAGCCGTTTCACCTAGAAAATACCATTTTCTTTCTCCTTTAATCCAGTTCTGTGGCCACTATGAAAATGAGACACAAGACCTACCTATTCCTGGAAGTGTTCTCTGCTTTTCCTTATGGAATGGATCCTTTCTTTACACACTTCACCTCAGTTTTTGTTGTCATCTGTTGCTGCAGTTTGGTGGTTTTGTATTGTGTGTGCCTCTTACCTCTACTCCCTGCAGATGAATTGCAAATTCTTACAAGAGAGGGACTCTATCTGTTGGTGACTTCTCTCAGTTCCCCAGCAGGGTTCTTGACACAGGAGGCATCCAGTGAGGGTTCTTGAATGATAAGGATGTTTGTAAAATCTCTTCCATGCAAGTACAAATCTAGGTTGGGTGAGGGAGGGAACCACCTGAAGCACTGGAGGGAAATGGCTAAAATAAATTGAAAATACTTAGTGAAAGTACCAAAAGAAGAAATAACTGTTGTCATTGTTGTTAATTTGAATTTCCAAACATCTTCCATGTAGGTTAGTAGAGAATTTCAAATGTTTCCACAAAGTACCCAGTAGGATTGCAGTACTCCTTCTTGTGGCTGTGTTGTACCCACAGGCTGTTCTTTTTGGCTGCACTTGAATTTCGTGAAGTGATGGTGTTTGCCTCTAGGGCTTTGGAATGGGAGGATGGCAGGTTTTTTTAATGAACTCACTCTTCTTCCCATGAAAAGAAGCCTTCATAAAAGATAATTTCACTTCATTGCTATAACGTTGAGCAATGATACAAAAAAGTTTTTCACTTTAAGTAAGAAGTAAGATTTGATTGTGTGAAGAAGGAATCCCTATTAATGTCCTATTAATATCCTATTAATATTTTGTGTTACATATATTTAGGAAATTTTAAATTCCTTTATGACCCTTCATTGCCCTTTTTATTTAATCATAGGGATTTGTGGAATTTATACAAGCAGTTTTGCAACCCACATGTGTACATAGTTTTAAAAAGGAAGAATAGTATTTTTGTTATAAAAGAAACAAGTTTATTGTAGATAATGGAAATTAAAAAATAAATAACAATAACATAATTCAAATGCATGTTTCTTTTCCATGTGGTGAATTTATTGATGTATATTATAAACTAGGATCTGTATATATAGACAAGTATTCTCTCTTACTCTCTCACACATACACATACAAGTTGCCAAATTTTTTAATGAAAACCTAATTCTACAAAATGAAATCTCATATAATATGATACATGGTATAGTTTGACTGTGGCCCCACCTGAATCTCATCTTGAATCGTAGTTCCCATAATCCTCACATGTCTTGGGAGGGATCTCATTGGAGGATTATTAGATCCTTGGGGAGATTCTTCGTGTGAACTCATTCACTATGTCATGATAGTGATCTGATGGTTTTATAAGGGTCCTTTCCCCCTTCTGCTTGGCACTTCTCCTTGCTGCTGCCATGTGAAGAAGGACATGTTTGCTTCCCCTTCCAGCATGATTGTAAGTTCCATGAGACCTCCCCAGCCCTGCACAACCGTGAGTCAATTAAACCTCTTTCTTTGATAAATTACTCAGTCTCCGTTATGTTCTTTTTATTTATTTATTTATTTTTTTTTTTTGAGACGGAGTCTCACTCTGTCACCCAGACTGGAGTGCAGTGGCCGGATCTCAGCTCACTGCAAGCTCCGCCTCCCAGGTTTATGCCATTCTCCTGCCTCAGCCTCCGGAGTAGCTGGGACTACAGGCGCCTGCCACCTCGCCCGGCTAGTTTTTTGTACTTTTTAGTAGAGACGGGGTTTCCCGTGTTAGCCAGGGTGGTCTTGATCTCCTGACCTTGTGATCCGCCCGTCTCGGCCTCCCAAAGTGCTGGGATTACAGGCTTGAGCCACCGCGCCCGGCCCGTTATGTTCTTATAGCAGTGTGAGAACAGACTAATACAGTACATATTATATCTGTTATCCTATTTCAATGGATGGGATGGGTTATTTTGAAGTTAAAGGACTATAAAGAGACATAGGCACTTACTGGTAGGAGAAAGTACAGGAGAAAATAAATTGCAGTAGAGATTTTCCAAAGTTCTTCCTAAAGGCAGATCTGCTTCACCTGTGGTGTGGGCTTTGAGGATGGTCCAAGTAGAGCAGTCTCTAGCAGCATTAAATGTAGTTCTCTGTGGTATATTTCCTTACTCCCTAAATTATATTAAGGGAATTTGATTGACTTGAGGTGGTAGTCAGTAATTGTCACCCACCTTAGCAACATTCATCAATATACTTTGCACCCTCTAAAGAGAGCAATGGTCAGGAGGGTGGGTGATGCTGTTTAATGCTAACCTCACTGCCTGACTTCACTGACAATAATTGCTTTACATGTCAATTTGCTTGTCCCATATAGTTAAATTAGAAATATCCCTTATCTAACCTAGGAGAAAACTGCACTTGCCTCGCTGGTAGGATTATTTTTAGATAGGCACACATTTTGAATAAGGAAAAATTAAATATGTATTTTCCACAGCAGTAATGTTCAGTACCTAATACTAATACTTCCTTTAGTAAAAGTCTCCCTACTTGATAATAGTCAGTGAGAAGTTAGCTGAGTTGTTTATAGACAATGGTCTTAAAACTTTTGAACCTGTACTCCTTTTACTGGTCATTATAATTAAAAGGCAAAATGCAAAGCAAATTTGCTAAAAAGATTAATATCTCATGAATGTTTCATCACGAAAGACCCAACTAATCGTCTAATCGGTTCCTCCATGACCACTACTTACACACCCCATACTAAGAGACTCTAAAGCAAGAAACCTGCATTTAAATTACCATCTGTTAAATTCTTTATAAGTGCCACCAAAATATGCATTTTAAATAAAATATCCTGTACACTGCACTTTAGGAAAGACATGAATTTTAATGCATTTCCAAGGAGCAGATAAGAAAGCAAATCAGGGCTTACTCAGTGTTCTCAAATGACAACCCCAGACCTGGAGCTAAGTAAAAAATGGATTCAGCCCTAAAGCCCAGGGTCCTGTGCTGGTGGAGCTCAGAGGGCTCTCTGCTTCAAAAACAGGAGACCCTGCATATCACTCAGTTTGCTTTCACAAACATTTTGTCGAATGCTTACAACATGCCAAGCATTCAGATATGTAACCCCAGAAGATTTAAAGAATCACAAGACCTACTTTTTGCTTTGGAAGTGTTCAAAAGTAAAGGATTTTATGATAAATGGGCAAAACTAGATGTATAAACAAAGTATTTTACGACATTGATAAGGGTTATAGTGATGTCTTCACAGTGCTATGTTTTTGGACGTAGATGGGGAACAATTATTCTTTCCAAGGAAGGTCAGATCTCGGGAAGATTGCTTTTCTCTTGCTCCCCTGTCATCATCCAAAGGAATAAAGTAACATAGATTAGGGCCTTTCCTGTAATAAACTCTCAAGAAATATTTGTTCATTTGACCTGAATTGTAGCATTTCTAGTTCTTAAAATATTTAGGGTTTTTGTTGTTGTTGTTTTTTAAGCAGTAGTTACACTTAACAATTCATAGTTTTTGACAAAGATTTCCTGCCGGCAACTTACCCCTCTTCACATGTTTTAGCTCCTCTCTTGTCAGTAACCACTTATGACTCTGAGAAGCTGCCTTTGAGGGAGCATATGACTAATCAAGAGAGCTGGAATAACCCACGCTTTCCTTCAGCTCTTTTCCCTCATTTTTTTTTTCTTTTTTTTTTTTTTTTTTTTGAGATAGAGTCTCGCTCTGTGGCCCAGGCTGGAGTGCAGTGGCTGGATCTCAGCTCACTGCAAGCTCCACCTCCCGGGTTTAGGCCATTCTCCTGCCTCAGCCTCCCAAGTAGCTGGGACTACAGGTGCCTGCCACCTTGCCCGGCTAATTTTTTGTATTTTGTTAGTAGAGACGGGGTTTCACCGTTTTCCCTCATTTTTTATTTTTATTTTTATTTTTACTTTTTTGAGACAGAGTCTCACTCTGTTACCCAGGCTGCAGTGCAGTGGCATAATCTCGGCTCAATGCGACCTCCACCTCCTGAGTTCAAGCGATTCTCGTGTCTCAGCCTCCCCAGTAGCTGGAATTACAGGCATGCACCACCATGCCCAGCTAATTTTTTGTATTTTTGGTAAAAACATGGTTTTGCCATGTTGGCCAGGCTGGTTGCAAACTCCTGGCCTCAAGCAAGCCACCCGCCTTGGCCTCCCAAAGTACTGGGATTACAGGCATGAGCCACCGCACCTGGCATCTTTTCTCTTATTCTTTGAAGAAGCCAAGGTGTTCAGACCTGAGTGAAAGCTAGCAGATAGCGAAAATAAGGAGCAGTGATTTTAATCAAGAAAGATCCTGACATTTGCGTTCAGGGATAAGAGAAAATACTGGATCAGGCCACAAAAAGGTAATCTAGAATCTTGTTCCAAGTGTGGTCCATAGCAACATCGGTTTCACTTGGGAGTTATTGAGAAAGGCAGAATCTCTGCAGACCTACTGAATGAGGATCTGCATTGTAAACAGTTTCTTAAGGTCGGGTGTGGTGGCTCACGCCTATAATCCCAGCGTTTTGGGAGCCTGAGGCAAGAGGATCACTTGAGCTCAGGATTTTGAGACCAGCCTGGGCAACACGGTGAGACCCTGGGCAACACGGTGTCTCTACAACAAATTAAAAAATTAGCCAGGGATGGCGGCTCATGCCTGTGGTCCCAGCTAGGAGGATCCCTTGAGCCCAGGAGGTTGTGGTCCCAGGTCCCTTGAGCCCAGGAGGTTGAGGCTGCAGTGAGCCCACATCACACTACTGCACTCCAGTCTGGGTGACAGAGCAAGACCCTGCCTCAAAAAAAAAAAAAAAAAAAAATTTCAATAAGCTCCTTTGCATATTAAACCTTGAGGATTGTTCCAAGTTCAGTGGAAAAGATTTTAAATCATTGAAAAATGAGAAATACAAATGGATTCTAGAAAGCAAAGGTTTTCAGCCATCGTGATACTGTTCCATCTCATATTCCACAAAGTCTGTTGACCATAGATAATATAATATGCAAATGATGGATAATTACATCAAAACACATATTCAGCCAAATGGATGATATTGTGGACTTTGTACCATTTAGTTAATTCAAAAATCTATGTTTTTATGATGGAGTTTATTATTTTGTCTAGTCTACAGAATAGTGCCCATTGCAAGACCCTTCTGAGGTGAGAACATTACCACTAGTCAATTATTAAGTAAAAGAATCTGATCATGTAAATATATTTTTTGATCTCTTCAAATTGTAGTGATAGTTCTAACCCAATCATGTTCTTAGTCTGGCACAATAAAATAAGCAATATAATCATCACCAGGCTGAGTGAAAATACTTTTTACTAATTTTGCATACACAAGCTAATCAAGATAATTTGAATCTTGGACACAATTCAAGAAAGCCATTTATTTAACTACTCTGAGATTCATTCTTTCAATTGCTCAATAAAGGTTACAGATAAAGATAATACAGAAAATAGAGTACAGTTTTAAAAGGCTGAAGGGATGGACAAGGTATCAAATGTGGAACCATTTATTATCTGAAACTGTAGGACTTAAAGTGAGTAATGCCTTGGTTTTGTTCTTAGATTAAGCATCACAGTTCATTAGAAGCAATACTAATTATTCCTATATTGCTTATTGAATAAGAACTGCAAAGAATATGAACGTTACTTTCTCTTTGCTGAAGAGTGCATGTGTAATTAGATTTTACCACTTTGCTGTAACAAATATCCTTCTTCCTTCTGTTTCTTCTCCTTTATTTATTTATTTATTTATTTATAGAGGTGAGGTCTCACTATGTTGCCAAGGCTGGTCTTGAACTCCTGGTCTCAAGGATCCACCTGCCTCACCCTCTCAAAGTTTTGGGATTACAGGTGGGGGACACCACCCCCAACCTCTCCTTATTCCTCTTCTCTTTCCCCTTCGAGTTTCTGTCTCTGTTCAGGGTCTCTAGAACACTGAAGTTGAGTTAACTTTCCATTACTGCTTTTTGGGGGGTTTGCAATTTCCCGAAAACTAGAGAGAAAACAAAGTGAAAATGAGGGATGAAGGGACACAGTAAATGGAAGGCCACAGTTTCATAAGGAAATATAGCTGGGTGCTTGATTCCACAGGTTATGTCTCCTGCCGGGTTGTTGGAAATGAACATATCTTGGAATAGATCTTTTTGCAGATCAATTGCTTTTCTGACTTCTCTCATCCTTTGTGTCTCTTTGGTCCAAATTTACCCCAAAAGGCTTTGACTCCCCTTTACTTACTCTAGCCCTCTGTGCAGCCTCTGCAGAAACCAGCATTTCCCTGGTTCTGGTTTGGTCAGACCTTGGCACTGGAGGTGTTATGGCTCCCACCGTGGTGGGTGCCATGGAATCAGCAGAGAAGGCTGACCCTCGACCCCTGGGGAGGCTGCGTCTCCCTATGGTGACAGGAGACAAGGCTATCATAGCCACAACTGGGTGTCTTACATGTGCTATCAAACTGGCTGGAATTTCTGGGGGCTGCTCTCCCCTGCAGCAGGGCAAGTGGGTGAGGCCTGGGAGGCAAGTGGCCTCAGCAGATCGGGACATCATATAAACTGTGTTTAGGACAGTCTCTACATAATTGCCTGAAATGATAGCATCTTAAAGGAAAACACCCATTTGTCTTTCCACAACAACCAGACTAGCCTAAACTATAGTAGACAAAAGGCCTAGATATGTTGTTTTTAATATAAATCAGTGGCTATCAACCCAAGGCAATTTTGCCTCCCAGGGGCCATATGGCAATGGCTGGAGACATTTGAGGTGGTCACAGCTTGAGGGGTGCTACTGGTGTCTAGTGAGTAGAGGTCAGAGGTTCTACTAAACAAGCTGCTATACACAGGACAGTGCTCTACAACAATTATCCAACCCAAAATGTCTTGGTTGAGAAATGTTCATATAGACAAAACCTAGATTTTTTTTTTTTTTTTACATTATAAGGTTAATTTAATATTTTATTTGGCAAGTGAAGTTAAATACCTCAGTTCCTGTCCCTTAGTTGCAATTCTAGCCTAGCCTGGCCTTCCACAAACACCAAAGTCTTTGGGTAATCAGTGACCCTGGGCAAGAGGGGTGCCAGGACTTCCAGGGGAGGTGTTGGAGGGTGCCAGGGGCCAATTTCACATATTTAAAAATTTATCCTTAGCCAACTGCACAGTGATGAGAGGTTGGGCTTTGATCTTTACTCGCAACTCCTCTGTTCTACATCTTTATAATCCTTGTGTTCAAGACCAAGAATTCAGTCTAGAATCTTTAAGTCACGCCAGTCCTGAGAATTTATGGAGTAGATACACATCTGTGAGCCTGGCCGCCATTTTTATAACAGTTTTCCACGGCGAGAAAAATGTGTTCTATTAGAAACATATGTACCGTTATTAGAATCAGTCCAGCATTCATCTAAAATATTTTTACATATCTCAATTTGAAGAAATCTCCCACAGTTCTTAAAATGACTTTTGTTGTTACTATGAGTAGATTCAACTGTGTTAGAACTAAAATGTAAATTACTTCAGGGCAGGGATCTTTGTTTTATTTATAGGTATATCCAACAAGCCTAGAATCGCGCCTGGTTCATACAACACATGTTTGTTGAATATAATTTTGGAGACTTAGTAGTAGAAATGACAGTTTTTATGAGAGAAATGTATAAATACACAAGTAATTAAAACTCAAATATGATTTTTGTGGTCGTTCTGTGTTAATATATCGGAGGTACCAGGCCCATCAAAGTCTGGTATCATTTCAAATTATCATCAATGGTTGCCTTTTGAAGTCCTTGAAATGGAGGTTTTTTCCCACTGTTTCCCCTTTAGATATTTATATTTATGGAATCAAACAGAACTGCATTCGAATCCTAGCTCTACCTCTTATTTCTGTGTACCTTCAGGCAATTTATTTGAACTTTCTAAACCTTTGTTTCTTCCTTTGTAAAACTCTTATTACAGATTGAATGTTCCTTATCTGAAATTCTTGGGAGTAGAAGTGTTTCTGATTTCAGATTTGTCAGATTTTGGAATATTTGCATTATACTTAGAGGTTCAGCATCCCTAACCTAAACATCCGAAATCTAAAATTCTCCAGTGAACATTTCCTTTGAGCATCATCTCAGCCCTCAAAAAGTTTTGGATTTTGGAGTATTTTGGATTTGGGATTTTCAAATTTGGAATGCTCAATCTATATTAAATAAACTAATATAATGGGCATAGTTTAGTGCCTACAACAAAGCAAGTATTCAAAAATTGGGTGCTATTAGGCCAGGCACAGTGGCTCACACCTGTAATCCCTGCACTTTGGGAGGCCTAGGCGGGCAGATCGTGAGGTCAGGAGATCAAGACCATCCTGGCTAACATGGTGAAACCCCATCTGTACTAAAAAAAAAAGAAAAAAAAAAATGCAAAAAATTAGCCGGGCGTGGTGGCAGGTGCCTGTAGTCCCAGCTACTTGGGAGGCTAAGGCAGGAGAATTGCTTGAACCTGGGAGGTGCAGGTTGCAGTGAGCCAAGATCACCCCACTGCACTCCAGCCTGGGTGATAGAGTAAGACTCTGTCTCCAAAGAAAACCCCAAAAATAAATTGGGTGCTATTTAAAAACTGGTTATGTCAGATTTTATCAACCAGAGATATTTTGTCAATTAATATATTTACTAATAGTGTTGAATGTTTTGTGAACTATTTATTGTTTACATGTATATTATATGCTTTTCTTGATCTTTGTCTTTTTCTATTTTTTTGCTTTTAGGCTTTGGCATGATAACATTATACTAATAAAAGTGATTTACACACACACACACACACACACACACACAATGTCAGCTCTCGTTATGATAAACTTGGTTTGCCAGACATCATCCTCTGCCAGTTTGGTGGTCTGTGATGAACTTGGACCCAGAGATGGGCATTGAGAACTTTCTCCAAAAAGTACACATTGAGTTTGAGAAGCCTTCGTCAATCACTGTAAGTGTAGCAAGAATTTGAGCTTTGTTCAGAGTTTTGATGCTCACTTCGTCTTCTTACATCCCTGTCTTCCCTGGCCCTGACAGCTCGACGCTGGCATTTCACACATTTCATCGGCTTTCTCCAAACCAAAAATAAACTGTTTCCAGACATGAATAAAAAGGGGAAATCAAAACAACTTGTACTAAAAATGTGAGAATTCTGAAGACTTTTTAATTTATTTTCCATTACTTCTTATTTCACAAGCATTCTTAAATATCTTTTTTTATTGCATCCTCAAAGATACATTATACCATGGTTATGGGGATAAAGAAAACAATCATTGCTGAAATAATTTCCATATTGGAAAAATTGTCAGGGAAGATAGATATGTACAAAATAACTAGGATCATGCAAACTGAGTTTCTGCTGTGGCTCTTTTATTTTTAAAGTGACAAATAATAATAGTCATAATTTATTAAACACTTGTATGCCAGACATTCAGCCATGCCCTTTAAGTAGATTATTTTATTAAACTTTCACAATAAGCAACAAATTATCTAGTTTACAACTCAGGGAGCTAAGGGGTACAAAATTAAGTTACTTGCCTAAAGTTCCACAACTAGCAAGTTACAGAGCTAGTCAAGACCCTCACTAGAATAGGGAGTCATTTTATTATTTATTTCAGCTTCCCACAATATAGTGAACACTATTTACTTTTTAGATTTCAATGACAGGAGAAAACCAAAATGGCCTAGAACTAAATCCTCTCTCGCTGTCCTCTACATCTGTAACCCACACACTTCTTAAAGCTGTATTAATATTAAAATTGCAAACTGAACCCAATCAGCTGAGCGATAAGATCATTTGTGCTCCTAATTAGAACTTCAGATAGAAATGAATCATTTATATTTGTGTAGCTTTTTGACTAAGAATTATTCATATACTTCAATATTCTTCTCTTCAGTTTAGAAGATATCTAGAAAAGGTATAGAAGAACAATTTTTCAAGTTACTGGCAATTGTCTGAAGGGTTCATTGTCAGACCTCTCTTTTTCCAGTTTATGAAGTTTGTATCCATGTATTGGTATGGCTGCACAGTTTGAAGAAGCAAATTGCCTCATGCCTCAGAGTTCAAATACGAAACTAACAAAAACATTAGAGATGTATTAAAATATATGCCTGTTCTCCATTCCTTTCAGTGGCTGGACATGCTTAGGTTCTGAAGTATTATTTATGGGAGTAGAACAATATCCACAGGAATAGATGTAAAGAAATCTTATTTATCCAATTTATAATGAATCAACAAATCCATGGGCAATTGATTCATTGTTAAAATATTTAAAATACCATTTATTTTCTCTAAGAATTGGTGGTTTTGATGTTTTAAATATATTTGTTGGGAGACTTTTAAAAATTGGACTTGCCTGTTGTTTGACTTACATAAATATATTCTTGAAATTATAAATGACTTTCCGTTCATCTGTTTGCTTTTATTACTGTTATTTGGAAGCAACATGCAGCTAGGTTGGTCAAACTCTCATCTGGCCTCTTGGAGGAACAGAACCAGCAGTGGAAAAAGACAGAAGATATGAATAGCAAGAACGGTTTAGAGTTACTGATTTCTGGGGACACATTTTCAAGCAAAAATCCCCCTAGGGTGGCTGTAGTCCCCCAAATTACCCTCCTTCGTCACTCATTCTTCCCATGCTCCTTTATCTGCCAGGGGCCTGCACCATGCAGCTAACCTGCTGTCTCCCGTTTAACTGTGGGCTCCTGAGGTATACCAGGTACTCCTTTTTCAAAGCAAAATCCTCAGTGTTTGATGCAGTTTCAAGAACAAAGTAGTGTTCAACAAATACTTGTTGAATAAATGAGGGGAAGAATTCTTGAAATCATTCTCCCTTTTACTTTAAGATTGCAGTAAACTTATACCAAATTAGGTGTTCATTGAATTAGTTAATATTACTTGGTAAAAATATAAGTATCTTTAGTAGAGTCAGAGACTCTCAGGTTAATAGAAATGAATTGGTTTCGATTTCTGTCTTCTTAACATCTAACTGAAATTAGCTGCACTGAAGAAACATAAGTTTAACTGAGGGTGTAAGGTGCAGGGGAGAGTTTGGGAGAAGGAAAGTAAGCAGTGTTGGGGATAGTGAGTAGTTTGCATTGTAGAGTGGTCCAGTGGGCGGGAAGACGGGAGGTAAAAAGCTTCATAATGGCACTAGAAGCCATTACGAAGGTAAGAGAGACTGGTAAAGAGAAGACTGAAAATGCCGTCTTAGTCCATTTCTGTTGTTATAAAGAAATACTTAAGGCTGGGTAGTTTATACAGAAAAGAGGCTTATTTGGTTCATGATTCTGTAGGCTATCAAAAAAGCATGGCGCCAACATCTGCATCTGATGAAGGCCGCAGGAAGCTTCCACTTATGGTGGAAGGTGAAGGGAAGCGGGGATCCCATGATGAGAAAAGCAGCGAGAGAGAGAGAGAGGAGGAGGTGCCAGACTTTCTTCAACAAAAATCTCTCAGGGAACAAGAGTGACAACTCACTTACTCCCACGAGAATGACACTAAGCCATTCATGAGGGATCTGCCTCAGGATCCAAACACCTCCCACCAGGCCCCACCTCCAACACTGGGGACCAGATTTCACCATGAGATTCCACAGGGGGGAAAAAAAAAAAAACCCACACAATAGCACTGCTGTATAACCACAAACTCTCTAATGCCCCAGAGACAGCATTAAATGCTTTATATCCTTTCCTTGCTGTAATTTTTCTTGTTTCCAACACTCATTTTTCAGACTGTACCTTTTGGTGTTACACTTCACACATATTATAGGTCAAGTAAGCTGTAGTGGGTTGACCTGAGGACCTATCACCGTTTGTTAAAGCCTTTCCATGTGGAAAATGCACAGGACAGCATTTTAGAATTTTAAGAAATCTTAGAAATTGTCCAACTCAATGGATTTTTAACTTTTTAAGATTCAGAGTCCTATTTTTATTTTTATTATTCTATTTTATTGTATTTAAGATGGAGTCTCTCTGCATTGCCCAAGCTACAGTGCAGTGGTGCAATCTCAGCTCACCGCAA
Organism: Chlorocebus sabaeus; assembly: GCF_047675955.1. Lineage (NCBI taxonomy): Eukaryota > Metazoa > Chordata > Mammalia > Primates > Cercopithecidae > Chlorocebus > Chlorocebus sabaeus. The sequence continues at coordinate 19,965,265 of NC_132912.1, forward strand.
ACTTCCTCTCCTGGGTTCAAGCAATTCTCCTGCCTCAGCCTCCTGAGTAACTGGGATTACAGGTGTGCTCCACCATGCCCAGCTAATTTTTGTATTTTTAGTGGAAACGAGGTTTCACCATGTTGTCCAGGCTGCTTGAACTCCTGATCTCAAGTGATCCACCCACCTCAGATTCCCAAAGTACTGGGATTACAGACATGAGCAATTGTGCCCTACCAGAAACCTATTTGTATTCAAAGAAAATCTTGCTTTAGGTGAAATGTGTCATACAGATAAAAGCAAAGCTGATCTGAGGGTGAGTATAATCACACTACTAACAGGACCCTCTTTCCCTCTTCTCTCTCTTTTCCCCAAGGGGGTCTGGCCTCTAATTAGACCTTGATTTTGTCATGCTGGGTGCAGTTTGCAATCATTGATCTGAACAATTATGCTTGTTCACTGGTGAAGTAAATCCAGTGACTTTTACGAGCTTGGCAAAATGAGTTAAGAGCAAACTAAGTCTGGTCCCCAGTCCAGCGTGCTTGCCATGGTACTAAGATTTTCCAGCAGCAAGAATGCCTGGCATAGGGTCCAACATAGTGCCTAGTGCACTTCATAAATATATATTGACAAATAAGTGAAAGAAATGAATGAAAGAAAACTGAACTAGATATCACAAGCATATCTAAGTGTGCAATGTTCTGGCTCTTTTTGAATAGTTTGGGGGGAAATGAACCAATGGAGAGTGAATTCATTCTCTGAAGGCACCGTTTTCTCTACTCAAGATCTGCCTTTGCACTGTGAGAAATCTAAACTTCCATGAGAATAGAAGGCATGTCTGTTTTGTTCATCATCAATAAATATCTACTATACCCAGGGCCCAGCACCACCTGAACAGACCAGATGCTCACTAAATATGTGTTGAATGTACTGTTTATGGATCTTTCCATCTGTACAACTCTCAACTCAGCAGGTGGAACTAAGCTCATTCTCTTCTGTGTTGCAAGCATTTGGTTAAAAGTATGTACATAGTCTTCAGTACCAGAAAAAATCTGGGAGCCAGGTTTATCTAATCTTCTTTACTCCTATTCTGTGCAACTAAAAGCTTGTCAAAGTCTGATAATTTTACCTTCTCAACATCTCTTAAATTTGTCCCATTCTTTCTGGCCCCCAAGACACTTAATTACTGCAGGACTCTTGTATTGCTTTGTTGGGTGATTTTTCTTTTTTTCTTTTTCTTTTTACTTTCTTTCTTTTCTTTTTTTTTTTTCGAAATGGAATCTTGCTCTGTCTCCCAGACTGTAGTACAGTGGCATGATCTCGGCTCACTGTAAACCTCTGCCTCCCAGGTTCAAGTGATTTTCCTGCCTCAGCCTCCCAAGTAGCTGGGATTACAGATGCCTACCACCACGCCTGGTTAATTTTTGTATTTTTTATAGATATGGAGTTTCACCATGTTGGCCAGACTGGTCTAGAACTCCTGACCTCAGGTGACCCGCCCACCTCTGCCTCCCAAAGTGCTGGGATTACAGGCATGAGCCACCGCGCCCAGCCAGCTGGATGATTGTTCTTTTGCAGTAACCTCTCGGCCAGACACTTCCAGTCAGTGTCTCCTTCCTTCCTCTTCTTGCCTGACTGGTCTTTCCAAAAGTAAAACCTCACTTTGCCACCTTCCTTGCTTAAAAGTTTAATGTCTCCCTAGCCACCATGAGATTGTCTGAACCCTTTTCTTTAGCACAACATTCCAGTAACCTTTTCAGTCTCATTTTATGCCTCTCCGTTCTCAGCCTCCCCTAAATGACTCGAGTTCACCTACAGCACTATCGTCTCTCATATATTCCTGTTCTTTTCATCCATGGTTCTCTTCTGCCCCTGATTCTTTGCCTTGCAATTTCTTTCTCATCTTTCAAACCTCAATTCAAATGTCCAATCTTTTTGACCTTTTCTGCAGCTCCTCTGACCTCTAGCCCCACCTCATTTAGAGTTGGAGCACATCTTTTATAACCCTTCTGAATGCTAAGATGATTGACTTCATGCTAATATCTCCACTGGACTCTGAACCTGATGGCTGGAACTCCTCCTTCGTAACCTGCAGCTACATCAAGATCCTGGTCTTTCACTCAGAGAAGGTGTTATTTGTAGGCTACTCACATTGATTAACAAGTGGGATTGATTTCAACCACCTAGAGAAAAGCCAGCTCGTTTTCTTCAAGTTTAAATATAGGAGATATGTTAAATGGTGATATATAAAGGTAAACAATTCTTCACATAGGAGATGAGGAAAGATGTTCTAAACATCTGCTTTTTTGGTAGAACCTATAGTGGCAAGTTATATATCAAAAGAATATAGTAATTAAAAATTATGAATTATATGTATAGTCATAATTGATGCATAACCTGACAAAATTATTTAAACTAAAGTATTACAATCCAACCAGCATCTTGAATCAGTTGTATTCTCTAAAAAGCTTATGGTTTTTGTGACTAGGTTTATATCAATCACTCATGTGTCCCGTTCCTCAGATATGGTGTTTTTATGTAAAATGTGAAATTATGGAATTAGTCCCATTCAACCAAGAAGCAACAATTTTATGTAGCCAATACTTGTTTATTCATTAAAAATATTTATTAAATGCTTACTATTTTCAAGGCACTCTTTCAGGCACTGGAATTTCGGTAGTTATGTAAAGATTTGCAGTAAAGATAGCCAAGTGTTACAATAAGACAACAGAATTGTGGAAAGGGAGAACAAAGAGAGTGAAGGTTCTTTTCTTTTAATTTGTGTTTTCTTCAAGTTTAAGAATTTGAATCGGCTCATGAATCATAAATAAGCAAGTTTACTGGGTTTATGTATAGCTAGTAAAGGCATTTATAATACCTACACTACACAACACATATCCAGCAGCTACTCCTTTTTCTTTTCTTTTCAACATGAAACTTCCCAGTCAGGGAAAAATGGAAGTAAATGGTGTAGGATCTATTTACACCCTGCCAAGAGATACGCAAGCTTCTTAAACTTGTATAGGTTTGCATGTTTCTTTTCATTGCGGTGAGTCCCCAGAGCCCTGATCTCTTATTCTTTCAGAATATAAAGATGTGGAGGTGAGTTCTATGGCGCTGCAACTCTATGTAAATCTGCTCTGAGGAACAGCAGAAGTAGGTTGTAAAGAGCTTCCTATAATCCACGAAAGTGGCGTGTGTCTGTCTTTTATCAACCCTGTTCTGGTTTTCTTTTTAAATGACAAGAACACATGGGAACCTTCCTTTTGTGCTTTTATTTTTAAAGGGTAAGAGGAGGCAATTTTAATCTTTACCATGTAAAATGAACCACCTCGCTCATCGTTGAATCTTCATGTATTTCAATTTTCAATGGCATCGGAGACACCAAGGATGTGAATGTTGTGCTATTATGTTTTGGGGCCCTTTTCCCTCCGGGTTTTGTTTAGATGAATCTTGGATCTTGCGTAGATGTTTGTGCAAAAGTTGTATTGACAAAGACATCTGTGCAAATCCCAGTTCAAAACAAGATTTAGTTCTGGGAATTGTTTAGAAACAGCTGCCGGCTGACATTACGTTCTAGAAGTGCTTGCCGTGTTGGTATGTTGCATGGAGCATTTTGTGTTTGACTCTTATAAGCTGATAACTGGGATGCAAAGAAATTATATTTGATGTCGTGAAGTGTTGTATATTAGACAGAACATCCTAGAATACAGGGAGCATCACTGCCCACTCCAAACAGCCCTGCAGAAAGGCAAGCGTGACACACAGCACTTCCTTGTGTGTAAGCTTTGTTGTACAGATAACTCCAAGGATGGAATTTTTGCTTGAATAAGTTAGTGACTTAGTACCTGAAGGAAACAAGACATGCATGCTGTGACTTAATTTCATATCATTTTAATATATTTTGTAGCTTGTATATTAAAAGTTAACAAGCATTTTGTATGTCAGTTCAAAGTAATAAATAAGCTGTATGTTGAATGAGAGAGAGTAAAAACGTTTTTTGGAAGTTGTAGACCAAAGATACTATTCAAAATATTTTTTTAATATCAGCGGAAAAGAGTATTAGACTTGATAAATGTGTAATTTAGATACAATAATTAATGAAATATATGTTGGTCTCTGACTAATTAAAGCTAATTATCTATGTATAATACAACATACTACTTTCTTAAGTGAGGGAGCAAAATGCATAAATTGAGGCAAAATGCCATTTTTTTTAAATCTGGGAAGATTAAAAAATTTTTTTTTGAGACAGGGTCTCACTCTGTTGCTCAGGCTGGAGTGTAGTGGTGTGATCATGGCTTGCTGTAACCTCAAGTGATTCTCCCAACTCCTCCTCCTGAGTAGCTGGGACTACAGGCAGGTGCACCACATGTAGTTAATTACTTTAAAAAAATTTTTTTTTGTAGAGGTAGGGTTCTCACTATGTCATCCAGGCTGATCTGGAACTCTTGGCCTCCAGCAATCCTCCAGCCTTGGCCTCCCAAAGAACTGAGATTATGAATGAGTTACCTTGCCCAGCCAAGATTTTGAGTATTCACAGAAGACAGAATGATGTCTAAGGAAAAGGACCACAGTTCAATATGGCTGGAGGGGGTTACAGGACAGAGAATAGACAAGTGAGAGTTCTTCTTTAGTTGTTTTACCAGCAAATTTGTAGTTGTTAGATTGTCTCTCAATACTGTATTCTGCTTAAAACCAGTGACGAAAGCAGTGGAGGAGGAAAGTAGATTTGTGTAAGACCATGGATTTTCTGAAAGCTGGGACATCTCAGTGACTCTTTGCCTATAGTCAAAGTTAAACCTGCACAAATGACTTCTCTCTTGGGTGCTCTGCTGTTTCACTTTGGGTTAAAATCACTTGCTTTCATTTTGAGCATAAGAGTCCAGAATGCTGATGGAAAAAACTTGGCTCTTTGTTATTTTTCAGAAATGTATTTTTCTACATGACAGTGGTAGAGGTGGGCTGCGCTTCATTTTGCAAATAGTGAAAAAACTTTACTATACTCTGGAGGTTCTGCCCTCTCATTACTGGAATGAATGGACCCAAAGATAGCCTGTTTGGCTTTGTGTTTTTATGTCTTTCCTACGTCATTATCATCTACTTTGCTACTTCTCTGCCATTTAGCATCCCAGAGTATAATGGGTAGTAAAAAAACGTCGAAAATACCTCCAAGCACCTGAATTTTCCTGTGAAAGTTCTAATTCAAGGTTGTTACTTTCTGTTTCAGCCCTTGATCATCTTTGGAAGCTTCATAAACAACTGAGACTTTAAAAATGGAAAATTTAGAAAGAACAAACCATTACTGCAGTAGTAAGTGTAAAGTCAGTTTTCACAGTTGTGTAACAGGTTTCTTTAAGCTCTCTTTCTGGAAATACACAGTCTTAACTTCCAGCTGCCTGACACATGATGAACATTTACAATATCATGCCCTTAAATCCTCCTTCAATTTCCTAACAAGCCCACAGCTACCATTGCCACCTTCCTGGTTATTATTTCAGCCATCTCAAAGATTCTTTATGCTTCTGCTGGCTTCACAAATTCACACCTTCCCCTCTCATTTATACTTCATTGCCAATGAAAAAAATAAATTCCTGGAATGGATACATTGCAAAAAAATTATCTTGTAGGCAATTTGTAGTTTTCTTGGCTCTTTAGAATGATTGAAAACAAAGGAAATTAGACATTTTTTTGGTGGGGGGATGGAACTGCATAGCAAGATAATTGATTTCTGTAGTCTTAAGGTATTCTTTATTTGGTTAGTGGCTTCAACAATACAAATTTATTCTCCTGCATTTCTGGAGGTCACAAGTCCTCAAATCAGTTGTTGAAATGCTATATTCCTTCTGGAAGCTCTGGGAAATAATTTGTTTCCTTCCCTTTTGCAGCTTCTAGAGCTCCTCTGCATCCTTTGGCCTGTGGCCCCATCTTCCTTATACTAAGCCAGCAAAGTTGCATTTCTCTGATCTTTCTTCTCTCCCGCTAAATCTCCTGTTCTGCCTCTTTCTCACACTTAAAAGGAACCTTGTGATTACACTAGGCCCACATGGATAATTGAGGATAATCTCCCTATCTTAAACTCAGTTGATGAGTAACTTTAATTCCATCTGTAATTTCCACCTGGAATTCCCCATTCTGTTCCCAAACTGATTTGGGGTTCATTCACCCAGTGCACAGAACAAGACAATACTGACACCAGGATTTGCAGCAAGAGAAAGTGAACTAATTACTGCATGGTCCCAAGCAAGGAGAATAGGCTGCTACTGCTTAAGACTTGAACTTCCAGGTGGCCAAAAAGCAAAGAATTGAAAGGGAGGGGTACATTTTAGGAAAGAAGAACTTACAGGCAAAATTGTAAATTAATACATGGAGGTTATACATTGGTTTGGCCCAGCAAGGTGAGATATCTTCAAGTGGGGGCTTACAGGTCATTGGTAAATTTAGAGATTCTTTGATTTGCAATTGGTGAAGGAAGCAAGGCTTTGTCTAAAAAGTTGGGGTCAGCAGAAAAGAATATTACAGTTTGGCCTGTGGGTGTGACCTATCCAGGTCCCTCAGGAAGAAATTTAGGACAAAGAATGACAACTGAAATTCAGTCCTCCTTTCCCTGTTTTTTTTTTTTGAGACAGAGTTTTGATCTTATTGCCCAGACTGGAGTGCAATGGTGCGATCTCGGCTCACTGCAATCTCCACCTCCCGGGTACAAGCGATTCTCCTGCCTCAGCCTCTTGAGTAGCTGGGATTATAGGTGCCCACCACCATGCCTGGCTAATTTTGTATTTTTGGTAGAGACGGGGTTTTGCTGTGTTGGTCAGCCTGGTCTCAAATTCCTGACCTCAGGTGATCCACCAGCCCCAGCTTCCCAAAGTGCTGGGATTACAAGCATAAGCCACCACCCCTGGCCTCTGTTCCCTCTTGTCTGAGGCCTATGTGACAGGGCTCAGCGTTTTCCATCTGGTGGAGATCTGGATTTCTGTAAAACATCTCAGGGACACAGGTCAAGGAGGTATATTCAGTTTCTACGAGGAGCCAAACATCTAGTGACTTTAACTTACTGGGGGGCTGTTTTTTAAGCTATTATTAACCTTCTTACTTCTCAGGTTGCTCACTGACTCCTCAAGGCTAACTGGGTACCTGGAATTTCTCTTGAAGGGACTCACAATTTTTCCTTTATTTCCATGCTTGTGGGGAGGTGTGTGGCAGGCTTCTAGAGGCCACTCACAAACTGAGGCTCATGGCCTTCTTCCATATTCAGACCAACAGCATCACATCTTCAAATCCCTCTCACTCACCAGTCTCACGGTATTCTCAATGTGAGCATAAAGACCTGGGTGGAGGTAAAGTTTCATCCTTGGAAACTGCAGAAAAAAATATATTGTGTATGTATAAATGTACCCTTGAAAAATCAGAAGGAGAGCCTGTCTGAAATTTGGTTATTTGCTGTCAACATTAGTAAATACATTCTAATAAAATATCTGTAAGTTACCAGCATTCAAAATATTAGAAAGTTTCAACTGGGTTTAAACAAGTCATTTGTCAATGCCAATTTAGAAATTTAAACTGTTATTTGGGGGCTGTAGAACCTGTTTCAATGTGATAGGTGGCTTTGTAATATTTTTATTTATTTTATATTTTTGAATTGAATTGAAAAAGCTCTTTTTTTAACTTTGGTTTTGGGGGTATATGTGGAGGTTTGTTACATAGGTAGATTGTGTTTAATGGGGAATTTGTGTACAGGTTATTTCGTCACCCAGGTAACAGGCATAATACCTGATAGGCAGCTTTTTTTTAATCCTCTCCCTCCTCCCACCCTCCACCCTCAATAGTCTCTAGTGTCTGTTGTTCCTTTCTTTGTGACCATTTGTTCTCAATATTTAGCTTAATAGGTAGTTTTATATGAGATTTGGAAGTCTCAGTCTAGTCATCTTCATGTGCATTAAAATAAGGGAGTCCATGTACCCAGGAGTTCTGCCAACATTTAGCAAACTATTGGCTCATTCTCAGAAATAGCAACCAATGTCCTGCAATGTCTGCACCTGATAAAAATGTAATGTAGTTTACTCATTTTCCGACTCTATAAAATTAGCTTGGAAAGAAAAAGTTAACTCTATACCATTGAAACAAAAAGTATGACCCTTATTTTTAAATTCATGTTTAGTTAAGTAATTACCCAGTCAGTGGGTGGAGTCCACTGCTAGTGTATATTCTGTTGATTTATTTTTTTAAATTTACCCTCTATTTAATAAAATACATTTGTTTTCCTTGAAAAATGTAGTGTATTTACTCTATCAGCGTGTAGTTTTTGACCTTGACACTTTCTTCTTTGAATATTATTTCAAAACATAACAAGTATATAGGAGTTACCAAGATGAAGCATATTTGTGGTTAATTCAAAACTTTTAATGAGAAACTGCAAACCTTAAGTTAAAATATGTAAGATATTTTTATTTCTTTTAAGTTTTTAAATGTTGACATTTGATTTTACACGCGGTGATAATTTTTTAGTTAAAAATATGCTAGCACCTTCTGCCCTATCCCACAGATTATTATAGGCATATTAGAATGACTTGTCATGGGCTTTAGAGTCAGAGAACTCAGGGTTCAAGATTTGGCTCTATACCTTTCGACGTTTAATAACTGTGAAAAGGGGCCTTGTGTGATGGTTCATGACTGTAATCCCAGCACTTTGGGAGGCCGAGGTGGGTGGATCACTTGAGCTCAGGAGTCTGAGACCAGCCTGGGCCACATGGAAAAACTTCGTCTCAACCAAAAGCACGAAAATATGCCCTCTCAACAAAAAGTACAAAAATTAGCCAGATGTGGTGGCATGCGCCTGTGGTCCCAGCTACTTGGGAGGATAGCTGGAGCATGGGAGGCAGAGGTTGCAGTGAGCTGAGATGTTGCCACTGCACTCCAGCCTGGGCAACAGAACAAGACAAAAAAAAGAAAAAGAAAAAGAAAAAAAAGAAAGGAAGGAAGGGAGGGAGGGAGGGAGGGAGGGAAGAAAACCAGTACATTAAATTTCTCTAAGCCTACATTTTTTTCTCATTTGTACAACATATTAATAGCTATATCATAGGAATCTTGTGAGGATTAAATTAAAGAATAAGCACAATGTGGTTAATGTTAAATTTAAACGTTTAATTAATATTTAATATATCAAATAGTATTTATTTGTATTTAATTATCTGAAATATTTAATTTTTACCTTATTTAATGTAATAGCAATGCTAGAACCATAGCTATAGCTTTGTTAGTTATTTTTTTTTAAATTTTTTAACTCCCCCTCCACCACTGCCAGCTCGCCTTATGTTTTTGGTTAGAAAACAAGTGCAAATATAATTTGGGATTAATTGTGGAGGAATATGCAATAATGCAATGGTCATCAAAGCCTTTAATAAGTCATTGTGAGCTTATCCTTTCATGTTGTTTTATAAAAGCACTCTATGGGGGTTTGGACATTCTCTTGAAGGAACAAGATAAAGGTAATTTCTGGTGAGACTCACATAGTCTTGGAGAGGAAAGAAGGATGATCCCTAAGACAGAGTAAGGATTTCTTGGCAATGTTTTGCACAAATGAGACAAAGGGAACAAACTTGGGGTCTTACTCAAGCGGCTATTATAAAATGATTGAAATGAATGAGATACTTCAACATAAAACCCAAATTAAGTAAAGATAGACATGAAGGAGGAGAAATGCACATCAAAGGGAAAAGGTCAAATCTACTAGGGTAATTCAGCAAAATTCAAAGTGGAAAATGTAACATCTGTGCTTCACCTTTGAATATAGTTAAAGGTGATGGATTAACTGAAATATTGTATGAAAAATGCAAATGTTTGTATCATTTCCTGGCATTAGTAAGTACTAAATGGAGCTTAGCTATAATTACTATTCTTTTTTTTTTTTTTTTTTTTTTTTTTTTTGAGATAGAATCTCTCTCTGTCACCCAGGTTGGAGTTTAGAAGCACAATCTCAGCTCACTGCAATCTCTGCCTCCCAGGTTCAAGTGATTTTCCTGCCTCAGCCTCCCAAGTAGCTAGGATTACAGGTGCCCGCCACCATGCCTGGCTAATTTTTGTATATTTAGTAGAGATGGGTTTCACCACGTTGGCCAGGCTGGTCTCGAACTCCTGACCTGAAGTGATCTGCCTGCCTCAACCTCCCAAAGTGTTGGGATTACAGGTGTGAGCCACTACACCCAACCTACTACTACTATTTGTACTTCAACTATTACTATTATGTTACATTTGTTTCTATGTCATACCTGTTTGGTGTTAGGCTCAGATGAGGAGAGAAAATGTCATATATAACTTAATTACTACTTGTTGTGCACTGGATTCTCTATTATGTGCTTTACATGCATGATCTCATGTAATACATACAGCAAAGCAGGTTCCATGAGGTAGGTTCTGTGATTATCTCCTTTATACAGATGAATAAGCTGAGATTTAGACCGAGTGAATTGCCCAAGACCGGAGCTGGGATTTGGCCTCTGGGCAGTTTGGTTGCTAGGAACCATTAGGAGCTGATTTAATGCTTTTTCATCACAAGGGATTGTCAGGGACAGAAGGCAGGTGGAGATCCTCTTGGAAGCTGGAACATTATAGTATTTAGTGTCCCAAAGAAGAGAAGAACAGCAAAGCAAGAGGTAATGATACAGCACCATTTTTTTCTTCCTAAAGAATTAGGACCTCATGAAGATAACTGTTCACATATACTGCAAAGGGATCGATGAGGACCTTGTCATTCTTTTAACCACATTGTGTTGACTTGGGGACATACCATCACAAACCTTTTAATAATTACAAGATAAATTTAAAAAACTGTCAAAACACAGACGACAGACCATAGCATCATGTTAGCATCAAATTGTATCACAGTGAGAAATTTTATTATAAGGTGTCCTTTTTTAGATTCTTTGAGCTAAAAGTCCTTTTCAAATATAATCTTATCAGTGAAGACCATCCTGATAGTTCCCATTTAATTTTGCACAATGATCGCCCAATGTCCATTTCTTGTCTATTTGGCACCCATGAGTCTTGTCTCCTAGTGTATCATAGAAATGACTTATATTGAGCCAGATGCATAATCCCAGCACTTTGGGAAGCTGAGGCAAGTGGATCACGTGAGGTCAGGAGTACGAGACTAGCCTGGCCAACATGTTGAAACCCTTTCTCTACTAAAAATACAAAAAATCAACCAAGTGTGGTGGCCGGTGCCTGTAATCCCAGCTACTCTGGAGGCTGAGGCAGGAGAATCACTTGAACCTGGGAGGTGGAGGTTGCAGTGAGCCGAGATCGTGCCACTGCACTCCAGCCTGGGCAACAAGAGTGAAACTCTGTCAAAAAAAAAAAAAAAAAAAAAAAAAATTACATCGTTTACCGTATGTCCCTTTCCTTAAGTGTACACCCTATAAAGGCAGGCATTTCTGTCTTTTTTATTTACTCTTATATCTCCAGAGCCTGGATGGCTTTAGGCACTTAGTAAGTCATGATTGATGAATGAGAGGCACCTTTTCAGGGTGAGTAGGCTGCGATGCTGGTTTGGAGCAATGGGTGAGTTATTTTTCTTCAGAAAATCCAACAGGTTCAAGAAGGAATTTCAGGGACCATTAGCCATAGAATAGTCCAGGACATGAACGAAGGCATCTGCAAAGGCAACGCAGGTCAAGTAAGGGAGACACTGCAGAAGACAGCCAGGGTCATTTCATCCCTGAGGTGACGTTCAGCCCCATAAAGGCGAGCACCCGGATGTAAAGAACACACTCAAAGCAGGATTGGAAAGTCAGGGAAATCTCACTCACCTTGACAGTGGTGACAGCTCTGTTAGAAGGCATGATAGGTCAAAGTTGGCAAACATAGCAAGAATGAAAATTGGGACCGGAAATCAGTGACCTCATAAGGAGAATCAGCCCAGCAGAGCAGGTGTCAGTCATTAATTATTTTGTCCTAAGGTCACTATGTACTCGAAATGTTTTTGTAGTTTTACCCCCTTAAGTGCTTAGTAAAGTTCCCTGAATAACTTTGACATTGGCTTAGCTTATTAACTAAGGGGAAAAGCATTTCAGCCACACCTAGACAAATGTGGTTTGGAGTTAGGATGTTCCAGAGGGAGAAGGGTGTCAGCTATGGAGTTAAGAAACCGGGTGGGGTTCAGGGGAGCTGGGCAGAGTTAGAGACAGGGTGGGGGTGACTGGACTTGGGTCGGCGTCCATGAGTTCCCTCCAGGGTGTTGTCTGGCAAAGAGGGTCTATGGTCATGGGACATATGTGTTCCCTGGGATAAGTCAACCCAAATGTTAAAAAAAAAAAAAAAAAAAAAAAAAAACACTTGTTGCACCCTGGGACATGCTTTTAGAGTTTCTCTGGGTCTCCTTGAAGGTCATCACTGTGCGGGAAAGAGTCTGGACTGTTTGGTTCACTCCGGTTTTTCACATGTCTAATCTTTATGCTGATTCAAATGATTACAAAACTCCTAAGGGAACAGTTTGGCTATTGGCACCAAAGAATTGTTTTGACAGGAAATCTCCTAATACAGCAAAAGGGTCAGTACAGTTCAAAACAAGGGTGTTCATGCAGTGTTTTTATCATGTGCGCCAGAGTTCACCGACATTCACGACTGATGTTTGTCCACGGAGTTCCCGGAGTGCTTTGTGGCAGAGATTTCAGGTGGAGGGAGCCTAGAGATGCCTTAGAAATGATAAAAAAAAATATATATCTTCTATGGCATGCTGACTGATTCCATGCTTATTGGATGGCACACTCAACAGAGTAGTTTGTGGGTCTGTTTGTTTTGTTTTGTGAATTATAGTTCTAGATTTAAAGGGAGTGTGTATCTCATCTGGCTTCCCACTACTGAATTATTGGGATTAACCTTCTCCTCCCCCCTCCCCCACCTCTCCGCTCTCCCCCTTCCCCTCCCCCCTCCTTCTTCTTCTTCCTTCTTTCTTCTTCCTCTTCCTCTTCCTCTTCTTCTTCTTCTTCTTTCTTCTTACCTTACTCCCTCAGCTAGTCTGTAGTGCAGTGGCACAATCATGGCTCAACACAGCCTCAAACTCCTGGGTTCAAACCATTCTCTCCATTCTCTCTCCTCAACCTTTGGAGCAGCTGGGACTACAGGTGTGCACCACAGTTCCCAGCTGAAATGACCATTTCTTTAATCTAGTGTTTGTCAAAGTATGATCCTTTGCACACTGAACAAGAAGTGTAGTTTTAGCAAATCTGGACTTGACGAAAACGTTTGTAAAATATCTTATAAAATATTATATAAAGTTTACTTTTTACTAACAAAAAAAGTACGATAAGAAATTCCATTTCATTTATTTGGTATCACAAAGATCTATTTCCACTGCAAAGTAGGGTTAGGGGTGTTGGGTGGCATGCGGTATTTGATACTCCCTAAAATGGTCTGACATCAAAAGGGGGTTTGAGAGTAACTTCTGGGAACCAATTTTTGGTTCTTATGAGGACTTATCATAAATGATTTGTAAGGTTTTTCCTTTATGTTGAAGCCAGATTTCCATACTCTTAAGACTTAAGACATGCATCTGGGTGGCCAAAGAAGGCAGAGAGGGACAGAGCCAGCTCAGTAAGATAGTGGGTAGATGTGTAAACCTCCTCTCACTAAATTAGGCTTAACCCAGTGCACAGCTTTCTAGCCAAGTTCAGCAACACTTATGATCACAGTGGATTATCTCTGTTATTCCTGCCAGTGAAATCAGTAGCAAGTGTAGGACTATTAATGAGCTTGCATTTGTGATTTAACTTAGAGTGCAGGTCTAACTTCAGGAAAATGGCATGCAGTAGACCTGCAGAGCGTTTGAGATGAAGCCTTTTTTCTGTTTGGAAACAATTTCTATTAGGCAGACATGGAACGATTTTCTTTTAAACCATGGAATCTCCCCTTACTGGTTAGTATTGAGGGGAGCAACTCACTTTCTAGAAATAGAGTCTTCCTAAGTTCCACAGGGCACGTCAGCTGCTGTCTCTTTCCTACTTTGCTCAACTTTGGCTGGTCGTTGACTCTCGATCATGTTCATTGTAAAAGACGTTGCAATGTGTAGGAATTGCAGAAGTAGGATCCCTGCCCTCAGAGGACTGTAGGTCTAATAGAGGAATAAGTAAAACACACAAACACTTGGAAAATAAGGTGTCATATGCTTGAGAACAGGATCATATTTTGCTAAAGAACTGAATGTGTCAGATGCAGACAAGCGAATTTTCTTTCTATGAGCTGGAGTATTATTAGATAAGGCTCCTTAAAAGAAATAACATTTGAATTGAACTTTAAAGAGTATATGTGATATTAGTAGATAGAGTTAGAGGCAGAAAGCATTTCAGTTAAAGGGATCACAAGGCTGGAAAAGCTGAGGACTTGTCTAGGGGACCTGGGGGAAGTCTGGCTGGACTGTCAGGGAAGTTGGAGGATTTCTCAGAGACAAGGATGGGAAGTTTCATTGGCACCTGTTCTTGGAGGTTCTTGTGCAAGGCCAAGGAATGTAAGCTACTTATGATCTGGGGGAAGCAACTGTCAGAATTGTTGTAGAGGAAACCTCGTCATGGGGTAGATGATTCATCTGAATGACTTCTCTGGCACCCTCTAAAGCATCACTCCTTAAACCAATCATATCTTTCTCAGACTGAAGGTCCAAAAATTAAATCATACATGCAAAGCAGTTCGTCGGTGCTCCATAGTATATGGTTAGCCTTATAATCCTTCCTTAGGATCCAATGCAGGAAATTGTGCAGAAGGCAGAATTGTATGCCGTTTAGTTTTTCAGTTAATGTTCAATAATATGGCTGCGATAGAAAACAAACAGGAAAGAAATGTTGCATGGAGTTAGTGGCTCTTTCTCAGTTTTACTCATTGATTGTGTCATAAAAAGTAGATAACTGAAGGTTGTAATGAGCATCATGGACATAATAGAATGCTATGGTTTTCATTCAAGAAGAACAATCCAAGAGGCCAAAAAGATAAAATGGAATAAAGTTCATTTTTAGAAATATTTTTAAGCAGAAATTTTGAATAACTAAGTTAGGATTAAGCCAGCTAATGACCTTGATAATTAACAGTCATAGAGGTGGTAAAAGGTCCAAAACTTGGCTAGAAAATAAAAGATAAATAAGATGGAAATAAAGGTACTGTATGGTGTGTGTGTGCACACGTGTTCACTAGTCAATGTTCAATCTCTTCCCAGTATGCTCAGCTGAGCATAAATAGGATTCAGAGTTCTTACTGTGAATTTCTGTTTTATAGCAGAAATGGAAATCCAAAATGTGATTAATTCAAATTTTCTAAGACATCAACAGCAAAATTTGTTTCCTTCAGCTGTCTATTTTCCTTTCAAAATAAAATAAAATGCAGGCATTTGAGAATCAGAGCGATGAGAGATTTTTGTCATCTCTTTCCAGTTCAATGTCATGTAAAATATGGGACATTTTGATTAAGAGAGAATAGCTTGACATGTTGATTTTTTGTGATGTGTACAAAAGTACTCTATGCAAATTTACTTCTGAAATTTTGGAACATTTCTCTTGAAAAAAATAACCCTAACAGCATTTTTCTGGAGCATTTTCTTCAGACAGACTCCACAAAATTTGAGGACAATCAGCGGTGGGGATTGCGAGTTCAAACACTGGTTCCCAGTTTATCCTTCCCCATTTCTTATTTTCAAGTCCATTTACACTATGGTTCTGGAAGAGTAATAAAGGAACCAGAAGGAAAAAGAAAAATAGGTCAGGAGGAAGGATTTGGGATGGCAGAGTAAGAGATCTTTTCTACTGTGGTAAAATGAGTTTTGCTATCTTTGAAACTGATTTGAAACCAGTAAGATAAAATTATGCTTCAACATTTGAAAATCTTTGCAGAAACTGGATCTTTTCCTCAGCTTGATTGTGGTGAAATGTATACAAAGATGTGATGTTGGTTTCTCAACCCTCAACCCACACTATGCTGCATGTATATCTTCCTCTAAGAAAGGAAAACATTTTAAAAGCCAATTTTTAAAGAGGAAACAAAGCAATTAGCCGGGTGTGGTGGTGCGTGCCTGTAGTCCCAGCTACTCTGGAGGCTGAGGCAGGAGAATCGCTTGAACCCTGGAGGCAGAGGTTGCAGTGAGCTGAGATTGTGCCACTGCACTCCAGCCTGGACCACAGAGTGAGATTACATCTCCAAAAAAAAAAAAAAGAAAGAAAAAAGTATCACTGTATCTGAGTAGTTATGATGGAATCACTCCGTATGCGTCTAGTGATAGGAGCTCTGTGTATCAGTATTTTTTCAATTCAATTTCTAAATGTTTCATAGATTTTTGAGTTATGACAATGTTGCATAGCAGATAAAAGCATTTGTGTTTCTAGCAACTGTAACTGTTATCAGGTTAAATATTATCTTTTGGCTAGCTTAAAGTTGTTCAACTCAGATGTTTCCTAGGTGTTATTACAAATTACATTGCAGGTACTTAAAAAACTCATACAAAAACGTATCTGATCTTCTGGTAATTAATATTAGCCAGAGATTGCCCACATTGAAAGAAGCTTAGAAAATATGTGATTCTATCTAAAATGAAAATTCAATTAAAGATTTGAAGATGGCCTCAATAAATTGTTTGCATTTCACTGAATATAAGTTGATCATTGAATTCTGTGATGATAAAATAACATTTATTGCTATTTATTTTGTAGATCAGCAAAATAAGGGAGGGAAGGTGAAGTGAGATAGAATGAGAAGGAGACAGAGGGAGGGGAGTTGAAGGGAGATAGAATGAGAAAGAGAGAGAGGGAGAAGAGAGAGAGAGAATTAGATGATATAACTGTAGTAAACTGGGACTTGACCAAGTTTTTCTAGGTCACCATTATTTCTATTACTTTGTATTCAAATCCAACTCCATAGATTGTTTGTCGCCTCCATAACTCATTCTCCCTTTCTTCCAGGGTAATACAATTCTTAGTTGGGCACACAGCTATTAGCTTATGAAGTATTTTCTCATGTACCCATGCATCTAGATATGACTGTGTGACTAAGTTTTTGCCCAATGTGAGTAGAAATGTTGTGTGCAAAATCTCTCTTGCTTTTACTTTAAAAAGTAAAAGATTGCTTCCTTTCCCCATGGGCTGGAATGTGGACCTGATAACCTAGCTTGAAGTATGCCTTCAAGGGCCATGCCCTAGTGGATAGATGAAGTGGGTGGCACCTGCGTCCCTGAATGACCTCATGGAGCAAAATCACTCACTCTGCCTGGCCGCCTGCCTGCCTCTGGAGAAAAAAATAAACCTGTAACTTCATTAAGTCACTATTCGGGGCTTTGTTATAATAGTTTAGTCTATCCCTTAATTAATTATTTCAGCGTTTGAAGTATCTTCTTTAAAGCTTTAATGTGTTTTCCTTCCCTCTTATTTGGTCCTCAGCATGGGTTTTGCATCAATGGAGTAATGTGTCCTACTGAACAAAATTCCAGAAAGTAAGTGCCTTGGTGGGGCTTGAAACAGCTTTCAGCAGCATTGCCACAATATGTCCTGTAAGGATCAACCCTGATTAATTTTGAGAATATGCATAGTAAAGACATTTAGACTGGGCTTGAGCAAGAAAGAATCTGTCAAGTCACTGAAAATAAGTAAGAATATTCTATAAGCTATAAATGTACTTTTTACAAATTATTGGCTATAAGATATGTGGATGTAAATATTTGGAAAATATCACATGGGCATCACATATTTCTTAATCAGACTCTGGATTTTTTTAGAAAGAGAGAGTCTCACTCTGTCACCCAGGCTGGCATGAGATTATGCCATTATAGCTCATTGCAGCCTCAAACTCCTGGGCCCAAGTGATCCTCCCATCTCAGCCTCCTAAGTATCTGAACTAAAGCCATGCACTAGTGTACAAAAATAAAATAAAAGCTTTTTCCCATCTCTTGGATTTAAACAATGTATCTTCTTGGAAAAGAGCATAATCATTTAAAGAAACATTAAGGTTGCAAATTCCATTAGTAAATATGATCTTGACTCTAACCGAAGTGAAATAATTTATTTTGCGAATGATAGAATTCCCAAAGAAAATCTTTGGATAACTATAGTAGTCCATTCTAGGCAAACTCCTTTAATTTATAATGTGCTCATTGGCATTTGGATTATTTAATCCTTCAACAAGCTATCCTTAGCCCCTATAGTTAATTTAAGCTAAAATGGCTTAAGGTCTTTGTTTTATTAGTTTCATTGCATAGTTTTTACAAATTAATTTGTTTTTATTGCCAAAATAAATCATTTTGTGTCTTTTTTCCACTAACACTTTTCAGTTTCAAATTGCCCTGTCATCTCCCACATATTAGAGAAGATGTATAAAACGAACTCTGGCTTTTTCTGGGTGTCATACTATTTTGAAATGGCTTTCATTAGGCATTTTGATTTTCAATAGTAAACTTGAGTCATACCATGGGGAATTAAGAACAAGAAGAGGGTTTCTCCTCCACAGATATATATAATATTTCCTTTTTAGCTTAGTCTAATCCCAAACTTCCTTAGTTTTGATTGATGCCACTGCCTTGCACAGGTTGACTGGTCTTTAAGTAAGTGGTCTTGTCTCTGCCTATATCATTAGCCAGTGAATCATTGCAGAATCTAGGGATTAAAATTTCTTAAGCATGCATTAAGAGGAAAAATAACATCCCTTCAATTAGGGACTAAAACAATGATAGGATAGGTAATTAGGACCCTAAAAATGACAACTTCCAAAATACCCTAAAGAATAAAATGCGAAGTGTAAGCCTGATTACATTTGAAATATTTAGGCTCTGGTTAGATTTGACGATTTATAAAATAGTATGAGAGTATCACAGTGCTGGGCACATAGAATGTACTCAGCCAAGGTGTGCTGATTTCTTGCTAAATATTATTCATCTAGAATGATGTGGATGCTGTTTTATGTAAATTCTGACAGTCAGTGAGCGTTATATCTCTATGTATGATGGTGCGAATCAAATTGTGCCATTATTTTTTTCAATTTTAAATGCTCACTATGTACTAGACACTTTGCCAAGTGCTTGCATTTCGACAAATACACTTGTTTAGTGATTTATATATTAGACATAGGTACATAATAGAAGGACTTGCATTGCAGGTCGAGAAGGTTGTATTGACTTCAGCAGGTAGTGGAAATTCATTGCACACACATGATCGAGAAAATGCAGTAAACGTACATTTTAGAAGGATTAATTTAGGTGTGTCTTATAGGATGAATTAAAGTGTGAAGGAAGGAAAGATGGGACCCCAGTTTGGAACTTACTGTGAGTAATTCAGGAGACAAGCAGATAGTGTAAAATCGTGGCAGGTCAAACTCTGATTTTTGTGGTCAGTGAGTTGATTGGGTTTTCTTGGCCATTCTAAATGTTTGGAAACCCCTGATCTAGGGACGTTTCTTTCCTTCTGTTATGTTATTGGAGGAGAAAAATATTATGGTGAGTTTTGAAACAAACTTTTAGTTGTTTTGACTCATGTGGACTGACGTTATTTTGAAGTAGCAAAACCATTCCGTGTAAGAAACCGCAACATGAGATAACATTTTAGAACGTATCTTGAGGATTTCAAAACAATGAAAACGCAGTGTATGATTAGTCCTTTAAAGCTTGAGTGACCACTCTTTGAGGTGTATTTATGAATAATATTTTGGTATATGATGGTATCTATTACGTGGCAAAGTTGAATAGTGATACTTAAGAAATCATTTTCTATTTGGAATCAGTGAGACATCAACCCTCTCTATTATACTTTTCTTAAAAACACACTTGCAGTAGTCCTCCCTAATCCATGGGGCGGATGTTCCAAGACTCCCAGTGGATCCCTGAAAGCTCAGATAGAACCAAATCCTGTATGTACTATAATTTTTCTATACATACATGCCTATGATAAAGTTTAAATAAACTATACACTGTAAGAGATGAACAACAATAACTAATAATACAATAGAACTATTATAACAGGATACTGTAATAAAAGTTATACAAATGTGCAATCTCTCTCTTTCTCTCTCTCAAGTTATTTTATTGTACTGACCTCATCTATTTTCAGACAGCAGTTGACTGTGGGAAACTGAAACTTTGGAAAGCAAAACCCAAGATAAGGGGGACTACTGTATTAAAATTAGAAATGTTGCTGAAGTGATATTTTGGAATTATCTATGAAATAAAGCATTCAGGACTTTCCATGAGTTACCTATATTCTGCCAACATCATCTATCTTTGCTTTCATTATTCTTTTTCTATTTTCTTATTCCTTGAATGCCTCTACCTTATGTCATGCTGTTATTACCCCCAGGATGTTTAATTTCAATTACTGCATCTTCAAGAACCATTTAACATACTAAGGAAATCAGCAAAGATGATTCACAAAAATAACTTTGCATGTTTTTAATTCTTAGGAGTTTGCAAAAACACTTTTCTATCAATTATCTCATTTTAATTTTCTTAACGATCTTATGAGATCCAGAATGTTATTTTCCAATTATTACACAAGAGTAATTTAAAATTAAGTTGTACTCAAGTGAGCCTTGAGCCTGCCTACATCTTTGAATGAATTGAGGGTTTTTTCCAATATCCCAGTTACCTCCCATTTCTCCTATTTCTGAAATTTATGTGTAAGATGCCAGTTTTTATTTATTTATTTATTTATTTATTTATTTATTTATTTATTGAGACGGAGTCTTGCTCTGTCACCCAGGCTGGTACACAGTGGCATGATCCCAGCCTACTGCAACCTCTGCCTCCTGGGTTCAGTAGATTCCCCTGCCTCAGCCTCCTGAGTAGCTGGGATTACAGACATGTGCCACCATGTCTGGATAATTTTTGTATTTTTGGTAGAGACGGGGTTTCACCATGTTGGTCAGGCTGGTCTTGAACTCCTGAACTCAAGTGATCCACCTGCCTCGGTCTCCCAAAGTGCTGAGATTACAGGCATGAGCCACCGCATCTGGCCACCAAATTCTTTTGAGAATGGAGCCTTTCACTTTCTCCCCCATTGACTCCTTTACACTGAGAATCTTTCAATGCTTAAGGCTAAGGCTAGTTAAAAAGACTTAATTAGTAACTGAGCGCTTTCTAATTCAATGGAATATCTACTAGATTTACTGACTGACATCATCTATATGATGCTAGATAACAGAATTTTTAACAGAACGTTCCTACTTTTTGACAAGATGTGACAATAAAAATGTTAAAGATTTGTTACATTATTGAGAAAATGAAAAGGGTCAAAGAATTTCAATAATTACAGTACTAAATAAAAATTGCTTATATATTTCCTAATTATTGAAACTGCCAAAAAATTCTGATAACTTCTCCAGTTTCCTGTTGTAGAAGGCATGGTAATTTATTAGCAGTTTTAAGTGATTGGGTCATGACAGTTCATATATCTTATTATTATGCAAAGCCCATATTGACAGTGTACTAATTCTCAATGTCCTCCTCATTTAACTGAAAGAATGCCTAGCTTAACTTAATGTTCTAGTTACTTCTTCATGCAATCATCTTATGTTGTAGACATTTTGGAAAGGTTTTGACTGCTGATTCCAGTTCAAGTTCATGTGTTAATACTTGACATGTTTCTGGTAATGTTGACATTGAGTGCTTACTAAGTGCCTAGTTAAGTGACTAGTAGACTTTTCTCATGATGGATTCCTAAATGATGGAACTCCAGCTGATACTGAAATAATTTGAATGTTTAAAATAAGATTCAGGTTCATACAAAGTTAGAGTTGCTTGTTTTTCCTCCTAAGATGTTAAACATTTCACTTATGTTTCCGCCAGTACTCCACACAATAAACATCAATGCATTATTATCCATTATTCTAGAGTAGCAATGTTAACTTGAGTATACCAATAAAGATAAGGGGGTCAGGCAATTTCCATTCTTTAATTAAGGAAAACAAGAAGCCCAGAAGAGGGTGAATATCATTAGGAAGCTGAATAAATGTTTAGGTTAATAAAGGAAATGCAAAGAAAGAGGTTAGTGAAATTTGAAAAAATTGGGCCAAAAACTAGTAGATCCAGGACTTATATCCAGTTCTGTCTGACTGCAAAGTCAGGTGCTTCTTTTTCAACTGTGCTGCCTTGCTTCCATAAATAGATGTCACGAAGCTATGTGGTAGAGCTAAATCGATGAATCAAATATAATAGCGTGAAAAGTTTCAAAGGACAAATATTAAGTTCTGAACTTGGATTCAAAGAAACAACTCTGAACAAATGGATGAGATGTGGATAAACAGTAGCATATGTCAGAAAGATTTGTTAAATGTAAGTTCAATATTGGCCAACATTCTGACAAGGCCAGCCAAGATTATGCCTTGAACAGTGTTAAAAGCAGAACAGTATCAAGAACAAATAAAATGAAAGCCCCGTTATATAGTGGATGCTTGTGCTTGAGTCTTGGTTTTGTTTTTGCTTTTGTTTTTCCTACACTACCAAGGAAAATTTGGCAACAAAAATTTCTTTTTCTTTCTTTCTTTTTTCTTTTCTTTTTTTCTTTTTTTTTTTTTTTTTTTTTTGAGACAGAATCTTGCTCTGTCACCCAGTCTGGAGTGCAGTGGAATGATCTCGGCTCACTGCAAGCTCCGCCTCCTAGGTTCACGCCATTCTCCTGCCTCAGCCTCACCAGTAGCTGGGACTACAGGCACCCGCCACCACGCCTGGCTAATTTTTTGTTTTTGTATTTTTAGTAGAGATGGGGTTTCACCGTGTTAGCCAGGATGGTCTCGATCTCCTGACCTCATGATCTGCCTGTCTCGGCCTCCCAAAGTGCTGAGATTACAGGCGTGAGCCACGGTGCCTGGCCACTAAAATTTCTTAAGAAAACAATTTGCAAGTTAAAAATGCATATCTTATATGGAATAACGAAAAGCATGAGAGGTATTTAGTTAGTTACAAGGTAGCCTTGGTGGCCATGATAGTTGCCATCAAAACTCCACCCTCTTCTTTTCGATATGCAGATTATTTTGTCCAGATTTTATATTCATAGCATGAAATTCAAAACTGAAAATCATCATTCTCTCCCTGTTTTACGTCAGTATAGGTTACTCTACTTTCTACGTGAGTTTATAATGGTTGACTTCAAATGAGTGTTTGGTCACAAGGAACACACACAAAATAATCCTAAGAACTTACGTCCCCTTTTCCTTTCCTAGAATATTGAAATAGTTTGAATAGTGTCTCCAAGGATCAATATTTTGGCTGCTCTTTTCATGCTATTTCTTTCTGCTTTCTTCAAACTTGGAAAAAAATTCATAGAGAAGGATGGGTAACAAAAAGGAAAATTTAGTTTAAGCATTTTGCGTCAAATTCTACGTGCCACTCAATTGTCCAGTGTTCCCTCACCTCCACACTTGTTAGTGCTACGGAAGGGCATCTCTGTTTAGATCAGTGATGTGCAAATATTACTATCTCTGGATCCGCTTAAGCCTTTTTTTTTTTTTTTTTTTTTTTTTTTTCTGGAGAGACAGGATCTCACTCCTGCCCTGGCTGGAGTGTGGTGGCATGATCTATCTCAGCTCACTGCAGCCTCAACTTCCTGGGCTCAGGTGATCCTCTCACTCAGCCTCCTGAGTATCCAGGCCTACAGGCATGCACCACCACACTTGGCTAAGTTTTTTATTGTTTTGTAGAGATGGGGTTTCGCCATGTTGCCCAGGCTGATCTCAAACTCCTGAGCTCAGGCGATCCACCCAACTCAGCCTCCAAAAGTGCTGGAATTACAGGCATGAACCAGAATTACAGGCATGCCCGGCCTAAACTTTTAAAAAGTATTGAGGACCTATTAACAATAATTTGTTTATTGTGAGTTATATCTCTCAATATTTACTATGTCAGAAATTAAAGATGAGAGTTTAAAAAATTGCCTAACGACTTCTTTAAAAATATAAACCCTTACATCTTTACATAAATGAGATTTTTATGAGAAAAAAGGTGAAATTCTGAAAAGAAAAAAATCTTAGAAGAATCATGATATGTATGTTTTTGCAAATTCCTTCAGTGTTCAACTCAATGGAAAATGACTAGATTTGTGTATCTACTTTTGTATTCAGTCTCCCATGCTATCCTAGTCATATAACCTCTGGACAGTTTTGCTGTATACTTGTGATAGAATGAGAAACAAAAAGATAGTGTCTCTGTATTAATATGAAAGGAGTTTTTGACTTCATAGCTCCCTTGAAAGGATCTCAGGAACACCTGCAGGTTCCCAGAACACCCTACTTTGAAAACCACTAGTTAGGATATTAGTGTGTGTTTTTAAATCTTCTAATTATGCCCTTTGTAGTTACCAATAACATGTTCTGTATACTAGAGTATGGATCAGTTATTCATTGAAACATCTTAGTAGAGAAGCTAGTGATTGAAACTTGGAAAATAGGCTGGGTGTGGTGGCTCACGCCTGTAATCTCAGCACTTTGGGAGGCTGAGGCAGGTGGATCACTTGAGATCAGGAGTTCGAGACCATCCTGGCCAATATGGCCAACCCCTCTCTGTACCAAAAATACAAAATTTAGCCAGGCGTCTTGGCTGGTGCCTGTAGTCCCAGTTAGTTGGGAAGCTGAGACAGGAGAATCGCTTGAACCCAGGAGGCAGAGATTCATTGCAGTGAGCAGAGATGCGCCACTGCACTGCACTCCAGCCTGGATGACAGAGTGAGACTTTATCTAAAAAAACCCCGAAAACCTGGAAAATAAGTTATATAAGTGAAGTGTTGCTTCAGGAGTACCTGGGATAAATAAAAAGTGTGAGTGCATGCATGTTCACAAATATATGTCACACATGTAAAATCTAAACACATTTTCTGTTAATCAACAGAGAATGAAATAATAGAAATCACTCAAAATATCGATGGTGGCATAGACAGTATTTTCTTCTGTCTTGGGTGTAAAAGTGTTAAAACTTATTCAGGTCACTTGACACGAAAGTAAGAGTAAAATAGATTATTTCTTGAAATATTAATAGACAGCTTTTTATAATTACATAGACAACATTAGCAGGATGTAAGTCACTTACAAATGACATTAATGCTGAGCCAACCAAAAGAAGGAAGAAAACACAACTTTGAATTACTTCTGCACAGCCCACATTCTGTCATGTATAATTTTTAAATTGCAGTTTGCTGTGTGGTCTTGTGAAGGAACACGCCTATCACTCCACTTCTGACGGTGCAAGATACTTTGGTGTTCAACTGTGAGAAATTATTAATGGATTTTCTATAATTAAAACACTCCCTTTTTGAAGAGCTTTCCTTTCATACCTTTAATTTTAAAAAACAAACTAGGAGACTGGGCTATTGCTTTGGCAAAAGAATGATAAGAAAGTATCATTTAACAAATATTTATTGAACTGGGTGGATCAAAGGTGATATGAATTTCACTCCCTGATTCTGGGAGTGTACAGGACAACTGGGAAATGATTCAAATGTATCTAGGATTTGGCATAAGTTCCAGATTTTATTTTACAGGCCAAGTTCTTTTTCTTCTGGCTATTGATCTCCAACGAACTGTTTGGCAACCTTCAAAACAATAATAATAAAAATGAACAGGAATGGATTACCTAGAGCAGGGTGCAGTGGTCTAGAGGGAGTTAGACCTACAATGAGATCACTATCTAAGAGAGGTTGAGAGAGGGGTGGCCTGAAGAGTTGGGAGGAAAAGCAGGTCAGTGGACAATATTGTAACCAGAGTATGGCTGTAGGGCACAGACCAGCAGACATTATCAGGAAAGCTCATTCACAAGTGAGGGATACATTTTAAGTCAGGCAGATGGAACAGAGACAAGGACAACGTTGGAAGAGATGGTACTTGCACAGATCTAGGTGACCAAGTGACATACATCCAAGAAGTTTGTCAAATGATGAAGTTTGAGGTGGGATTGGCCATCCTTATGAGATGTGCAGAGAGGTAGGGTGAGGCTGATAAAATCAAGGAAAGCACAGTTCCTAAAAAATGTCATTAAAAAGGGAGATAAGCTGAAAATCAGGCAAGATGTATTACCTGAGTATATAGAACAGAAATGTCACAGTTTTGACAATGCCAACCAGTATTCTTTGGTGACTACCTCTGAAGGAATTTCACCTGTTATGAACATAAATTAAATACTTTGGAGTAATTTGATATACATCTTTTCTCAAGTTTAGCCCATGGCTTAATCTTGCAGAGGGTACTAGAAAAAAAAAAAAAATACCGTTATCTCTGGGAAACATTTTTTATGATAATATAATAGAGGCCAAATTTTGACCCATTGCTTTATTGGAAAGATCATCCGGGACTAGTATTCACTTCCTCCTTGTTCATGACTTAAAGTGCTTGATCATTTTGGGACACGGTACATCCCATTTTATACATATTTTTTTAATTGTCTTCAAATTCATATGATGACAAGCTCTGTCTGTTCTTTTCATTGCCAGTTATTTTTATTTCTCTTAATGGCCATGTCACTCCAGCTATTAATCATGCTCTTGGGACCATGAATTAACTCATTCAAGCCACTCGGGCCCCTCCAACTACACTGGAGCGCAACTCATTAAATGACTCATTATAATTGTTTTCAAATCACTAGGGTCTCATTTAATAAATTGCTGGAACCATTCAATTAAATAGTGTCCTAGTGCCCTCAAAATGTATCCCTGTTTAATGACTCAGGCACTCTTAAAAAGAGAATTTATTAAGTGACCACAACTATGCTAGGGTTATAAAGTGGAGTGAGTTATTTTCTTATTTGCTTTCTTTTCCTTTCCCTATCTTTGGCCTTCCCAACATGTCTTACTGAGGCACCAGCTATAAATATGTATAAGTAGCACAAAAATCTTGGACTATTGCAACTGTAAGAGATAGTATGTTTCTTGACCTTAAGTTTAGACATCTACAGGCAGGAAAAACATAGATCAAGAGAGGCCTTGACATTTTGTGCACTGAGATGAACTCCAAATAGTGCCAGCCAGCAGGTAACCCATATAATTAAAATGAGGACTAACTGTGTAGGCGCTGGGTTAAGTCTTTCTCTGAATTTTCTCACTGAATTCTCACAAAAATACTACGGGGTTGTTGGTTTTTAGATTAGCCTGGATGTTACAGAGGAACCAATTGAGGCTTAGAGTAGTGACAGGTGGAATAAGTAGCAGAACTGGGATCCTAACAGAGGCAGTCTCACGTTTCAGGGCCCTCTCTCATTCATTCATTCGTTCATATATTTATTCCAGTTTCAATTATTAATGCCCACTCTTGTGACAAATTTGATCGCCTGCTGTGAGTAAAGGACAGGGAATCTATTATGTCAACTTTTGGGGCTAGCCCTGGCCTTCCTCTAATTCCTTTGAACTCCATAGTCATGATAGAGAACTGCTTTTTTCATTTTGTTAATTAATTTTTTTAAAAAAATTAATTTTGTTTTAAATTTCTATTTTAGATTCAGTGGGTATATGTGCAGGTTTGTTACCTGGGTATATTGTGTGTGATGCTGAGGTTTGGGTTATGATCCCATCACCCAGGTACTGAGCATAGTACTAGTCAGTTTTTCAGTCCTTGCCGCTCTCCTTCCCTCCCCTCCCTAGTGGTCCCCAGTGCCTATTGTTGCCATCTGTATGTCCATGAGTTCCTGATGTTTAGCTCCTATTTTTTACAAGTGAGAATATGCGGTATTTGGTTTTCTGAGAACTGCTTTTTTTTTTTTTTTTTTTGAGACGGAGCCTCCCTCAGTTGCCCAGTCTGGAGTGCAGTGGTTGGTACGATCTCAGCTCACTGCAAGCTCCACCTCCTGGGTTCACGCCATTCTCCTGCCTCAGCCTCCCAAGTAGCTGGGACTACAGGCGCCCGCCACCTCACCCGGCTAATTTTTTGTGTTTTTAGTAGAGATGGGGTTTCACCGTGTTAGCCAGGATGGTCTCGATCTCCTGACCTCGTGATCCACCCTCCTCAGCCTCCCAAAGTGCTGGGATTACAGGTGCGAGCCGCCACACCCAGCTAATTTTAATTTTTTTAATTTTTTTAATTTTTAAGTAGAGACCAGGTTTCACTGTGTTAGCCAGGATGGTCTCAATCTCCTGACCTTGTGACTCACCTGCCTGAGCCTCCCAAAGTGCTGGGATTACAGGCGTGAGCCACCGTGCCTGGCCGCTTTTTTTTTTTTTTTCAATCAATAACAGCTAAACCTGACATTTTAAACTGAACTATGTATAACATAGAATAATTATTTAATACCATTTAGACTTCTTGTACTCGTGCAATGTAGTTAGATGTGCATGCATCTGTATATAATGTATTTCTCTCAGTGATACTGATAATTCCCCGCATAGATATGCTCACTGCTTGTAGAAGTCTAGAATACATATAAGCCACTTGGAAATATTCAGCTCCAGGAAATTCCTGTCCCCGCTCCTTGCTGCTTTCCTTGAGATTCTATCATTTCTGACTTTCCCATGTAGGGTCTAACTTCTGACCTCATTTCTTTCTCACTGATCTGCCACGCACTCTTCTCCCTATGCAATTGCCTAGACATCTGTGATTGCTTCTCTTTTACGTCTTTCTCTCTCTGTCCAGCGCCCCCACTCCCAAAAAATATAAGAACCCAGTTGAGGAGTTAGAATAAAGCAAAATATACTGCCTTCTCCTTACAAAAAAAAAAAAAAAAAAAAAAAAAGTATTGGGTGCTTA
Source organism: Chlorocebus sabaeus (assembly GCF_047675955.1). Lineage (NCBI taxonomy): Eukaryota > Metazoa > Chordata > Mammalia > Primates > Cercopithecidae > Chlorocebus > Chlorocebus sabaeus. The sequence goes on from NC_132912.1 coordinate 19,993,903, forward strand.
GTATTTCTATTATCTGGATAGTAATACCAAAATGCAACATTATAGTGGTTTGTGTGTCACTCCACGTGAGTAAAAGCACATGATTTCTTGGCTTTCCATTTCTCTGTGTCCCAATTTAAAGTTCCACACACAGCTGGCTTTTTGCCTTCTTTCCCCTGCACTTTCTTTTCCCTCCGTCTCTTTTCTCCCATTTTTCTTCCACAATCTTCTGTAATTACCATTCACATCTATTAGATTGTGCCATAGAGTTTTGAATGACATTATCCAGAGTCTATAACATGGGAAATAGTATTTTCTGAGCTGTGCTCCTTAACTCCTCAAGCAACTACTGCAGGTGTTGGAAAAAGAAAGCCACAGCTCTCTGCCTCTGCCTCCTTCTTAAAAGCTTCCTGTGTCTTCCCTACAAAGAGATTAGAACTAATTTTAGACCAGTTGCCCTTGGGAGGTCGGTAACCTCTGGAGCGATTATAAAGCTTGGCATGATTGAGGAAACTTCTCTTTCGCTTGTAGATTAATTTCATTTAGCTGTTATAACTTTTTTTTTGAAGTAAAACTCAAGTCTAATAAACCAAAGAATTGGTTTCACCTTCAAGTTCTCAACAAAGCCAAAGCCAAATAACATTACATGTGAAATTGCTTCTTTGATTTAAAAAATTGGATTTTTGTTTTTACAGAATAAGTCAAGGGATCCTTACTGAAATGAAGAATAGCCTAGTTTTATTCTCATATTAGATCGTTCTCTCTTAATTTGCTTATTTATAGAAAAAAGAACTCATGCAAAAAGACACTTCTTTTCATTAAAGTAAAACAAGGGACTTTAGAATGATAGAATATTAATATTGACAGTGTGGAGAAATATTCAGTAACCTGAATATATAATGTAACCATTCTTATTTACTGTAAAAATCATATATACCTGGTACTCAGCAGCTACTTAATAAATGTTTACATATAACAATAATACTTAATAAACACTTAAGTATTTCTTTTACTATGTGCCAGCCACTGTCTAAGGGCTCTTAGTGAATTCTCACAACCACTTAAAGAGGTCTGTGCTATTACCATCTCTGTGATGGAGGTGAATGTCTGTGGCATGGTGAATTTGAATGACCTAATTTGTCCAAAGTCATTCAGCTAGTAAGAAGTTGAGTTGGATTCAAACCCAAGCAGCCTGGCTTCCAAGATCCGCTCTTAACCACTATGCCACACTACTAGCCCAGTGCTGTTAAATTAAGATCTTGCTTGTGGAATCACATGCCAAAAATGCTTGTTGAAATAATTCTACGCAGGAAGACTTCAGATGTAAAGTTATGACTAGGATTCCAACTGAAATTGCTTAATGCTGTGTACATAGTCATGTCTAGGCATATTGATTGCTATAAATTCTTAACTCAGATAGTTCCTATGATTTCATCTTTGGCTATAAAAGCCCAGTCTATAGTAGAATTGTATTTAAAGGAAGATAGCTTTTATAAATAAAGGTAAACTTCTTATATTTTGGTATTTCTTCTGCTTTCTCCTGCAAACCATTCCCGTATTTGATGGTCACTTTCTGCAGCAATATATTTTGATGTTCTCTGGTGGGCCGGCACGATAAGTCTCAATAAGGATTTTGTTTGTCTATAAATAAAACCCTTAGTATACAATACGAGCTAAGACCCAATCAGACAGCAGAAGGAGCCTGGCTTTCTTACTGTTGGCCTAGTTGAAATGGTCTCTTTTTTTTGCCACGGTTACAATTTGCCATTGTCATCACAATCAGATTCACTTAAGGCAGTTCAATTCCATAGATATTTAGAGATCTAGGTTTATTTTATATTACATCCTTAGGGCGTGGCTCTGACCATCATCAAAGAAGGATAATAATCCTGTTTCAAGGGGGCTGGCATAGGTGATTATATCAGCTTATGCACGCTCTGGTGGGGGGATGCCTAGGTGTGGGGATTGCTTTCATTCAGATGTGGCTGTGACAAGCACACATTTAGCTAGGAGTCCAGTGTGGATAAAAACATAATGCTGAATTGTAAGCCCCACTGTGTACTTACTTCCAAGGCTGAATATACATTCAGAGTGTCTAGTATTCTTGATGTTTGTTGTAGGAAGCATTAAGTAATATTTGGAAGAAAAAAGTACCATATCCAGTTATTTCATTGGTTGAAATAGCTGACGACTTATAATAAAGTAGTCTGTGGACTGCTTAAACATTTTGTAGTGAATTCGTGTGTGTGCGTTTTTATAATGATATTCTCAGTCTTAAATGTCTTTAGAAAGTCATCTAACATAAATAAATTGAGAAAAGTTTTCCTAGTATAAGGCTGGTCATAAACTCCACCTGATAACTTTGAGACTTGTTTTAAATCAGGTAGAAGCTCTGTGCAAAAAGGTGGATTTGTGACCAATATAATAATGGCTCCTTTTGCAAGAAGCAATACTTCTGAAATTAAGGGGAATGCATTAGATGTGTACGTAATAAACACTTGAAAATAATTTTGGAGATAGAACTTATTGTAAGTGAAATTCTGCCATAAGTGTAGCAGTCCTTTACAGCCTTTTGACTTTCTCATCGGCATGTCGTGTCAGAAATGGCAACTCATGTCTCCTCAACTAGTCACACAGCCCTTCACAGCACTGTTTCCTTTGTGGAAACCTCATAAGTGAACTTCGAAGAAGGAATCTGTATATTCATGAGTAGAGTTTAGTAAATGACTTTACCAGTTAGGGGGTCAACCATGCTAACAGCTCAAATCCCTTGAACCTTCTTCAGTGCTCTAGAGTTGGATTTGGTGTGATTCTCTTCCCAAGAAAAGAATGAATTCAGAGAACCACCCAGAGGAGGAAGTCAAAGCCCAATTTTGAGAGAGAGAAATTAGCCTGGACACAGCACCACAGGCTGTAGTGCAGAACTGTGAGAAACCTTCTGAATCATCCAGGGAAAAAGAAAGGTACACCTTGATGAGAAAAGAAATTTCTGCAGTGTCCCTGAAGTCCCCAAGATCCCAGAAATCCCTTGCAAATATGAAACAAAACAAAACAAAAACAAAAACAAAAAACTGGTGTTTTCCTTTTTTTCCATTAGCACAATCCTAGGAAGTTAATTTGTTTCCCAAACTTATCTATGACATACTGTGAAATTCTCCTTTATGCCCTGGTGCCATGAATCAGAGATTCATTTTAATTTTAACCACTTTCAATTTCAGTTGGAATTTATATATTCCTGAGGGGACAAAAGTGGGTTGGAGGACATTTATTTGGCCATATCTATTTGTAGATCCTTTTATTTGAGCTACTTTTCTTTTTTATTTGAATTTTTAAGTATCTATTTTGAAATTTTAAGTGATAAACAGTTGATAACCAAATATTTTCTAATTTAACTGGCATAAGTATTTTTATTTTTATCTACAGTCTTACATCAGAACTATCAGAATTTTATTATTATACATAAAGTTCTGGGGTACAAATGCTCAATATCACTGGTCATTAGCGAAATGCAAATCAAAACCACAATGAGATGGCATCTCACGCCAGTTAGAATGGTGATCATTAGAAAGTCAGGAACCAACAGATGTTGGAGAGGATGTGGAGAAATAGGAACGTTTTTACACTGTTGGTGGGGGTGTAAATTAGTCAACCATTGTGGAAGATAGTGTGGCAATTCCTCAAGGATCTAGAACTAGAAATACCATTTGACCCAGCCATCCCATTTCTGGGTATAAAACCAAAGGATTATAAATCATTCTAGTATAAAGACACATGCACACGTATGTTTACTGCGGCACTGTTCATAATAGCAAAGTCTTGGAACTAACCCAAATGCCCATCAATGATAGACTGGATAAAGAAAATGTGGCACATATACAACATGGAATACTATGCAGCCATATAAAAGGACGAGTTCATGTCCTTTGCAGGGACATGGATGAAACTGAACTACTTTTCTTAACAACTAGGGGAAGTCTTGAAACAGGGAAGTCATAATTGTATCTAAGAGGATGATGATGGGTCTGGAGGTGTCACAGGGGCCAGGGGACAAACCAGCCCAGCGTGGTAGAACTGGGTGCCTTCAAAACAGGTGAAGGGGATGGAAGTGAACAGCATCAAAATGTTTCCACATTCTCCAGCAAAATGATCTGATAGAAATTTGATGAAAACCACAAAAGTGAGCTACCTGTGCAATTCTAAATTTCCCAGTAGCCACATTTTTCAAACGTCGAGCAATGGATGGAATTAATTTAAATATATTTTATTTTAATATATGGCATTATACATATCAAAAATGTTATCATTTCATTGGGTAACAAATATAAAAATTACTTGCGTGGTATTTATTTTCCATGATTTTTCATTTGATTCCATGATACATTCTTTGGATATATTTAAAATACATCCAGTGTGTATTTTGTACTTAGAGCACATCTCATTTTGGACTTGCCCCATTTTACCCGCTCAGTAGTCACATGTGGCTAGTGGCCACCGCCTTGAACAGCTCAGCTCTGAAATTCCCTTTGATCAGGCCCCTGAAGTAAGCTTTCCAGGCACCATATGAGATCATCTTCTGCCCTTGAAAAATCATGCTAAGGGCTGGGCATGGTGGCTCGTGCCTGTAATCCCAACCCTGTAGGAGGCTGAGGATGGTAGATTGATTGAGGCCAGGAGTTTGAGGCTGCAGTGAGCTATGATCGTACCATTGCACTTCAGCCTGTGTGACAGAGCAAGACTCTGTCTCTAAAAAAATTTTTAAAAGGAGAAGTAGATCTGAGAAGAAAGCCCACTTCAGAATCATGGTACCACTCCAGGAAGGTCCTGGGGCAGGTCAAGGTGGGGGGGCCCTAGTTGACCCTGCAGTCTTTCACTTTCCTTCACTCCAGGCTTTCAGTTCAAAAGGTATCCAACTCCTCCTCTCTTGATCTGCCGTGATCTTGGCTTAGTTCTTCCACAACCATTGAGAGCTGACTCAGCAACCAATCAGGCTGAGTCCAAGAAAGCAGCCCATGAGCTGACCGTATAAACTGACTTTTACAAACACAGCCTTGACTTTGCACACACAACTTTAGCTTTACACACACAACCTTAGCTTTGCCTACACATGGAAGGGAAGGCAAATTCTGGCAAACCATGATGCTCAATCTGGCACCAGAGAGAGGCAGAGAATTGCAAAAATTGCAGTTCAGAGCTTGAATATTGATACAGAGCTACATTGCATTTTGGTTGGATTCTTTGATAGCTGTATAACCTTATACTAGTTCGTTAACTAGGTTTTCTGTATACAGTGGTTATTGTTGGGATGGAATGAAGGAATGAGTATAACGTGCCAGACATAAATAAGTCCTCAATAAATGCTTGTTATTGATATCATCGTAACAAGCTTCATGGAAACTCCTGTCACTCACTTTGGTAGGGAGATTTCTACCTTTGATTTTTGTTAAATTTGAGCTTCGTGGATAGCAGTTCTGCACAATAGTGGGCTTTTGGTAAATAACACTTATGATTGTGGAAGAGAGATAATTTTGGGCAGAAGATTATAAGTGCCATTAAAGTAAAATAAAATGGCATCAGGAACAATCTTCCTCGAGGTGTTTGCATGGCTCAGACTCTCAATTTCTTTGGGATTTGGTCAAATCTCAATTTATCAGTGAAGTCTTTCCCAAGCATTTTGTTACACGGTAGCTTCTCTGCCTCACAGATCCCAAAATGTCTCCATCTATCTGCTTATTTTTTTTGCATAGCTCTTAGTACCACCTGAGGTTCTTTATATGTACTTGATTATTGTCTTACTCCCTATTAAAACGTAACTTCCCTAAAAATGGGGAATTTTTGCCTATTTCTTTGCTGCAGTCCCCTGTCACCTAGAACAGTTTCTTGCACATAAGTTTCTGCCCTAGGGAGTTTTACACTCTTTTCTTATCAGCAAAGCTCTTTTTGTCTGTGAGTACACAACTCGTCTTATTTAAAAAGTCTCTATATTTCAGAATGATTTGAGTCTGTTTCTTTTCTCCATGTCTCTTCCATGATTCCCTTCTTTCCCTTCTTCTTTTTTTTTTTCTTGAGACAGAGTTTTGCTTTTGTCACCCAGGCTGGAGTGTAATGGCGTGAACTCAGCTCACCACAACCTCTGCCTCCAGGATTCAAGCAATTCTCCTGCCTCAGCCTCCCCAGCAGCTGGGATTACAGGCATGTGCCACCATGCCCGGCTAATTTTGTACTTTTTTTTTTTTTTTTTTTTTTAAGTAGAGAGGGTTTTCTCCATGTTGGTCAGGCTTGTCTCGAACTCCCGACCTCAGGTGATCCACCCGCCTCAGCCTCCCAAAGTGCTGGGATTACAAGTGTGAGCCACCATGCCGGGCCAATTCCCTTCTTTAGTCAAGAGGGAATTAGGAAAGCAGCTTAGGGAACAGAAAACGTAAGTATATGCTTCTGTATTGTATTTAAATTTTTAAACTTTTTAAAGACTACATATAATGTATTTTTATTTTAAATAAACACTTTTACATGTGAAATAAACACTTTTACATGTGAAAAGCTGACACCATGAGAAATTAGATATGTCCAAGACCTTGGAGTCAGTTAGTAGCAGAGCTAGCAATAGATGTTGGATCTCCCTAATTTGAGAACGTGTGATTATATATGATAATTTTCAGATGTAATAACATTCATTATTAGTAATATAATTAAATAATTTTTAAGTAGAAGGACTAACTGCAAGATTTGTTTTTGCAAAAATGAAAGTTCTACCATGTTTATCTTCTTCCATAATCAATGAAACTGAAAAAAATACTTGTTTGCCCTGTAACATCAAACTCATTAAGAAATTATTTTATCTTGAGTACCACAAACTTGAAAGTTATATTTATTATTGATTTTTTGAAGAGAAAAATAAATAATATTTTTCCAAGTAGACAGACAATTTGAAGCTTAACCTTGAATCATTCGCTCAATACATACAAAGAAGAGGGAAGCTAGTTTATTTTTTATTTGTATTTTTTTTGTTTTGTTTCAATTTTTATTTTAGATTCAGGTGGCACATGCTCAGGCTTGTTACTGGAGTATATTGTGTGATGGTAAGGTTTAGAGTGCAAATGATCCCAGTTCAAATTAAACTTGACATCAAAGAATTTAGATATAATAATCATCAGATTTATTTTGGTTATATATAGGTAAATTCTCTTTCTCTTGCTGCACTTAAGAATTTTACATCTATATAGTGTTTGGAAACGTTAAAACAGGTTTTAATTTACACATATGTCTTGCAAGCAGAACTGGTGGAAAATTAACAGTGACAACAAAAATTAACTTTACAACAACCAAAACGAATTTTCATCTAGTCTGGTGAGCCTAGCTGGTAGAAAATTAACAACAACAGCAAACTTTAATGACAATGAAAAAACTGACATTAATTTAGAGATTAATGCCTATGGCTTATGTATTTATTTGTCGGGGAAGCAGAAAACGAGGAATTTTCTGGATCAATGGAAGTTGAGACCCATCCCACTGTCAAATAATTGGAATTGTCAAACTCCAGAGTACTTACTTACTCCTTGCCCATAGACATGTTTGACCTAGAACAATTTCTTACATGCACCAGACATTCATGAAATATATATTAAAATAAAGCTTGAAGGGTGAATTAAACAAATATTTGCTTAGAATCTACAATGGTATAGCCACTGGGCTGGATTTCATATACAGAGTTCTTGCCCTTGGGAGTTTTACGACTTCTTTTCTTTACGCTTTGTCTATGCTAGAAAACAAAAAGAGAAATAGAAATAAACAGATTATAAAATAAAAACAACCCAGAAACTCAAAAGATGGCGCATTAACCACATGTAGAATTCACTCAGGATTTGCGAAGGGGAAGGTAACCATTTTCTTTGCCTGTCTCCTGCTACTCCTCTTCCACCCTGGCTTGTGTTTTTCGTTTTCATCCCAGAGAATCGCCTCCAGTCCCATTGAGGCCTCTCAGACCAGTTGTTTATCTGACTTTTGCCCTTAAAGCTGCTTCTCATAACTTTTGCATTACGCTTATGTAAAATGTACATACTTCATTGATACGCTAGTCACTTAAGGAATAAGTTATCATAAGGTCCAATTTATTTTCCAACCAGGTAGTTTATGAAGATCAAACAACCTGCTTGCCCTTCATCTGCTACTAGAGCTGGTGATGTTCTGATAATTAAACATTTTGGCATTTAAATTACCAACTGTTGCCTAATTGAGATATCATTTCTACAAAATTAATGCAGGATTTTTTGATTGCACATATGAGAATAAATACTCATGAACCTTATCAAGACTCAGAAAGGACCTTTGAAGCTTGAGTCACCAAAATCAAAGTATAAAAGGAGCATTAGTTTGCTAGTAATTGTAAGTTTTAAATATATATTTGGTCTGAAAGTATCACTAAATTCTTATGGGGAAAAAGTGAAGTTGTAAAAATCTATAAATCATTCAACTTCATATAGGAGCCAAATGTGAAAAGATGATAAGGATACTAAATTAGCAGTATATATTACTACAATAAATACTAGTTAAGTATTTAAGGTTTCTTTAACATCTTTATGTGTTCATGGTATGAGATGGGTTAATTTGAGTATTTTTTATTAATCTGGCTCACCAGTTCTAATTTTATGTTAACTTCAAATCTTGATATTTCTTGGGTCAAGAGCATCTGGTTATTTAACTTTTTGCCATATTTTCCTAGATGGTTAGAGAATTATTACACTTAAAGTCTTCAAGATGCATCACAACGAGAAAAGATGTAGACATAAAAATAGGAAATTTATCACATTTTTTGGAATTTCAATTTGGCTACATTGTTTTTCTATGTCCCACTTAAAGGAACTTTAATGATTATTTCCAAAGGCATGTAGCCAGTGAGATTTCATGTGCCTACTTAATTATCTGATTATCTTCATCACTCCACAAAGGATTTTGAAAAGCACACAATAAGATTGAAGTACAAATAGATGCAATATGAGAATTAGAGAAAATATAGAGAACAGAAGATCAAGGAGGGCCTGGGAGGGGTATGATGGGAAGTGGTATTTGGAATAACAACTTACGAGACATCTCTTTTAAACAATCAGTTAGTCAAGTTGAGATTTTGGTTCTGAACTTCTTGAAGACTAAAGCAAAAGAGAAATCAACAGTTACAGGGTTCTCAATGTCCATTATGAAAATGTATGCCATTTCTTTAAAAGGAACAAAATTTTTCCTCAACTTTAGGTAAGAAAAAAAAGCAAACACTATGCAGTATTTCTTCAGGTTGAAGTGTAGTGGTCAAAGTTTTCATCAACATCCACATAGTTTTGGAAATAATGGATGCCTCATGGTTTTCTGTGTTCGGGTTTCTTATTTATTTATTTATTTCTTATTTCAATAGGTTTTTGGGGAGTAGGTAGTATTTGGTTACATGCATAAGTTCTTTAGTGGTAATTTCTGAGATTTTGGTGCACCCATCACCCAAGCAGTGTATATTGTACCCAATGTGTAGTTTTTTATCCCTCACCCCTGCCTGCACTTTGCCCAGAGTCCCCAAGGTTCATTGTATCCTTTTTATGCCTTTGTTTCCTCATAGCTTAGCTCCCACTTATGAGTGGGAGCATACGGTGTTTGGTTTCCATTCCTGAGATACTTCACTTAGAATAATAGTCTCCAATCCCATCCAGGTTGCTACAAATGCCATTATTTCATTCCTTTTTATGGCTGAGTAGTATTCCATGATATATATGTATGATGTGTGTGTGTACACACACACATATATGTATATATATACACACACATATATATATAAAACAATTTCTTTATATACTCATTGATTGATGGACATTTGGGCTGGTTCTATATTTTTGCAATTGCAAATTGTGCTGCTATAAACATGTGTATGCAAGTATCTTTTTCATATATTGACTTCTTTTCCTCTGGGTAGATACCTAGTAATGGGATTGCTGGATCAAACAGTAGATCTACTTTTATTTCTTCAAGGAATCTCCACACTGTTTTCCATAGTGGTTATACTGGTTTACATTCCCACCAGCAATGTAAAAGTGTTCCCTTTTACCACCTCCACGCCAACATCTTTTATTTTTTGTTTTTTAGATTATGTCCATTCTTGCAGGAGTGAGGTGGTATTGCCTTGTGGTTTTGATTTACATTTCCCTGATAGCTGGTGATGTTGAGCATTTTTCCATATGCTTGTTGGCCATTTGTATATCTTCTTTTGAGAATTGTCTATTCCAGTCCTTAGCCTACTTTTTGATGGGATTGTTTGTTTTTTTTGTTTTTGTTTTTGTTTTGTTTTTTTGCAATTTGTTTGAGTTCTTTGTAGATTCTGGATATTAATCCTTTGTCGGATGTATAGATTATGAAGATTTTCTCCCACTCTGTGGGCTGTCTGTTAACTCTGCTGATTATTTCTTTTGCTGTGCAGAAGCTTTTTAGTTTATTTAACTTCCATCTATTTGTCTTTGTTTTTGTTGCATTTGCTTTCGAGTTCTTGGTCATGAAGTCTTTGCCTAAGCCATTGTCTCAAAGGGCTTTTTTGATGTTATCATCTAGAATTTTTCTAGTTCAGGTCTTAGATTTAGGTCTTCGATCCATGTTGAGTTGAGGTTTGTATAAGGTGAGAGAAGAGGATCCAGTTTCATTCTTCTACCTGTGGCTTTCCAGTTATCCCAGCACCATTTGTTGAACAGGTTGTCCTTTCCCCACCGTATGTTTTTGTTTGTTTTGTTGAAGATGAGTTGGCTATAAGTATTCGGCTTTATTTCTGAGTTCTCTGTTCTGTTCCATTGGTCTGTCCTATTTTTATATCAGTACCATGCTGTTTGGGAGACTATGGCCTTACAGTATAGTTTGAAGTTGGGTAATGTGATGCCTCCAGATATGTTCTTTTTGCTCAGTCTTGCTTTGGCTATGCGGGCTCTTTTCTGGTTCTATATAAATTTTAGGATTTTTTTTTTCTAGTTCTGTGAAAAATCATGGCGGTATTTTGATGGGAATTGCATTAAATTTGTAGATTGCTTTTGGCAGTGTGGTCATTTTCACAATATTGATTCTAACCATCCATGAGCATGGGATGTGTTTGGATTCGTTTGTGTCATATATGATTTCTTTCTGCAGTGTTTTGTAGTTTTCCTTGTAAAGGTCTTTGACCTCCTTGGTAAGGTATATTCCTAAGTATTTTATTTTATTTTATTTGCAGCTATTGTAAAATGTATTGAGTTCTTTATTTGATTCTCAGCTTGGTTGCTGTTGGTTTATAGCAGAGCTACTGATTTGTATACATTAATTTTGTATCCTGAAACTTTGCTATTTTCATTTACCTGTTCTAGGAACTTTTTGGAAGAGCTTTTAGGGTTTTCTAGGTATACAATCATATCATCAACAAATAGCAACAGTTTGACTTCCTCTTTACCAATTGGGATGCCCTTGATTTCTTTCTCTTGTCTGATTGTCTAGCTAGGACTTCTCGTACTGTGTTGAATAGAAGTGGTGAAAGTTGGCATCCTTGTCTTGTTCTAGTTCTCAGAGAGGATGCTTTCAACTTTTCCCTCTTTGGTACAATGTTTGCTGTGGGTTTGTCATAGATGTTTTTTATTACCTTAAAGTATGCCCCTTCTATGCTGATTTTGCTGTGGGTTTTAATCATAAAAGAATGCTGGATTTTGTCAAATGATTTTCCTGCATCTATTGAGATGATCACATCATGTTTAATTCTGTTTATGTGGTGTATCACATTTATTGACTTACGTATGTTAAACCATCTCTGCCTCCCTGGTAGGAAACCCACTTGATCATATCAGATTATCTTTTTGATATGCTGTAGGATTGAGTTAGCTAATGTTTTGTTGAGGATTTTTGCATCTGTGTTCATTAGGGATATTCGTCTGTAGGTTCTTTTGTTGTTGTTGTTGTTATGTCCTTTTCTGGTTTGGGTATTGGGTGATACTGGCTTCACAGAATGATTTAGGGAGGATTCCCTCTTTCTTTATCCTGTGGAATAGTGTCAATAGGATTGGTACCAATTCTTCTTTGAATGTCTCATAGAATTCAGCTGTGAATCTGTGTGGTCCTGGACTTTTCTTTGTTGTTTTTTTTTTTTAAAATTACCATTTCAATCTCACTTGTTACTGATCTGTTCAGAGTTTCTGCATCTTCCTGGTTTAATCTAGGAGGGTTGTATATTTCCAGGAATTTATCCTTCTCCTCTAGGTTTTCTAGTTTATGTGCATAAAGGTGCTTATAGTACCCTTGAATAATCTTTTGTATTTCTGTGGTATCAGTTGTAATATCCCCCATTTTGTTTCTAATTGAGCTTATTTGGATTTTTTTTTTTCTTTTCCTGGTTAATCTTGCTAATGGTCTATCAATTTTGTTCATCTTTTCAATGAACCAGTTTTTTTTTTTGTTTCATTTATCTTTTATATTTTTGTTTGTTTGTTTGTTTGTTTCAGTTTCATTTAGTTCTGCTCTCATCTTCGTTATTTATTTTCTTCTGCTGGGTTTGGGTTTGGATTGTTCTTGTTTCTCCAGTTGCATGAGGTTTGACCTTAGATTGTCTATTTGTGCTCTTTCAGACTTTTTGATGTAGGCATGAATGCTATGAATTTTCCTTTTAGCACTGCTTTTGCTATATCCCAGAGGTTTTGATAGGATGTGTCACTATTATTCAGTTCAAATATTTTTTAAATTTTTATCTTAATTTCATTGTTGACCCAATGATCATTCAGGATCAGTTTATTGAATTTCCATGTATTTGCATAGTTTTGAGGATTCCTTTTGAAGTTGATTTCCAATTTTATTTCACTATGGTCTGGGAGAGTACCTGATATAATTTTGATTTTCTTAAATCTACTGAGGCTTGTTTTGTGTCCTATCATATGGTCTGTCTTGGAGAACGTTCCATGTGCTGATGAACATAATGCATATTCTACAGTTGTCGGGTAGAATGTTCTGTAAATATTTATTAATTCCATTTGTTGTAGTGTATAGTTTAAGTCCCTTGTTTCTTTGTTAACTTTCTGTCTTGATGACCTGTCTAGTGCAGTCAGTGAAGCATTACATCCCCCACTATTATTGTGTTACTGTCTATCTCATTTTTTAGGTCTAGTAGTAATTACTACTAGATTATGGCTGCCTCTGCTGAGTCATACAGGTCACTAGGGAAGTGAGGGAAACCCAGCAGTCACAGGCCTCACCCCACTCCCACATAGCCCACAGTCCCAAAAGCTAGTCTCACTCCAACCATGCCCCAACCCCTGCCCACCCCCAGCAATGGCATCAAGTCTGTTTCCAGGCAGCTGGTGACCAGGGCTGAGAATTTCCCCAGACCGCAAGCCTCCCTGCTGAGAAAGCAAGCAGACTCACAGTTTTTCAGTGTCTCATGAAACCTGTAGCAGTGATCCAGTTCCTTCAAAGGATCTGTGGATTATCTCGATTTCTTGGTATGCTCCTGTGGTAGTTCTTAGAGCAAAAGTTCACAATGTGAGTCTCGACATGCTGCTCTGTCTGTCCAAGCGGGAGCTGCAAGCTTGTCCTGCCTTCTATGCACCATCTTCCTGTGTTAGGGTTTCTTAGCATAAGCCAAGGACGTATGTTATTAGGAAAAAGATTTTAGTAAGTAAGAATCCTAGATTTGAAGGGACATCCTTGAATGCTATAAACTACTACTTCTTGGGAAGTGAGACCCTCTTTAATCTCCACTTCAGCTGATGTCATGTAGAAAAGGAACACCCTCCCTCTACAATGTGTGCTAGCCTTTTATGTCATCAGACATCACTCCTGCAGGGTGCTCTTTGACCCACCTCATATGCACAGAAATACTCTGTGCTGCTCACCACTTTCAGGTTGACTTTAAGATGTAGGCATAGGTAGCACCCTAAATCTTAATGGGAAACAAAACCTCATGTGCTCTGATTGGTTCACTGTAATTGTTTCCTTGTTGATAGATGAGCACAGTTTCCTTTTCCCTTTGTTTATTTTAATTGGCGTATGGATGGGTTCTTGGATGATTTTGGCATAGCCATAGCCATGAATCCAAAAGGATAGTCAGTGGAAATAATTTAACTAGAGGTCAAAAGAAACATGGCCCAAGCATCCAGCTATCTGATGGTTTGGGTTTATTGAGATATAAAACCTTTGGCAAAGTGATACTTTTAAGCCATTCTTTGTAAATATTATTTCTCCTAACTGGGTTTTTAATAGACTCTGGAAAATAAGCAATTAAAGGTTGTTTTGGGGTTCTCTTGTAAGAGACCCAAAGGAGGCATTCTGAGTAAGTGGTCTCGGGAAGACTCACACACTTAAAAATCAACAGAGTGCGGGAAAAGGTGGCAGGACTGGTGATATTTTGCAAACACTGAGGGTCCCTATAATGAGTGCTTTCTGGATTTGCTTATCTAACTCAACCAGTCAGCCACAGAAAATTCTCAATTGTACTCCCAATTAAATTATGATTTAGAATAAATAGCTCCTTTTGAATACCCCAGAATGAATTCTTTAATTGCAAAAGGTACCCTGAAGTTACAAAATATTAGACTTTTTTCCTGATGTCATTGGATATAAGCCAAATTAATTTAGGATGTATCTGCCAGATACCATGATTTTAGTTTTTGAGTAGAATATTTTAAGACAGTCTTTCTGACAATAATTGACAAGTTGTAATGACCATTTATTGAGGCTATTTCTAGTTCATTCATTTTTACAAGAAATATTTACTGTGAACCTGTTATATATCTGGGCCCTGTTCTAGTGTTGAAGAGATACAACAGTGGAAAAAAAAAAAAGGACTCAAATCTCTGCCTTGATGGATTTTACATTCTAGTGATGTGAAACAGACACAAACTAAAGTGAATGATAGGGCGTGTTAGACAGTGATGAGTGGTATGGAGCGAAATAAAGAAGAGGGAGGGACTAAAGTGTGAGTGTGTGCGTGTGTATGTGTGTTCACGTGTGTGTGTGCATGTGTATGTGCACATGCGTGTGTGTTTTAAGATGCGTGTTACTATTATTCAGGCATAGGGTGGCCAGTGGATTAGGAAACAATTGGCACTGAGTGATAGTTTGTTACTCACAGATCCCGGGAGTAGGAGACACATCATGCCACAGCACGCAAGGTCACATGGGAAACACCAGGGCCAGTCAGGAGGAAGATGAGCAAAAGGAAAATGTGAACAAGAGCTTGTATTATGGTTTATATAGAAATAAACAGGTGAGGCAGGGGAAACGGATTCTGGATTGGCTAGTGTGAATATTTTTAGTGGATTCTGTGGTATAGGGACTGTCCTTAGTTGCCCGTTACATGACTCTGGGGAGATTGGGGCAGGTGGACAGTGATTGTGTGAGAGCCCCATAGGGGAGGTGGTTGGGGGGGTGGGCCATGGATTGGTTGGTTTGCATATCACAGGTGTACTCATAGGCCAGTGGATTTTACTATCTCTCGGAAGGGACTAATCCAGGAAGGGGCAGTTTCTCCTGAGTCAGCAAGGCCCCAGCACCAAAAATACAGATGATAAAGACATATTTAATGCTATGCACGTGTGTATTGTTGCTCTTTTAAATGAGGTGGTCAGAGAAGATTTCACATATAAAATGACATTTGGGCATTATTGTTCCCCTAAAATGCTAAGCGTTGCTCTTCTGTCTGCCTGGATCCCAGATATCTGTGCCTCTCATTCTCCACCCCATGTTTGACAGTGAACAGACTGCACAGACATGTGTGATAGCCTGCCTGTCACCTGTTCGAGGGTTCTGATATTTTCTTTTCTTCTTTTTTTTTTCCCAAGCAAGGAAGCATGCGTGCAACTGATCAATAATTAAAGTTGGTCAGCTTCAAAGAGATGGCAGTGTAACTCCTAGAAAGATTTATTATGGCATGGTAATCATTTTTTTTTTTTCCATGGAAATGTATTCATTAAATTTCCCTTTGATTTTCAGGAAGTAGAATTTTATTTTCTTGAGTGCTAAGAGCCTGAAATTCTGGCCTTAGATGATAGTGGTGACTCTCCATGATCATTTCCTTTAAGGATCTTGCTGTTTCTAGTTCCAAGAAACACTTTTTAAAAAGTTTAAGGTTTAACCACTTGTGTCTTATTACCCAGAAGTAACATTGACTATTCTGTTGTTTGTCCCAAGATGTTTCCATCCTTGTTTATGATGTCCTCACCCTCTCCCCACCTTCACAGTACATAGGAAAATCAACAAGTTAGCACAGGAACACAGAGAAGAATGGTATTCTGGGATCAACATTACGAAAAGGCAAACTGAAGATGGACTCAGTCCATGATCTGCAAAACCAAACAGAACAGCAAAATAACCATACCTAAACAATAACATTAAATATGATTAAGGAGGTCATGGAACATGAAAGCAACCGCAACATAGATAGCACACCTTATTATGTTAGCTTTCCTAAATATGTGGCTAAATCAGCAACATTGACATTTTTAGTAGAAAATGCTTCAACAGAAAACAGGAAATCAACTTACTCGAGTGGTCTTCAAATGCTTTTCTTGTATATCACTTAAAGGAATGTGGAAACCTATCTATTTCCTTGGTTATTTTACAGTTGACTTAAAAGTACCTGACTGCTAATAGCAGACTGTTCCGTCCTTGGCTCTAACTTTATTGCCATGAACTTCACTCACACACCTCTCATCTTCAGAAAATCACGTGGGCTTTAATGGCAAAACAGACACAGAATCTGACCAGTTTTCAGACCCTCACTGGTACCAAATGGGCCCCAGCTACCGAATCTCATGTTTCAAAACCTTTCATTGTAAGATTTAATCACTGTGTTACAAAAGAGTAATTTCTGGCTATAAAAGCGTGATGTCACTCTTTAAAATAAATCAGTTTTTTAAAAATAGCAGTTTATAATTCACAACTATTTACTAAAAGTATATATGTAAATAAGATCTTAAAATAATTTTAGATGGTTGTTTTTATCCTTAAAATTATGTTTTCATTGTTATACCACAAAATTTCTGTCAACATAATTTATTTTCAGTTTTAAAATCTTTTACTAATCAATTTATTATCATTCTTTGAAATAAAAAACATGTTTATAAATTGAAATAGGACATTTTAAGAAGTTTTCTCTAGCGGTAATCTACAATATTTTGATTTATTTCTCTATATTGAGTGAGTTGGGATTACAATTGCTAGAAGTACCTAATTGATCAAAATATCACAAGTATTTTCTGTTTTCTGATAAGCAGTTATTAAACATAAAAGATAATGTACAGCTGAAATTTTATATCTAAAAGAGAGGGATGGGGGTGGGAGTTAGGGCCACTGATTAAGAACATTCTTCTAACATAGGAGTTGAATTGTCCTTTGCTTGGAGCTCAGGAGATGTTAACACTCCTAAAAAATGCACATATTAAGATTCTGATGAGTGAAAGGTATTCTCAGGGATCAGTTAGAAGACATAGTGAATGTAAGTTTAGGATCAAGATTATGTTTGTATTTCTCAGTGGTAATATGACTTACCTGACAATATACCCTACATATATTACCTCATTTATTCCACACAGCAGTTCTTGAGACTACATCAGGATACTGTCCATGGGTCTTTGTGTATTTCCAGGGAAGGGAGTTTCTAAACAGAGGCCCCGGAAAGCTCTGTTCCTAAAATGAGGAGACGACCTTGCTTTTCTTTGCTGAGTATTGCTATATTAAGACCACCTAATTCTCCTTAATTTGAGTTTTTGATCACCAAACAACTTTGATTTCACCACCAAAATAAAGTTCCCTTCAAGGAACGCATACACTAGCAAAGTAGTCCTTACGACTGTTTTCTATGATGTGTGTACATGAAAATGTCAGCATTCTGGTTTGTATATCAGCCTCTCCTGAATTTAGATAGTGTGAGTTGCTACTCAGAAACAAGTTTATGTGGGCAAGAACTGCAGCTGTGGACCTGTAAATAAGGTTACTAATCTCATAAAAGCTGAGAATCCCTGAATCAAACCTCAGGGATGTTGGTAAATATTGTCTGACAATTTTATACCACACACTCACACATACACTCACACACAGATGAGATCATGAAGCTAATCTCATTTCTTTGTTTAGATTCATATTTATCTAGCCCAAACTAGGCTTTATTTTCATTTTGTAGAAAAAACAGAATTTATCCCAGAGTTATACCACCTCTGGTATGAGGTGGTATGACTCAGCATTGCATTATCCACACGCAAGTTAGCAAGAAGAAAGAGATTAATAAGGCTTATAAAAGCCAGTATATATTTCACCAAAGTCACAAATCGAACTTGACAACAGCTTGGCAAAAGATTAAGGAAATGAACAGATGACCACAGCAGAAGAGAAAAGGACCAACAAATCTATTTGCTCTTATTTACTCTCTCAATTATTTTACTATTCATTCTTGCATTCATTTATGTATTGAATGATTCATATATTAGTGAATGCTTTTGAGGTCAAGTAGTATTCAGTGTAGTAGAGATATCAAGAAGAATAAACCATGATCTCTACTTTGGAGAAGCTTGTTGTCTAATGGCTAGAGAGAATAGACACAGGTACATAGGTCATTACACAAATGATGATGATGATCATGACAACAGCAACAGATCCTTTTGTAACACTTACCATAAGCCAGGCACTGTTCTAAGAGCACCTAGATATCAAATGATATAACTGCTATAAAATGAGTGTATGTTCAATGTATTTCTAGAGGACTCATTAGGATGTCACCTTTAGTGCCGTTCATACTTGGGACCCTAAAATTCTACCTTCACATATTTTGGGAAATATTTAGTACAGAACATAAAATCAAAAATCAGTGTTGTGTCTTTGTTAATCTTTCACATACATTTTACAAAACCTGAGTGGCCCAGGGTGATGTTATAATTTTTGAAGTCACCTTTGTGTAACAGCAATATCATTGACATCCACGAACCCCAGGGACAAGGACAGAACAATGACTAGGGAATTGTATACTTTTGTGTATATTTGCCTGCAAGTTCAGTGGATTTGTACTTGTAAACCTCTTTCATCTTTGGAAATTAAATGTTCATTATCCAGGGAATCAGGATACTGCTGCTATATGATAATAATGACAATCAGAACAACAACATTTTTGTGACATGTAGTATGTGTTTCCTGCATTTTTCTAAGCCCTTTAGATGGATTATCTCATTTAATCTTCACAACTCAATAAAGTTGATACTACTATTATAACCACTATCCAGGTGAAGAAAATGAGTCACTGAGAGACTGAGGGATTACGGATCTGGTGCCTTCTGTGAAATGATAAAGGAGTGGGTCCTTCCCCTAGAGCTCTGGTAATTACCCTTTCCCTTTTGGTCACCTGAGTGTGGGAGAGCCATCACTTTTTCAGTGGTTTTTTTTTTTTTTTAATTTAATTTAATATTTTGAAGGAGTTGTTATTAGAAGAGGCACAGGAATGTTGAGGAGCTGCTTCAAAGGTGGAATATAGAACATTCCATGCCTATCCTCACCAGCTACCACTATCTAAGAATAGCCTAGTTCTGACCGGGTGTGGTGGCTCATGCCTGTAATCCCAGCAATTTGGGAGGCCAAGGTGGGTGAATCATGAGGTCAGGCATCCAGGACCAGCCTAGTCAACATAGTGAAACCCTGTCTTCACTTAAAAATACAAAAAATTAGCCTGGTGTGGTGGCGGGCACCTGTAATCCCAGCTACTCGGGAGGCTGAGGCGGGAGAATCACTTGAACCTGGGAGGCACAGGTTGCAGTGAGCTGAGATCATGTCACTGCACTCCAGCTTTGGGGACATTGCGAGACTCTGTCTCAAAAAAAAAAAAAAAAAAAAAAAAAAAAGAATAGCTTACTTTATGCCTCATCTCCCTCTCAAAAGTTTGGACCTTCTCGGGGGTGTGACTTGTTCACTAGCAAATGGGCTGCAGGTATTACCTGGTGTTAAGCTTCATTGATCGAAGACCATATAATATTTGAAAGTGTGAGTACAGATTATCTAGTGTACATGCTCAAAAACTAAGCCAAAAACGTGAAAGGAATCAGTGAGCATGTTGATCATTTTAAGATAGTGCTAAAAACTGAAATGTGTCTGTGGAACGGAATAAAAATCTAAAGTTTACCCTTCTAGGTATATTTCACCTATACACGTTTTAAGATATAAATACTTAATTCTATTCTTACATAACTTTAAATACTGAATGCCTCCTGTAAACATTCTCCAATTTGCTCTAGCATAATTTTAAGTAAAACCTCCTTAGCCGTCTCATTCCTGTTCTCTAAGGTTACTGTTTTGCCATATAAAATTTCCTATATTGCTTACATTATATTTGCTTGTGATGGTAAAAAAGTAGATATCAGCTTCAGTAGAGCCTTTGTCAAACATCCAAGGCATGAGAGGTGCTAGACTTATGGATTCATAGACAGAACTTAAGGAACCTTTGAAATCGTCTCGTTTCACCTTATAGTTGTGAAAACTGCAGACCCAGATAAATGAAATGACCTCCCCATTGAAGCCAGAGCCTTTGGTGAGTGAGCCAGGTAGAACCCAGTTCTCTTGTCTCTAGTTGAGGACTTTTTCTACCATGCCAAGGCATATACAGTCTTTTCTATTTTTAGTTCATTAAACAAGAAAATTACTGTATCAATGAAGTATATTACAATTTTTCTGGTTTACATATCAGTATTTAATTCTGTGCGTATATAGATAGTGAATAGATAGATACATATTTAAGAGTATATGTTCTATGTAAGCAAATTGTTTCTCTTTCTTTGAAATTTCTGTCTGTGTCTCACAATATTTCCCTGAAGCTATTTCTTTTCTCTAAATAGCCTCCACTCTATCTTGGCTTATTACTTGTGCCATTTTCTTTTGACTTAGCTTATTTTTCTCTGACAGATTCCACATGTTACTTTCAATCACAGCATCTCAAGACTTTGGACGAACAGCCCTGAAGCATTTCGCTTCTTTGGCATTCTAAAGGGAATTTAGTCTGAGTGTACAGAACTATTAGAGCTGAGATGTTGAATGCTTTATCTTAGTTTTTTTTTTTCTTTTTGCCTGTTTTTCTATAAGCCAGTTGATATTTTAAAAAGAAAAACAAAAACTTGTCGTATTCTTTGTCTATGAATGCAGACTTTTATAAGCTTATCTTGAAACCAAATTCATCAAATGAACAGGAATCAATCTGAACTTTCTCCCTTTGAACATTCTGGTAAATTGTTTAACAAAATGGGCTAGGACTTAGCTATAACATGAAGAGAATGGGAGTATGGGAGGTGAATATACAAGTTAGTTATCATATATCTCTTATGTAGGCTAGCAAGTCCTGCCTTACTTACCTTATGATACATATGACTTTGATATCACTTTTTTCAGATCAAATTTATTGGTCCTGGACAACAGGAGTAATGATATTGGTAATATCTGTTGATAAGAGATATTGGTGCCATTTATTTTCTTTACTCCTCCTTAAAGATCCTTATTCTACTTATTTTAAAAACAATAATAATTAACATTAGGAATAACTTTGAAAACTACCACAAATCCTTTTAGAAGTTAGTGGTATATAAAGTCTAAGAACATAAAAATTGATAAATGACAACAATTAAATAGATAAAATATATTTATGACCTCACTAGCTCTTTCTCTAGCTAGACAGTGCATTTTTCTTGTGATTATCATCCAATTATCTCATTATATTTTTTAAATTACTAGCTTTCCTAACTGTATAGTGCAGAAAACCAGAGCTACTGGAGCTGTGTTAATCTGCACCTCTTTCCTACGCAGTTTAATTATCAAAAATGCAGCTGAAAAGATGGTGTTTTCTTAAGCTTTGACTCAAGAGCATGAGTTTTAATAGGATCTAGTGTCCTAGATCTCACAAGTTGTCAAAGTATCTGAATGTTTTTGAACGCAACTATACACAATTAATTGAATCCCCAAAAGAAATCTAGGAACGTCAGTGATATGGTTTGGATTTGTGTCCCTGCCCAAATCTCAAGTCAATTTGTAATCCTCAGTGTTGGAAGTGGGGCCTGGTGGGAGGTGATTGGATCATGGGGGCGGGCTTCCCCCTTTGCTGCTGTTCTGTGATAGAGGTCTCAAGAGATCTGGTTGTTTAAAGGTATGTAGCACCTCCCCTTCTCTCTTTTCCTCCTGCTCTGGCCTTGTAAGATGTGCTTATTTCCCCTTTGCCTTCCGCCATAATTGTAAGTTTCCTGAGACCTTCCCAGCTATGCTTCCTGTACAACCTGTGGAACAATGACCCAATTAAACCTCTTTTCTTTATAAATTACCCAGTATCAGGGGGTTTTTTTTGTTTGTTTGTTTGCTTTTGTTTGTTTATTTGTTTGTTTGTTTTTTATAGCAGTGTAAGACCGGACTAATGCCCTCAGTTTTATTCCTATTAGTGCATTGCTGACTTCAAACTTAGATGTTTCAAATTTCAACTCTTTTATTTGCAATTATTCATTCAGTAACTCAATTGGTAACTTAGGTCATTACTTAAAATTAAGTCGAAATGTAGGGTAAATGCATAAATCTCTTACTTCACTGTAGTGTTTTGATCAATTATGATGGATGAAAATAATGGTGCCTGCCAGCTTTAGGAGGCTGTGCTGTCAGCTATCATAGCAGGTGATAGAAGAGTATGCTGGGGATGGGGAAGTACATTCATTATTATTTTCTGTTTCTTCTTTTTCTTAGAAAATGTTTATAGTATCTTTTGTAATATTACATTTTGACCTAGACCATTTACTGTGGAAATAGAAAAGTTAATTTCAACTATAGCTTTTTATTTTAGTTATACCCAAATCATCAATTAGAGTAGTTAAAACACACACACAGACACACACAGACACAAACACATACAATGGTAAGGATTATGCTTGAAAAGAAAAAATAAGATCCTCCATTTTCTACTGAAAAGGAAGATAAAGTAGGGAAGGAAGGCAGCGGGCAGAGGGAGGACAGGAGGAAGGGAGGGGAGGAAGGGAGAGAAGGAGGAAAGAAGGAAGGGAGGGAGGCAGGGAGGCAGAGAGGCAGGCAGGAAGATAGGGAGGGAGGGAGGGATGGAGGGAGGAAGGAAGGAAGGAAGGAAGAAAGGAAGGAAAGAAAGAAGGAATACATCAAGTGAAATTACTTTGAGAATCATTTTTTCTTTTTTTCATTTCTTCTTGTTTTGTAGAATATTAAAAAATAATTGCATGGTCTTATTAATCTCTCTCATTCCTTACTTTTCCTTCCAATTTTAATTCTGAAAAGAAGAGCTAGGTAAAATATGTAATCATTGGAATTCCACTTCATTACCATATACAATCACTATATTCTGTCTCAGTAGATACTCCATTGATTTACTTGCATCACACAATGGATTT
The DNA here is from genome assembly GCF_047675955.1 of Chlorocebus sabaeus. Lineage (NCBI taxonomy): Eukaryota > Metazoa > Chordata > Mammalia > Primates > Cercopithecidae > Chlorocebus > Chlorocebus sabaeus. Next base: position 20,017,257 of record NC_132912.1, read on the forward strand.
TAAAGTTACTTAGAATCTGCATTTTTAATATCTTTATTAATTCACCAAATTGCAATCTTCCATAATGTACACGACCATTCATGAGAAACAAATGATAAGTAAAGAGTTGAAAAGTTAAAGTTACTTCAAGGATTTCTTAGGTTCTTTTTCAGGCCAAAACACTTATAGCGTAAAGAGAAAAGCGAATATAAAACAAGATCTTGGTACTTTCATGTAATGACCTAATTTATATCTTTGAACAATTCTATCATGTAATGACCTAATTTATATCTTTGAACATTCTATATCATAGGCTTCATCTTTAGGATGGGAACATAGAATCTGAGAGAAACTTAGAAAACTGAAGCCCAGGGTCACGCAAGTACAATAGTCAAAGTCTATTCCCACACCTTTATGACCTGAAACCATGAATTAAAATTGTATGTCCTCTTGATGGATTGACAGTTTTATCAAGACATTACCTTTCTGTCTCTGATAATTTTCATTGATCTGAAGTCTACTTTATGTGATATCAATGTAGCCACTCTAGCTATTAATGTAGGCTTTCTAGATTTCTTTTGATTGGTGTTTGTATGACACATCTTTACTTTCATACTACCTCTATCAATAAAATTAAAGTTAGTTTCTCATAGACACTGCTATGAGAATATGCTATATGTCATAGACATATTTTTTAAAATTTACCAATCTCTGTCCTTTAACTGGTATATTTAGAACATTTACACTTAGTACAATTATTGGTAATTTGTTAAGGCTTAACTCTGCCATTTTAGTATTTGTTTTGTTTGTTTTCCTTGATTGTTGTTTATCTGCTTTCCCTTTCTGCTTTCCTGTGAGTGATTTGAACATTTTTAGTGTTCCATTTTGCTCTACCTGCAGTATTTCTGAGAATATCTTTTTGTATATTTTTAGTGATTACTCTAGAGATGATACAATACCTCTGAAACTAATCAAAGTATTCTAATATCAATATTTTGGCACTTCAAATGAAATGTGTGACTCTTACTATCACTTAAGACATTCTAGTCATCTCACATTGTCCTAAATGTCTTCTTTACATACATTGAAAACTACATTACAATACATAATTTTGCTTTCAATCATCAGACTTAATTTTAAAAAATCATGAGGAAATGAGTAGTATGTTTTATTTACCCATATATTTTCCTGCTCCGTTGTTCTCCCTTTGCATTAATGTTCCAAGTTTCTTTTTGTTATCATTTTCTCTCTCTTTGAAGAACTTCCTTCAACAATTCTTTTAATCAGGTCACCAAGTTGTTTCTTGCATCTGGAGGTCCCTAGAAACTTGGTCTTCTCCATCTCTACCTTTTGGAATCTTCTGCTGCTTGGTGCATTTGTTTTATCCAAGGTTTTAGGTACGATAAGAGGGAGGACTAAGGCAAAATATGCTAGCCCCATCATTCTGGAACTGGAAGTCCTCCCTATACTTTTTAAAATTTATTCATGTTAAACCAAAAATACGGCTGCTGTACCTCTGCAACTTGCTGAGAGCTCATTTGGGAATAGAGAGCTTATTTTTCCCTTCCCTCTGTCTCAGCTCGAGCCTAACAGCCAGGTGGTGCTTTCATGTGTACCTCTCTTGCATCCTAGAAAGTACAAAGTACATCTGCCTTGGAAACGCTCTGTGGGTAAGAATGTGAGCCGTATCAATGTAGATAAAATATTCATGGGGAAATTATGTGGAGGAAGTTTTGTTGTTGTTGTTTTTTTTAAATGGAGTCTCACTCTGTTGCCTAGGTTGGAGTCCAGTGACAGGTGCATGGCTCATTGCAACCTCCGCCTCCTGAGTTCAAGCGATTCTCCTGCCTCAGCCTCCTGAGTAGCTGGGATATACATAGTAAAATATACATATTTTTTAGTAGAGATGGGGTTTCACCATGTTGGCCAAGCTGGTCTCAAACTCCTGACCTCAGATGATCTGCCCACCTTAGCCTCCAAAAGTGCTGGAATTACAGGCGTGAGTCATCAGGCCTGGCCTGGAAGGAAACTTTTTGTCCCTTTTTCAACATACATATGGATAGATGAGCAATCAAAGTCTGAAAAATGCTCAAGTAAATATTACGATGGTAACAGTAGCCAACAATTATTTATAGGCACTATGATAAGCTATGTACTATTTAAAACAATGGTCACACTCTGGGAAATGATTATTCATTATTATCATCATCCCCATTTAATATACCAAGAAATTTAAGTCCAGAGACAAATCTCACTGAGCTACATAGTGGTAGAGCTGCAGTGAACTCAAACTTTCCCCCAAAGATCAGTGGATTCGAAATAAATATGTACTATACCTGGCACCTATTCAGTGCTTGAAAACTGGAGTAATAGTCATAATTACAATTTTCTGTAATTTAAATAATCATGTCATCCAGGTATACTCATGATTTCCCAACATTGAGTCTCTAGAGCAAAACTCCATGTGTATGCAGAGCAGAGATTTGTGTAGCAACAGTGGTTAAATATAGCTTTTCAGTCATTCAAAGAGAGGGATGATTAGAAATAATAAAAGTATTGTGTAAGGAGTTTGAAGACCATTCTTTATAAAGGGCTCACTGGTAGGTGTGGCTTTTGACTGATTTTCATCATCTAAGTTGGAAAGTCAGTATCAACAATATCTCAACTCTTCTAGAAAACTGTGAAGTTTATTTAGTCAGGGCTTTTCTTGAGTCTGACTCTTGCTTTATGTTGCTAAGAGTGGGATAAGCATTGAGTCTCACAGTGCAGTTCTAGAAAGAACATCTTCATGGTGACTTGAGCATTGCTCCGAGGCTGGGCACAGAGGCAGGATAGAACTGTGTTCAATTTTTTTGGTACTGCTGTAACAACATTAAAGATATTTTATGTTTTGGTGGGCTGCAGTTTGCTTTAAGCTCAGCCGGGCTACCTTATAAACAAAAAATATATTTTCCATGATACTTCAAATCCATCCTGAAATTCAGCATCAAAAGTATCACAAAAACTTAAATCATGCTTCATACTCATCAAATTCTATGACTTTCCTTTGAATTTTGGACATAAATTCTCACGAATGGTTTTGAAATTCTTGAAAATAACTGATTCAATTCAGCCTCGATCCTTTTTAGCAATGAAAGGGAATGCAGTTTCTGAATGTTAAGCATATATGTTCAGTCTGAATTTCAATAACTGTCCTTTTAAGTTTAGGCCGTTTGTATTTTCTCACATCAGTAAGAAAGGGATTCAGACAATGTGGGTCTCTTAGAGGTCTTTAATTCTCCAAAAGTTCATGATATGTGTCAACAGCTGAGTAAACGTTTTAATGGGTATTTAAAACCTACTCATCTGAATGCATTACGATCAAATAAATTAAATGCCTATATTCTGCTTCAGCTGCCTGTGAATAACTCGTAAACTGGGGGACTGGACAACAAAGAAAACACACAATCATGGTCAGTTTTTCCCTCATGTTAAAGCAGTGAACCTACTTGCAAAGTTCACAGCACACACTCTCCTGGTGAGTTATGCAAAGAGAACCCACCGTATTTCTCTTTGGGTTTGAATGAATTAATGGAATATTTTTACCCTTTCTATGCTGGTGTCCCATCACTGCGTTCAGCACTTTTGGATTGAGATCTAAGTTCCCACACTCCATGTCAGCCATTGGATAATTTGTGTATGGTAGCCCTATAGATATTATCTTCTTGCCAGAAGAGTTGAGCAGGTCAGATATCCTAGTTTAGATGAGTTACCTCAGGCATGCTGATTTCATCTAGTCCTCCACTGTTTGAGAGAGATCAAGAGATCTGTGGTTTAAGATGTGTGGCTGGTTCATGAAAGAGTCAGGAAATTCCACCTGGTCATTTCAAAAGAATGTAATTAACCTGGGTTGCAGTAGTTGAGAAAATGTTTTGCAAAACAGATGGAGCTTCCTATAAGCCTAAGTGACCAGAAACACAGGGCAGGTAGAGTTCAAGGTCAGTCCATTCTCTGCATTAAGGGAAGCTGTGAAAGGAAGGCCTTGGAAACATTGAGAAGCACATATGGGCATGGAGGATCGTGAGCTGACCGATCTTTTCTAACATCAAGTAAATTAAACACAAGCTGAGCAAATCGATGCAACTATTTTGTAATGAAATAAAGTTTTCAACTATGATATATTTTAAAACAACAAAAATAGAAGCTTGGCGTGGCCTCTAACTTTGGATTGGGGAGTCTTGGAGAAATTGTGTAAGAGAACATATTAAAGAAAAGTAAAATACTAGCACAGGCAGTACTTTTCCATATGTTAATATCGAGACTCTTGACGAACATAAGTAGGTTGGTTATGTAAGCTTTTATTACCTCAAACAACAAATAAACTTTCTTAAAAGGGCATGGATGAGAATGGCTTCCCTTTGGGTCCCAGGAAATAGATTGCTAAGCATTTCTCAATTGTTAAGAAGTTATTTCATCATGTATGGAGTGCAAGTTGAGTTGCAGGGCATATAAGCATTATTGTATTAAGTATAAATGTGCATTTCTGCATCTGAGAGTCCTGTGAGGTCCATCTCCCAGGAAACAATCTGAAGAGTTACTGAACACATGGGGTGGGTCAGGGCAGATTGTGAGAAGCGTAATGTTGATCATGTAAACTTAGATTTTGTACATTTGTAAATATAGGGTATTTCCTGTATTGCATTGTGGCTGTAAACTAGGGAGAAATGTAAATACAGGGTCTAACTCTGTAAATAGCTTCTGATTATTTCTAATAGTGTGCTCCTTGAAAAGTGCTTTTCAATTAATGCCATATGTCAGATTCTTATCCAGAAGGGTGAAAATAGAAATCCATCTTATAAACACTTTGGTTTTAATCGATATTGGGTGTGCTTTTATAGTGTTGTGCTTATTTTGGTTTGCACAAAAACCTTATTAAAAAAGGACATTATCTTGCATGTAGGCACTTGCTAAGAGGAATACAGCTTGCTGCCAGAGAATATTCTAAACTGACAATCTTGCTGGGAGCCTGCTGTAAAAATATCTGCAGCTTGGAAGAATTGGAGATGGCTAATAACAATGACTGTAATTAATAGCTAATTGTTTTAAGGAAAGAAATTAACAAATTGAGCTGATAACCTAACCAATTAAAAAACAAGAAGCAAAACGAATTCAGAGAAAGACAGCAATATGTATTGTCCTCACAGTTATTTCTTATGGACGTGTTTGGTATTATATAATACATTTTCTTTCTGATATATACCTGCAGCTGATAGTGGTGATTCTTGGCCCATCAGACCTTTGGTTTATTTTGCCTTTCTCTTCTGCCTTTTATTATTAAACCTTGCCCTTTGGTCATGGTGTGTTCAAACTCTATCTAGACGATTCCATTCTAGACACAACACAACAAGGTGATGGTAAAAAGTTACTATGTTTAGTCTGCAAAAGAAAATGCTAGGCAAACACTAGGTGTGAACTACCTTCTAGTATTTGAAAGGCTGTTTGAAAAGTCAGAGATTTATGGTACTGCAGAGTTCCCGAGTGTTGATTTAGGAGCAATGGAGTAAAAGAGAAAACAAATGACCACTTTACCCACCACCAAACACACACTCAGGTAATTTTATAACAACGACGTTCTCACACAGCAGTCAGTGGCTGGAGGTGGTATTTGCTACCACTTTACCACTTTTAGATGGGGCAGTGTCTCTTGTTTCCTCTACCCCTGCTAATCCCCAACACTGAAGCCAAGCTCCTGTGGCTGTCGTGGTTGCATGTGATACGGCAGTGCTGGGAAAGGAAGGGCATGGTCCCTTTCAATGATACATAATGGGGGGAAAGGAAGTGCAGAGTAGAGGTGGCTGTGGTCCCTGGCTAGGGCTCCACCCCCACAGACCTAGGTGAGGACAGGCATTTCCTCCCTTAATGTTGCATTTCCCAAGACCATCCTGGCCTGCCACAGCCCCATCCTGTGCCTATAAAAACCCCAGAGACCATGGCAGGCAGACACAGAGATGGCTGGATGTCCAGAGGAGCATGTTTTCCTCAGTGGAGGAACACAGGGTGGCTGCATGTCAAGAGGAATGCACAGGTGTTTGCAGCACGCCACCAGGCCATCGACTGGTGGAAGGACGAGGAGTTTCGCTGAGGCAGTGAGAGGAGTGGCCAGGCTGCTGAGCGGCCCCACTCTAGGGGAAAACCCTCCCACTCCATCCCCCTTTTAGATTCTCCTATCTGCTCAGAGCTACCTCCACTCAAACAATCCTCCCACTTCAGCCTCCAAAGTAGCTGGGACCACAGGCATGCACCACCACACCTGGATAATTGTTGTATTTTTTGTAGAGACAGGGTTTCATCTTGTTGCCCAGGATGTTCTTGAACTCCTGGACTCAAGCAACCCGCTGGCCTAATCCTCCATAAGTGCTGAGATTATAGGCATGAGCTACCATGCCCAGTCTTTATTCTGTTTAAGTGAACATTTAAATTAACTTTAGTTGGTATGATTTTTATTATTTTTATTACCTTATTTTATATAAAAATATATATATATATATATAATAGACACAGGGACTAGCTCTGTTTCCCAGGCTGGAGTGCAGTGTCATGATCATAGCTCATTGAAGCCTTGAACTCCTGGGCTCAAACAGTCTTCCCACCTCAGCCTCCCAAGCATCTAGGACTATAGGTGTGCACCACCATGTCTGGCTTTCTTTTCCTTTCTCTCTCTTTTTTTTTTTTTTTTTTTTTTTGCAAAGATCAAAGATGGAGTCTCACTATGTTGCCCAGGGTGACCTCAAACTTCTGGCATCAAGTGATACTCCTACCTTGGCCTCCCAGAACGCTGGGCATATAAGCCACTGTGCCCAGCCCCTAATTTGTAGGAATTTTAAAAGCCGAACTTTGGTTTCATAATTTTAAAAGTATCACTTAGAATGTGACCTACAAAATCATCTTGATTTTTCTGTGTTAAACTTGAGAAAGTATGTTCACAGGACATAATAAGAGACAATTAATCAAAAACCTAGAGGATATATGATTCTGTAGATGTTTCAGAGGGACAGTTGCATCCCTGTTGGTCATCTTCCTCGTAACTAAATAATGAGAACCTCTCTTCTTCTGGAAAGCTATGACATTAACTTAGGGATTTGGCAAGTATTCTAAGAAGACATGATTCTTGCTTTCACAGAGCATAGACTCTCCGATGATTAATTGACTTAGACCGTGCATCATTACGTAACCAGACAAAAACAGAACATGCTAAGTTAATTTTACTCTTAGCTTCATTTTTCCCCATCGAAAATTCTGCTATGATTACAATTTTCCTCTTCCTTAAGGTTGCAGCTCTAGCTTTCATGGAGCCAGTGGGGCTACACAGGGCTGCAGTACAATTGTGTTGTGTGGTCTGGGCTCTACACATAGGCCCTGGCCTAGGGAGGCAAGGGGCTGAAATCTAGCCTGTATTCCATGTGCCAAGCCCAGTGTGTTAGGGCCAGTTGGGACAACTGTGTCTATTTTTTATTATTATTTAATTTTTATATTTTTTAATTTGAGACAGGGTCTCACTCTGTCTCAGTCTGGAGTGCAGTGGCACGATCTTGGCTCACTGCAACCTCCGTCTCCCGGGTTCAAGTAATTCTCCGGACTCAGCCTCCCGAGTAGCTGGGACTAACAGGCATGCACCACCATGCCCGACTAATTTTTGTATTTTTAGTAGAGATGGGGTTTCACCTTTTTAGCAAGGCTGGTCTCGAACTCCTGACCTCAAGTGATCTGCCTGCCATGGCCTCCCAAAATGCTGGGATTATAGGCGTGAGCCACCGCTCTCAGGCAGGACAACTGTGTCTAAATGTTTCACCCAGAGGACACCCAATTCTGATGTCCACAAAAGTGCTCTACAGGCTAGCAGAGGCTCTGGAGCTAGACATATGCTTCTGCCTGCCCATTGTGAATTGAGGGATAGTGCTCCAGTGTGGTTAAAAGCTTATCATAATTTGTACTTTATGGGGCTGTTCCTGGAGGGTAGGGTTATGTGTGTGTGTTGACGCAGAGAAGCAGTGAGACACACATCAGTGATAGCTTTGTTTACTTACTATTTTTTTTAAGCCCAGGTTCTGGGATCAGGAGGAAGAAGATGGTGTTGGACGTGAGGTTTCCCTCTATGAGTTATGATTCCAGTTGACTTTAGCCTCTTGAAGTGTCCCTGGGGTTGAGTTTTTGGAGGCTTCATTTGTGACCAGTACTGTGTGTGTTTTCACTCAGTACAGTTTTGAATAGATGCTACTGCATTTACTTTATGGCTTCATTGTATTGAACTCAAGAAGAAGGGATAAACGCTTGTCACCTTGGAGAGTATATTCAAGACTCAGCTTAGTGATTTGAGTGGCAAAATCCAGCTCAGTGGTTCAAAAAATAAAGTATGTTTTGAAAGCTCATAAAGTTGGTCTCCAGTGCCAGAAATTCCCATTTTGGACTGGCTTCAAGGCAATGAAAGCTCAGACACTGACTCATTGAACTATTTCCTTATTAACAGACATAGTACCAAGCATTTTTGAGGGTTGAAAAAATAACTGAACTGTCGTCCAAAACCTTTGAGCCTCTCAAATGCAAAGTTTTTTAAAACTCTTAATTTTGAGACTTTTGTGATTTCAAAGGAAATCTGATCTCTCTCTCTTTATATGTTGTTTATTCTTAACTCATCCAAATGCTATTTGGCCAACGTTGGCTTATGTTTAAAAAAAATCTCTTAAGTCATTTTATAAGCTGCTCAGGGCTTTATTTCTTTAGACCAGGATGTTGTAAATTGCCAGCATTAAGCAGAAGGTGTGTTGTTGAGTGCTAGTTTTATTTAAAAAGAATGAGATTTTATGTATTTTTGAGCAGATTTGCTTTATTGACAATCCACCCCAAAATATCATGTAACAGTTGAAATTCCTCTTAGATACACTGTTAGAAAAGCCTTGCCTAAAAAAAAAAAAAAACCAAAAACAAACAACAGCAAAAGACATAAAGTATTGCTTAGTTAGAACAATGACCATCCAGATTACTTTGATGAAATATAAACACATTTAGAATTAACACAGGGTCTATCAAAGAGTTATGTAAGAGTAAAAAATCAAAGGATTTATATCATTTTTCTTCATGCTAATAAAATGTTATTCTGAGGGCATGGCATTATTATACATATTTATTAAACTGAATATTTTTCATCTGATATGGGCAGAAAAAAATTGCTTTATCCAATTGCTACACTGAGGCAATTAAGGATAATTTTAAAAATTCATCACAGTCAATAGAAAATGGGGGAGAAAAAGGACCTAACAAGCCTTATCTTTGATTCCATGTGAAAAGATTGATTTGGTTTTTTTTTTTCCTAGCAAAAACAGAGATATAAATCCTGCCCAAATTTTGTATAAAATCAAGTTAATAACCTTCAACTGATTCCCTCTATTACTATTTATCTATATAAAATTTGGCCAGTCAGAGCTCATGCCTGTAATCCCTGCACTTTGGGAGGCCGAGGCTGGTGGATCGCTTGAGCCCAGGAGTTTAAGACCGGCTTGGGCATCATAGCGAAACCCTGTGGCTACAAAAAAAAAAAAAGATAGAAAAATTAGCTTGGTGAGGTGTGCATGCCTGCAGTCCGAACTCCTCACGAGGCTGAAGTGGAAGGATTGCTTGAGCTGGGAGGTGGAGGCTGTAGTGAACCATGATCACACCACTACACTCCAGCCTGGGTAACAGAATGAGACTGTGTGTGTGCACACTTCCCAAAAGTCCCAACCGGCCAGCACTTGCCCAACCCCTCCTCCCCAGTAAAAAACTTTCTTATAAAAGCCTCAGCTTGTAAGCCATCAGGGTCTTAGCCAGACTCCTGACTGGGGCCGCTGGAGGGCTTATTCCTGTGAATAAACCTGTTTGGCCATTGAGTTGCCTCCCGTCTCTCACTTTCTTCCTTTATATTTTCCTAACATTTGGTGCCGAAATCTGGGGCCGGGGTCTGGGCTTCTTGGCGGAGAGGTTGTCTCTCGCAGCCTCCCATTCTCAGGCCCCTCTACCACCCTTCTTTGTACCTTCACAGCCCACTGCCCTTTATATATACCCCGTGTGTTATATCTTATGTATATAATTTACCGATTTCCTTTGAATTTTATGTACAGGCTAGCAATCACACTGACATTTCTGATGAGTGAAGTCCTGTGATTCCTTGGCAAGGCTATGTAATAGTGGCCAATAAATGTCCTTATGTATTCACAGATGAAAACATTGAAACATAAATGGAAAACAATCTTTCCCAGCCACAACATGAGTAGCGTGGTTCCAGATAGAGTTAAAAAAAATATATACAAAATCCCCAGACCTGTATTTAACTCTCAGGCAGTCTGTGTAAATCATTTGGAGGAGATCTGAAAAGACGACAGATACCCTGTGTCCCTATTTCGTCTCTATCAAGTAACAGATTTTGGTAAAGACAGTCAACTTCTTGATGGTTCAGTTTCCACGTTTATAAAATAGATACTGCTGTCTGTGTGTTCACCTGTAATAAAGGTGACAAGTTAGTGCTAGTAAAATGTACTTCACTCCCCAGATGGAAAATGGAATTTCCTAGTGCCCATTTCATTACCATCTACAGAGATCGTAATGGCCTGTCCCACATCTCAATGAAGTTGTAATTCTTATCAGTTACCTCGCCATGCTTTTTGGGAGGTTGACAGTAAATGGATTCAAAATTGGGGTGAAGTCAAAGGTCTGCAAACTGTGACTGTATAGAATATAAATTTGTGAACCTGCTTGAGACAGCACAGTTAACTCACTTAAGTTCCAGCCGTGACACCATTGAGCTGTATTTAACATCAGAGTGCCAGAGAAGGTCGCCTAGGTCCTGCAGGAAAGTCTGTCGAGCTTATTGCAGCTCAGCTGGAACCAGGCGGCAGCAGAAGGCACGGAGAGCCTGTGTGGCCTCTGCACCCCAGTGAATTTATCACCTGGCATGTGCTGCAGCAGCCAAGCCGTTCTGCTGTAAGTGGGCCTTGTACGGACAGTTTTGAAAGACATATGACAGACCTGAAAATAGTCAGGAGGCAGTTGAGCAATCCCTCATTTCAATGTAGTTAATGACAGAAGGGCATGGAAAGGCTTTTGACCTGCTTTTTAAAAAATTATGTTTTTAGCAGTTAACATTTGCATACCTATCTTTGAAAATAAGGCCACTATGAAGTTTTATGCAAAATTATATTTACAAAACAAACATGGACTTTGCACAGACTTTGAGTAAGGGACCACTATGGGGTGACAGAGAGGAATTGAAGTCACAGGCTGATGAGTTGACTTCTGTTTAGAATCTGCCCACGCCAAGGCGGGCTTTTATCAGCCTCTGTAGGACAATACTTAGGTGAGTAATAACATTCACTGAGTTGAGGTTGCCTGCTGTTTTCCACATAGTAAACTGAGAATGTGTGCAGTCTGATGAGTTTTTCTCAGTACCTGTTTTGTACTGGGGTTGATCGTCTACATTCTATGCTCATTAGATTGATCTGCTGACATTAGGGAGCTCCCACGTATGAACGCTCAGTATATCCACATGGAGGCATTAGGCAGCAACCTCGAGGAGCTAAAGTTGATATTTTTCTTTATTTTTTTAATATAGGCCAAATAGGAATAAACATAGAAAATTTCGACAGTAAAAGAGGTGACACAAAATACCATTCTACCTGGTCTGGCTTAACCATAAATGAATTTAGAGAAGCAGAATTGCCAGTTACTCACACAGCAATCTCCGCCGGTTATGAATCTGTGACTTTCTATCATCCCTTGGTATAAAATAAAGGCAAGAAATAATGACTTTTATTCATGCTTAGCCAATGATCCAGGTGAGATTACGTCCCCATTGGAGTGGACAGGGCCTCCGTTGCAGCTTAGTTTTATGGAAATTACAGTTCTGCACAGGGTGGGTGGTGGGTTTTTATTGTCTGCAGTATTGCAGTATTATATCGTCAGAAAATCACCTAAAGGAGTAGAGGAGAAAGTGCTGTCTGCTTAATAGAGGCGTCAGCAGGCAGAAATCCACGGACTCGCTACCCTGTGTTCATCTTGCCTGAGAAATATAATAGCCAGTTACTGGAAAGGGCTGATTGAATCATTCTCTAGAATCTCAGATGGGAAAAAAAATGGGCAAATACAGAATTCCTTTCCATCTTTCCCCGTTGTTCTCATATTGTGGGAAGACACTGGTTGTGAGAGTAGACTCAATGTCAGTTTTGTTAAAAGCATGCTCTTCCCCCAGTTTCAACAGTGCCTTGGAGAAATGTACGGAAGACTTCACAGTGAAATGAGAAAGCACGTAGTTTCAGTTACTGAAATAAGACACCACATGTGGTGTAGCAATGAGATGGGATAATTATTTGTATATCTATAAAGACCAGTGAGAGCCCTGGACATTTTGATCATTGCATCTTTTATTAAGATAGACTTCAGAAGTTCACAAGTAGCTCCTAACCTAAGAGTTTTCCTCAATGTGAATAATGACAGTTGTCCTAAGTCTTTCTGTCTCTTTCCTCATCTTCATTTCTAACGTTTGAGCCCCGGAGTCATCAGCCTCCCTTCTCGCTGACCTTATTGATCTGCCCTCTGATTTACTATGATGTCATTGTTGCTGACAAAATTGACTTACTCATTCAGTCATTTATTTATTCAGTAATCATTCAGTTTGTTTGGAGTGCCTAAAACATTCAAGGTGCTCTGTTAGAATTCTGGGAATAAAAAGATTGGGCAGAAAAGTCAATCCCACCTTGTGAAAGTAACACACAAGGCACTGAACTACAATAAAACAGGGTAGGTGAAGAGTCACGGGCATTGGGAGCGCAGGAGAGGGAGTGACACCACCTAGGAGATCCTGGAGGAAGCTGACATTTCACTTGGACTCTGAAGGATAAGATTATTTTTTCTAATGAATTAGGAATGAAGTCAATCCAGGTAGAGAGACAAATTTATAAAAGCAGGGAATTGGCCGGGAGCAGTGGCTCATGCCTGTAATCCCACCACTTTTGGAGGCCAAGGCGGGTGAATCACAAAGTCAAGAGATGGAGACCATCCTGGCCAACATGGTGAAACCCTGTCTCTACTAAAAAAAAAAAAAAATACAAAAATTAGCTAGGCGTGGTGACATGCACCTGTAGACCCAGCTACTCGGGAGGCTGAGGCAGGAGAATGGTGTGAACCCGGGAGGTGGAGCGAGCCAAGATCGCCCACTGCACGCCAGCCTGGGTGACAGAGTGAGACTCCATCTAAAAAAAAAAAAAAAAAAAAAAGCAAGGGATCATGGATAGGTATAATATCTTCCTGGAAAAATGAGACCTTCAGTGTCACTAACTTCTTTTATATATTTTTTATTTCAATAGCTTTAGGGATACAAGTGGTTTTTGGTTTCATAGATGAATCGTATAGTGGTAAAGTCTAGGATTTTAGTGCACCTGTCAACTGGAGTAGTGTACAGTGCACCCAATAGGTAGTTTTTCACCCCACACCTCCCCTACGTTCCTCCATTCTGAGTCTCCAGGTCCATGATGTCACTCTGTATGCTTTTGTGCACCCATCGCTTAACTCCCATTTATGAGAAGATGCAGTATTAGGTTTTCAATTTCTAAGTTAGTTCATTTAGAACAATGGCCTCCAGTTCCATCCAACTTGCTGCAAAAGACATTATTTCTATCCTTTTTATGGCTGAGTAGTATTCCATGGTGTATATATGTAACATTTTCTTCGTCCACTCATCTGTTGATGGGCACTTAGGTTGATTCCGTATCTTTGCCATTGTGAATTGTGCTGCAATAAACACACATGGGCAGGTGTCTTTATGATATAGTGATTTCTTTTCCAATGCCACTAAATCTTAAGTCTGTAGTAGGTTGTGAAAGACTTTAGGTCTGGGGGAGGAAGTCGGGAAAAACTAATGATGGACACAATATACCATTATATGAGTTTTTAGCTTTAGATACCAGGGTAAATTGAATGCCTTAATTTAATTAAGGCTTTTACAAATATACCTTTTTGTAGTGCAAATAATCTGTATTTATTTTAAAATTTGGAAAAACTGGTAAGTAAGCAGAAGAAATTAAGAGACCTATATCCTTTTAATAATATGGGGGCACTTGGGAGACCATCCTATGATGAAGTGTGCCAGAGATTCAGGCCACCCCTTGGTGGGGCTTAATTCTCAGGACCTTGCTGCATTTGAGAGAAAGGAGAGTAGACTGGAGTTTCACTAGTTTTATTGTAGAGATCTCGTCTGTCCTAGATTGAGTGTCTTTGGTGATGGATGGAAGGGAAGACAGGACTTTTCTTTTCTTTTCTTTTCTTTTCTTTTCTTTTCTTTTCTTTTCTTTTTTTTGAGACAAAGTCTTGCTCTGTCACTGAGGCTGGAATACAGTGGCCCAATCTTGGCTCATGGTAACCTCCGCTTCCTGGGTTCCAGTGATTCTATTGCCTCAGCCTCCCAAATAGCTTGGATTACAGGCGCATGCCACCATGTCCAGCTAATTTTTGTATTTTTAGTAGAGACGGAGTTTCACCATGTTGACCAGGCTTGTCTCGAACTCCTGACCTCAGCTGATTAGTCCACCTTGGCCTCCCAAAGTGCTCAGATTACAGATGTGAGCCACCATGCCCAGCCGATAGGGCTTTTTATCATTCTAAAAAGAACCCATTCTTGGCTGGGCATGGTGGCTGGCTCATGCCTCTAATCTCAGCACTTTGGGAGACTGAGGTGGGCAGATTGCTTGAGGTCAGGAGTTCAAGACCAGCCTGGCCAATGTGTGAAACCCTGCTCTACTAAAATAAAAATAAAAATAAAAAAGAACCCACTCTCTAGAGGGTAAGAGTTTTTTACTGGGGAACTCAAATGGGACCAGAGAGAGGCCTTGATTCATACCCAACCCTCAGATTTCTATCTTGGAGAGTTAGCCTAAGCCCGCAGTGGTTTCAAAATTGCCTTTCTGCACGTGGAGTAATTAGGTTCTGTTTCAGCAACGTGAAAGGTTAAATAGATTGTCAAGAGAATCTCTATTTCTTTGTGGAAATGTGTCCACACCTTTTAACAACTGACTGACAAATACATGTTTTAACAGTAAATCTTTTAAAAATGATGTTCTAAAGTGCCCTTGGATCGCTTTCCTTCTGACTTGGAAGCCATTTGTACACGTGCCAACACACACAGGATTGAGATCAATTTTTTCTCTCTTGTGCAGGATCAGTCTAAGCAATGACTAGCACAAAGCTATGAGTCAGGAAGAAAAAAATGAAACAAAGCTGCGTTTCCATCCAGGCACTCTGAAATATAACCACTGATATGAAAAAAAACTGCCTGTTGGTTGCATGTCCCAAGGTAAAGGACAAGAGAAGAGTTTCTATTGTAGTTTTATGTTAATGCTCCCCACATTCATTTCACACTGTCCATACTCAGTTCCAGAAAATCACTTTGTAGGTGGAACTGTGTTAGTGACTGTTATTCTGAAAGCACTGTGGTGCTAAGTTTCCTTGGTCTGTTTGCACGATCCGGAAGGAAAATTTCTCCTCCATCCTGGAGGATGTGTCATTTGAACATCTTTTAGCACTCTCAGAAGAGCATAGATGTTCATTTATTCTGTTTTTTTTTTCTCCCTAGAATTTCGTTGCTTAGCCCACATTTTTTCTTTTTTCTGTTTTCAGATAAATTTTAAGTTGCCCAGATTCCCTTAATGTCATTTACACAGGAGGCATTATACTCTTCTTAGGCCCAAATTCTAAAATTCCATTTTGGGAGATTATTTCATTAAGAAACTGACTGAAATCAATTTTAAAATGAGGATGATACGTCTCAGTTGGAAACAGTAGCACTTCAGTAGCAAACATTTATTGATTTGTAGAAGGATAGAAACTTCCTTTTTTCCGAAAGCAGCTGGGATGGTTTTTTCCACTTGAGCTCTCTGCAAACCTTTAATAAGGTCTTTAGCTCTGTGATCTTAGCATAATTCATGGTTGTCAAGAGGGATATTTGCCGACTTAAAGGATATGTTGACTCTTATCAATGAAATGCAATGAAGCTGATATTTGTACTCGGAATTTTTATTTCAGGCACACTGGGCCTGTTCTGAATACATAGGAAGACCAGAACAATAATACTTGCTCTATGATAAACAGAATGGTATATTGATTTTGGAAAATATGTCAGCTCAATTTGGAAGATTGCTAAACCATATAAAACAGAGCCAGTTTAAAAAAAAAAAAAAAAAGAAAGGCCAGCATGGTGGCTCACACCTGTAAATCCCAGCACTTTGGGAGGCTGAGGTGGGTGGGTCACCTGAGATTGGGAGTTCAAGACCAGCCTGACCAACATGGTGAAACCCCGTCTCTACTAAAAACAACAAAAATTAGCCAGGCCTATTGTTAGGCGCTTGCAATCCCAGCTACTCGGGAGGCTGAGACACGAGAATCACTTGAACCCAGGAGGCGGAGGTTGCAGTGAGCCAAGATCACACCTCTGCACTCCAGCCTGGGTGACAGAGAGAGACTCCGTTAAAAACAAAGAATGATGAGAGAGAGAGAGCGAGAGAGAAAGAAAGAGGGAGGAAGGAAGGAAGGAAGGAAGGAAGGAAGGAAGGAAGGAAGGAAGGAAGGAAGGAAGGAAGGAAGGAAGGAAGGAAGGGAAGAAAGATGAAAGAATGAAAGATGGAAAGAAAGACAGATGGAAACAAAGAAAAGATGGTGAGCTTGTGTTTGCTGAATGATGGGTTTCAGCACAGCCAGTGTTGTCTTCTGGAACCAGCAAACACCCACGCGAAGGAGAGCCGGTCTGGTTAGTTAGGTGACTTTGGGTAGATGAAGAGTACAAATGCATGGCAGGAAAGAGGTTTTCAAGAGCATGATCCATTTCCCCCTGCGAGCTGAACCTGGACTCTTCAGAAGTCCTGAGGACAGGCCAGCTTGGCACGTTTTCTCCTTTTCAGCTTCCAGCCTGCACTCCTCCTTCCCGCTGTCACCTCTGAATGCTGTGTGGAGGCGCTGATCTGCCTAAGACACAGGCTGTGAGCCAAGCTGTTTTTAATGACCGTCCTTAAGCTTCAGCCCAACAGCTGTTTTACAGGTGCACATGATTCAGCAACTAACTCACTATGAGTGTATGACTTAAAAGGTGCATGTAAATCATTTGAAAATGTATTTTAAATGCTCCGGTGGGCTCGCTATTTAAAGGAATCCTGCAGCAAATCTTTTTTGAAAGGGAAGACTCTCCTTCTAATGCCAGTAAGGATCACCGCCCCCTAGGTTTGGCCTTGTGTATATTTGACAGATTTAAAGTGGGGTGAGATATATTTTCAGGCCGTTATGCTCTGCAGAGTCCCACATTGAACTTCACCAGCTTGTTTATCAATGTTGTCGCTGCCTCCCTGCCCCACAGGAGCATCAGCTGGTTTGGCAGGAGGAGAAGGCAGATCATCTGTGCCTCTATCTGACTCACCTTCCCAGCCATACAGAGCAGTTTCAGGCTTGTCTCCACATTCCTTCTTTCTGTGAATGAAGAATCACATGGTCACATAAAAAGTATTACTGGAGTTTCAAGGATGAAAAATTCAGGAAATATACTTAATGAAGTTTAATTTCAAAACAGGAAATACCTTCTAATTTGGGAAGTATGGGTGTGTGTATGTGTGTGTGTGTTTAAGCTAAATAATGAAATCTTATAAAAACTTCCTGCCTGAAGGATTTCGCATGACTGTATACAAACAGATTTTTGATACTGTGTATCACATGCTGTCCAAATAACCTGGCAGTCCTGGTGGGTCCTGGGTCCACATCCCTTCCTGCTTCGTTGCAATCATGATGACATAGTATTCGCTATGTTTGTCAAAATGTTGACAAAGTACCAGAAACCAACTCAATTGCTGGTGTTATTCCTACTCCTAATTTATTTCTCAATTCTTCCAAAGGGTCTATTTTTCACTCCTCTATTTATTTTTTTCTCATCCTTCTCCACACTCCCTCCACTTTCTTTTCTCTTGGCACACATGTGTCTTTTCTGATCTTGGACTTATCTTCCCTTCCAGCCTTTCCTTTCTATATACCAGGACCATTCAGTCAGCCAACTGGAGTTATCAGGGTGACAAGGCTCCAAATATCTTTCACCACGTATTAAAATAAACTTGCACTTTCATAGACCTGCCTTCAGCATCCTTCATTTATGTTTGTTTCACACACTATACAGCATTTTATTTCTCTTTATTTTTGATTTTCTCACTTTGGGATTATGTTTACTTCTGCAAAGCAAGACACCAACCATATGTACTGGCAATGGAAGGAGAGCAAAAGATAGCTCTCCATGCAAAATGACTTTTAAGTAAATCATAATCTTTGGATAGATTATCCTCATATCTCATATTGGAGGTTTTAGTTGCAGAACATAAAGTCAGAATGTTATGGGAATAAAAAAATAACACACACATTCTTTCTGAGCATGTTTGAACACTACACTTTCCAAACCAAATGTTCTGAATTTGTTGTGCTCCATTTAGGTAATATGTCGCCTTTGAGATATACAGAATGAAGTTCATGACTTTGGGTCAAGTAGAAAGTGATTTGGAGAATGGGGAGGGGATTTGGCCTGTTCAATTACCTTTTGTATTAGTCCTTTTATCTAGGACACTCTTGCTGCCACACATAAAACTTCCCTTTGCAAAAGAGAGGTTAGATAATACTTTGACAGCAGAAGAAAATCAGTGTCAAACAAACAAGCATGGTACCAAGCATGCAAGTATTGTTAGTTAGGCCTGGGTTGGACTCCTGGGTAACTCACTTGGTACTTGGGAGATCTTTGGCAAACTACTTAACTCATGTCAAGCCAAGGTTCTTCTTGAGCAAAATTATTCATTATTCTTTTCTGTTTTCTCTTTTTCTTAAAGACATTTTATAGTATCTTTTGTAATATTAAATTTTGGCATAGATCATTTACTGTGGAAATAGGAAAGTTAATTTCAACTACAGCTTTTTATTTTAGTTCTACCCAAATCATCAATTAGAGCAGTTAAAACACAGGTACACGCGGTGGCTCATGTCTGTAATTCCAGCACTTTGGGAGGCTGAGGCGGGTGGATCACGAGATCAGGAGTTCAAGACCAGCCTGGCCAAGATGGAGAAACCCGTCACTCCTAAAAATACAAAAATTGGCTGGGTGTGGTGGCGGGCACCTATAATCCCAGCTACTCAGCAGGCGGAGGCACAGAATTGCTTGAACCCTGGAGGTTGCAGTGAGCCGAGATCGCACCACTGCACTCCAGCCTGGGTGACAGAGCAAGACTCAGTCTCAAGAAACAAAAATAACAAACAAAACACACACACACACACACACACACACACAATGGTGAGGATTATGCTTGAAAGGAAAAGATAAGTTCTTTCATTTTCCACTGAAAAGGAAGATAAAGTATGGAAGGAAGGAAACAGGGAGAGGGAGGGCAGGAGGGAGGGAGGGAGGGAGGGAAGGAAGGAAGGAAGGAAGGAAGGAAGGAAGGAAGGAAGGAAGGAAGGAAGGAAGGAAGGAAATGGAGAGTGGGAGGGAGGGAAAAAAGGAAGGAAGGAAAGAGAAAGAAAGAAAGGAAAGAAGAAAGAAAGAAGAAAGAAAGAGAGGGAGGGAGGGAGGAAGGAAGGAAGAAAGATATCAAGTGAAATTACTTTGAGCAATCTTTTTTTCTTTTTGTCAATTCTTCTTATTTTGTAGAATATTAAATAATAATTGCATGGTCCTATTAATCTCTCTCATTCCTTACTTTTCCTTCCAGTTTTAAGTCTGAAAAGAAGAGCTAGTTAAAACACATAATCATTGGGATCACAATTTATTACCATATACAATCACTATATTCTGTCTTGGTAGATATTCCATTGATTTACTTGCATTACACAATGGGTCCTAAAGTTATGTAGAATCTGTATTTCTAATATCTTTATTAATTTAGCAAATTGCAATCTTCCATAATGGTCATCACCATTCATGAGAAAGTAATGATACGTAAAGAGTTGAAAAGTTAAAGTTACTTTGAGGATTTCTCAGGTCCTTTTTCAGACCAAAGGAAAGGAAAAAGCCAATATAAAACAAGATCTTGGTACTTTCATGTAATGACCTCATTCATACCTTTGAACAATAGAACAACAATAGAGATGCCACTTTCTGCATAAGGTTGATAGTTTCAGACTCAACATAAGTTCACCAGTGTGAGGTTTCCTATTGTGATCACCGCATTGGTCACCTTGATGGGAAGCAAACATAAGTCTTGTTAATAGTCTTGGCCCGACTCCATCCAATCTCCTAATCAAATTCGTCTACAATTTACTGAGGTGTTTTAGTGGTGAAAGAAAGATTATGGGCATAACTTCTACTTCTTTTTCCATATTTTGGTATAGTTGATTAAAATAAATGCAATGTTCTAGTTTAGCGGTTCTTCCTATCCAAGGCAGTGCCTAACTAGTTTGCTTTCTAGACTGTTTCTTCAGGGGTTCCCTGAGTTTGTATAAGAGCCGTCGAATCATCTATAATGATGGGGTCTTCCTCGAGACCTGTTCTTTTTGTGTTTCTTTCACTAAGGTGAAACAGGCCCTTTCACTGGCTCTTTAGTAAAAAATATTCAAAGAAATATCTCTCATGTATCTCGGGAGATGTGTGGACTTGTAGGGTCCACAGTATTTCAGCATCAATGTTGGCCTTGCTAATGCCCCAGGGCTGCCCCTTTTCCAGAAAAAGTATGTGTGCTTCCCTTGAAAATTTAGTAGAAGAGTCAGAAATTCATTGTTCTGCTCATCAAATCATTGACCATTCATCTGTTGGGGCTTTTTGCTTCTTTGCAACTACTGCACACATGACCTGGTCTGGCCCTTCCTCGGAGTTCACGGGTGGTGGAGGCTGACAGTGGGAACCTAATGCTCTTTGATAAGACCAGTAGTCTCCTCAGATGCTCCACCATCAGCCACCTACTTCTGCGCTTGGCTTTGGGTAACAGGCTGGCCAGCTGTGAGAGAGGCACGACAAGGCATTACCTTGACAGCTGACAGGTGGTGTGGGCCTGGAGTGAGGGAAATAATCTGCAATCTGGAAATTTGCCATACTGCAACCTGGCCAATGGAAGAACCCAAGGATGCATGAGCTCCAGCTCCTCACCTTTCATCTTAGAGAGAAATATGGGCTGTGAGAGTTGGCCAGAGGAGGTGCATATGTCCAGGAAGCACACCTGGGAGCTCAGGCTGGACATGTCACCACTTCCTCTTTGGCTGCAATGCACACATCTGGCTATCGCCATCAGTGGTTAGCAAGAGGCAAAGAGATGCTTGGCTCAGCATCCAAGAGAATTCAGTCACCCAAGAGAATGTTAACACTGATGCATTGACCTGCCTCCTATGTTTTAAAGTCCTGTTTATGATAATGACAATGAAGTGTCAGCTCCCCAAGGAAGTGCAGCAAGACCATAAACAGAGTCATAAATGCCACTCAAAGCAATTAGTATTCAAAAGCACACTTTAGGACAGTGAAGTTATAACTACGACAACTCTGCCAGCAGACTAAAGAAATGAACATTCTAGTACAACCATCAGAAGAAAAGTGTGGGCCAGAATCACATCCATCCAATAGGTAGATCCTGTTACTGCTATTCCTAGTAGATATCTAAAGAATTCATCAGCATCTGTTGTAAATCAAACAGACAAACATGTCTTAGTTCTTAGTTCTGTTTTGATATTAAAACAAAAAGTTGAAATCATTGAGAAACAAAATGTATAAATTTGCTAATGGAGTGTCTTGATTTATTTTTAACAGAATTTTTATTGAAGTCTAATTTGCATATAGAAAAATTGCAAATTCTAATTGTAAGCTTGGTATATTTTCACTGGGTAACCAGAACCCAGATTAAGAAGCAGGATTTTACTGGGATTCCAGAAGTCCTGCGTACTCTGCTCTGGAAACTCCCCACTCATCTCACCTCTCAGGGTCTCTATTACTGTGAATTCTAATAGGATAGATTGGTTTTGTCTGCTTTACACTTTATTTCAGGGGTTGGCAAATGTTTTCTGTAAAGAGACAGGTGGTAAATATTTTAGGTTTTAGAGACTATAGAGTCTCTGTTGCTACTAGTCAAATCTGACAGTGCACTGCAAAAGTAGCAATAGATCATAGCAAAATAAATGGGCATGGCTGTGTTCCAATAAAGCTTTATTTACAAAAACAGGTGATGGCTGGATTTGGCCCATGGATCATAATTCGCCAACCTCTGCTTTATGTAATGCCTGACAATATGTTTGTGAGCTTTATCTACTAGTGTACTGGGGAGGGCTCACACCATCTTATGAGAACTGATCTCATTGTGCACATATCATCCCAACTATGCCTGCAGTGATGTATTGTTGGTAACTTGAAATAGTGCATGGTGAAGTACTTATGCCAAGGAAGTTGGCAAATGTTACAAATTGTGTGCCTCCCACCACTGACCATTTGCCTTAGAATATGACAGGGTTGGATCTCAATGGCAATTCACTTGATATCCCCAAGCCTCTGTTTCTTCATCTGCGTTGGGGATATGGAAACATCCAGAGATACTTTATATATGAGCTGCTTAGCAAATGACTGTTACAGAATATCCTATTCTGATGCAATTATGGTCTTCTAAAATATTCCAGATATTGGCAGATATTGACAGCCCATCTCAGCACTTTTTATTTTTTTCAATTTAGATCTTTGATGTCCTTACTGACTTTGGAAATGTCTCTCGCATGTGTTCCTTGCTCTCCAATGACATTGAAACTTAGACCCGACCCTCAGCATTTCTCATCTAAAATTGTCCTGATTTCCTTTGACCTTCCTTTCCTTCAGTTCATCCTCCACAATGATCTCCAGGATTCTGTTTTTTGGAGTGTTACATTAATCTGCTTGTGGGACAAATTAATGGCTCCTGATGCCCAGGACTTAAATGTAGTCATCTTTAGCATGTCATGGATGGTCTTAGTCCCACGTCTTTATGGTCATTTCCAGACCTTTGCTTGGTCTGCCCTCAATCGGAATATGCCACGGTTTTGGTCTCTGCACAGCATCTTCCTGGGTCACCTGTTCTGAATTTTAAGGGCCAGTTTACAAGATACCTCTTCACTCTTCACTTCCTCCTTGTCTAACCCCTGATGGCTACTTCATCCACAGCAGAGTGAATTGTTCCCTCATCTGTGTTCCCATGGTTATAGGAGCTTAATGTTATCGGACTAGATATCACTATATATATATATATATATATATATGCAACTTCTATGAGGACAGAGGCTGTATTTTTCTTCAGAATATTGTCCTGACATAACTTTTCTGGCATGCCAATAGATGGCTGGAATGTAACTCAGAAAAACAAGGAAACACAAAGACAGGGATAATGGAGGTTTCTTGCCACCACCCGGTGGCAGGGCCAACCATCTCTGGGTAGGTTCATCTAAACAGAATTTCTTTCTAGATGAGGAAGAGTTCCTGGTCAGATGGACATATAAGAAAGAGGCAGAGGAGGCAACAACCAGTCCTTGGTCACTATCCTGTCTTCAGAACACCTTTAGGAGAGCTCATAACCCACTTAGGTGGCATGCTATTGACTTTGTCTGATATCAGTGGTAATCATGGCTTTAGGCACAGGGTAGCAATAGCTAACACATTTTCCTTCAGCCCTGGATGCCTTTTGCTTTTGACTTCTCAGTGGTTATAAAAACTCATTACCTCTATTTGAATGGTGGCATCGCTAGCCCTCTTGATTTGCAAACCCCATGTCCATAGGCATAAGATTGTATACATTACATACAGGAAATGTTGGTTATCTTACCTTGGCATAATCCCCTAGCACAGTGGGGAGGCTTGAAACTCTAACTCAGGCATAAGCATTCAGTGGTTCCTGTGGCAGGCGTCTGATCTCTCACAAGCAAGAGTTTCAGTGACCTGGTACCATGGGAAGATGAAATTGGAAAGGTAGTGTATTAGGCCATTTTCATATTGTTATAAAGAAATACCTGAGACTGGCTAATTTATAAAGAAAAGAGGTTTCGTTGGCTCACGGTTCTCCAGGCTGTACAGGAAGGATGGCAGCATCTGTTTCTGGGGAGGTCTCAGGGAGCTTTTACTGATGGTGGAAGGCAAAGTGGGAGCAGACATCTTACATGGCAGGAGCAGGACTGAGAGAGAGTTTAGGGGGGTGGCTATACAATTTTAACAGCCAGATCTCAGAAGAACTCACTCACCATCACGAGAACAGCACCAACAGGGAAATCAGCCCCTGTGATCCAGTCACCTCCCACCAGGTCCTACCTCCAATGTGGGGATTAGAATTTGACATGAGATTTGGGCAAAGACACAGATCCAAACCATATCGGGCAGTGAGACCAAGTTGTGGATGGTCTTGAAATGTAACTTCAGACATGGGCTTTACTGGGTAAGCAATCAGCAGTACATGAAGGCTGATTACCAACAGTGTTGTAATTAGAGTTAGGTCAGAGGAAGATTAAGCGGGCAGTTGTGTGCAGAATTAATTGGAGCAGGAAGAAACAGAAACCAAACAATCTGTAAGTAGTCTGTTGCAATAGTCCAGAAAAAAAATGTAATGATGTTCCTAACTGAAGAAGGGGCAGTAAGAATGGGTGACGCAGATAGAGCGGGCATGAAAAAACTGAGATAGACTTTTCTGAACTTCAGAGCCAGTTGTATATAACGAGGGGGGAGAAATATTCTGTAATCAAAGAGTGAAATCCAAACATATTTCAAGGTTTTATGCACCAGTGGCTGAGAAGGCTCAAATGAAAAGAAGATAAATACGGGATAAACAGGTGCAAATGTGTTGAATAACACAAAGTAATCAATTAACACATCTGAGTGTCCCCTCTGAGATATCTGTGCTGTGCTTCATAAATTAATGAAACGCCATTTCTAG
The DNA here is from genome assembly GCF_047675955.1 of Chlorocebus sabaeus. Classification (NCBI taxonomy): domain Eukaryota; kingdom Metazoa; phylum Chordata; class Mammalia; order Primates; family Cercopithecidae; genus Chlorocebus; species Chlorocebus sabaeus. Next base: position 20,042,153 of record NC_132912.1, read on the forward strand.
GCTGAGGTGCAATAGGATTTTCACAATGTAAAGTAACATTAGTAGTGATCTCGACTACAGATTAAGTTGGGGAAATAGATTACACCCCCTGTGGAAATGGAGAAAAATCTAAAGAAAATACTGCTTTAAAACAAGGAACCTCAGGGAGTTATATCTGCCAAGAAGGGACAACCTGGTTAGGGTTTTCTCAATGATAGTTAAATTACATCAAATTAGGGTTTGGGGACATGATTTTTCCAAGATGTGCCCCCCCCCAAAAAAAAATGTACAGCAGCTCTAGGATTTATCTAGCTACACGTTTAAACTTCTATTTCCAACTTACATGCAAGATTTTGTAACTGAAAGCTCACCGAAAGTAGGATTTAAAAGGGCTGAAAATTTTCTCCTCTTCCTTTTTTTCCCCTTTGGAAAAATGTCACGTGACGATGTATTTGTACCTACCCAAAGAAAGCATACATTAAAGGAAAGGACTTCCTTCGTATAATGATGTGTGGAAAGGAAAATGGAACACAGTAGTTGAAAAAGACCCATTATTTTTAGGGTCCTACTCCAGACTTTTGTTGGAGGAAATGTGACAAATGTGGCATAAATAACAGAAAATGGGGAAGTTTTTGAATTATGAGCAGGAAGTATTCTAATTTTCCACCTATATAGCTTATAAAATCTGAAAGATGTTTATATTTGGACTTGAGATGTCAAAGAAGGGAATGAATTCCATTGGTATGGTTGGCTTTTTGTATAATATGTCTATTTACATGGATGTTTAAGCTGGTTGCTTGAATAAATTCAAATTTTCATAATTTCAAAGAGTTTAGGTGATTTAATGTAGTCATGCAAAAGAATCTCAATACTAGAGGGTCTTATCATTGGATAAATTCATATGCTGGAAATGGAAGATAGAGAAATAACATGATTTAATGTCATACTAATTCAACGTTCTGGGAGAATTTACTTTATTTAAAATATAATGAAGAACCTTGAACCTAGTGATGTGATTTGTACTAAGATGCCTAGAACTTGGAAATATATACTCTAGTAAAAAAATTTTTTTAATTTGCTAAGAAGTTTTAAATGCACATTAACATTCAGAAAGATATATAGAATCAAATAAACCATTTGCATGATTTATACCTTTAAAATAAATCTGAATTTTGGCTACAATTAATTGAAGAGTAATGGAATACGTTTTATTATTATTATTATTTGTATTTCCTAAGACAGGTCATTCCTTCATTGAATGCTTTACTTGGGTAGGTATAAGCACACCTCATTACTTATTAAAGCTTATTTTATTGTGCAAAAAAAAAAAAATTTTTTTCTTGGATGTTCTACCATTTCTAAAACAACTTTCTGAAAATAAATCATCATTGTCTCCTTGAATAATAAGAAATAAAAGAATACATGCCAACCACCTATTACTCTCAAATTCTTAATAGAACAATTTGAGACATTTTAGTACTTTTGAGATTTGACAAGAATTTATGAGACAGAGAAGCAGTAGAATTAAATATTTCGTGAGATTTGACAAGAATTTATGAGACAGAGAAGCAGTAGAATTAAATATTTCGTGAGGAGGAATTCTGTCAGAGTAGCTGTTAATAATAATTCTAATTGTTGTACCTGTAAATGTTGGATATTCCTAATTTGAGCTATCTCTGAGATGTGGGGTGTGTTTAACATTTAAAAATTATCTTGTTTGGTTTCAGAAGCTGACATCACACAGGAAGTAGACTGCTAGAATAATTTACTTGTAGACCTAAAGAATTTCAGGGCGAGAAGAGATTAGTTCTTTAATTTTATAGGTAAATAAGCTAATAAAAGCAGAATTCAAATAGGATTTGATTAAATTTACACAGCTATGCAGTGAGAGAATTCTTAATCCCTAGTGGAATTTCCCATGCCTCTGCTTCATTTTATCTCAAGCATAAATGCTTCTGATTCCCAGTCATGGAAACTTCCAAAGACACTTCCCAAAGAATAGACATTCTCAAGTAACTGGATGTGCAAAAGGCAAGACTGTGTGAGTCTGCTCTTTATTTTCACTTTGTAGAGATAACGTGTTCTTATCATGGTGCTCCCCTCCCACACATGAATCACTGAACCAAGATGAGCAAATCACAGCCCTCTCTCTTGGACCTGGGAATTGTGACAGAGAGTTAGTGTCATATGACTGTCCTTTCCCAGTGAATGCAGGTGTCCTTGGTGGCATCATGTAGCTCTTGGAGGAGCTGCAGCTGGTCGTTTCACAGCAAGAACATGACGGGCAGAGCATTTTGTTGGAGCATTGCTGGCTTCCAAGGTCTGGGTCGTGTGATTCGCAGAAACTAGCAGTATTGACTATATAGCACACCACTGGACCTTTTTTAGGAATTCATCTTTTTGTTCTCTTTCTCTTAAGCCAGTTCAAATGGAGTCTGTCACTTTAAATAATGCCTAATCCATGTTTATCCTTTTGAAGATCTTTACAGAAGGGAGAAGAATGCCTTTTGTGACTATTGAAAGTACAAAGAACTTTACCCTTCACTCATGGAAATGAACATGGCCACCCACAGTTTTCTTTTCTTTCTTTCTCTTTTTTCCCCCTTCACTTCATACCTTTTGACTCTACTAACATGTTGAGTTCTCATTATGTACTGTGGATTGTTTCACATAGCTCTTCTCATTTTATTTCAACGAACTATTCAGTATTTTTTTTATTTTTTCATAAGATGAGGTACACGTATTTCCTAGTCAAGCCCATTTTGTATTGTGTTTGTTTCCAGCCTTTGACATTTAGAGAAAGAAAAAAAAAAAGAACCTTGGTTTTGGAGTGGAGCTTTTTAACATGATTGAAGTGTTGTACACAGAAGCAGAAAGCCCAAGTATTATTTATCTTGAACTAAGGGGAAGATTTATTAACTATCTACAGTGACTATTTTGTAAAGATAGTGGGTAATTTTCCAGTCATTCTCTATCTTTTCCAAAGACCAGAGTAAGATTAAATGGACCTAAACTAAAATATTAGAGATGCAGTTGAAAAGAAAAAGATTGTCCAGATGGTAAAAGCTGTTGACTATCATATAGTGTGCTAAATAGTGCAACACAATACCTTCTACTATGCTAAAAAGACAGCATCTTTATCTGTCTGGTATTTTGTGGTTATTGTTTCCTCTAATAATTTTGAGTACACTATCTTATGGAGGTTGCATTTAATAATTTCATACATTTCTCTTATGACAGGCAAATTCTGTAGTTACTATGTACTGTCTTACATGACTCAAAACATTTCTCATTAAATCTAACTGAGCCAGGCGCGGTGGCTCATGCCTATAATCCCAGCACTTTGGGAGGCCGAGGCGGGTGGATCACTTGAGGTCAGGAGTTTGAGACCAGCTTGGACAACATGGTGAAACCCGTCTCGACCAAAAATACAAAATAATTAGCCGGGCATGGTGGCGTGTCTGTAATTCCAGCTATTCAGGCGTCTGAAGCAGGAGAATCGCTTGAACCTGGGAGGTGGAGGTTGTCGCAGTGAGCAGAGATGGCACCACTGCACTCCAGCCTGGGCGACAGAGCGAGACCCTGTCTCAAAACAAAAAACAAAACAAAACCAGAAAACCAGAAAAACTAATTGGATTCTTCAAGAAATACTACAAAGAAAAGCCAAATCTACTTTCTGGGGTATATTAAATCGTTTTATCCTTAGTTGACTAAGTGTTCATTTAAATATTTGTAGGGGAAAAGTCAAGCGGTTATTTTTATTAATAAGGAGATATATATTATGAATAATTATGCCTCCAGTTAATTCAAAAGCAGCATTTTGGCCACTAATTGTAATCTCACCACTTTTAAAAGTCTCTTTGTCATGCACTTACGTAGAGAAGTTATAATAATTTTGTTCAGCTTCCTCTCCATCCTTATACACTTGCCATTAGAGTGGCTAAAGATCAGATGTAGGCTGAACATTTTCACATAGGAGGACTCTGGAGCTGAAGTATGGAGTTACCCCACAATTATTGAATAATCCAGATTTAGCCAACTTTTGCTGTTTGCTGATTTAATAGGGCTTTTTTTTTTTCTTATAAGTGTTCTGCAACGTTAGGATATTTTTCAGTATACACATGTATCTTTACAATAATAGATGCTAAATTTAAACATTTCTATAATGTTCTGTATAATCTACTTTAGGTCTTGGGTGAATATCCTATGCTTCTAATGTAAGGAGTTTTATGTCTTCGCCATATTTCTCTCAGAAAGGAGACCACACCTTTGCAGAGTGAAAGTTCTTTAATTGAGAAGCCATTATGTAGAATTCATCTCATATAGTGCTTTAGCACATAAGCATAACCATATACTGTTGGCATGGCTTTAATTTATTGGTCAAGACCTGTTGAAGCACAAAGTTGCTGTGCGTTGTAAAACATTAGACCACATGAAGCTCCCTGGGCCACTGGCTTTCTTCATACACTTTGTTGAATATTTTTCCCTTTTCCCCTGTAACCTACCAGCCTTCTAAAGAAATTCTTCAAGTAGGAACAGTCTCATCTTGTCCTTTTAGATTTATTAAATCAAACTGACCCATCCTAAGAAAGTGGGCTATTTCAGTGACATGTTTACTTGAATGAACAGGTAATAATAAAGGTGATTCATGTTCCATTTTGGAGGAAGTGGACTTTTGCTATGCATTGTTTGTTGGGAACATCACTTGCCACATTTGATAGAATGTTGCCTTTGCACCATTAAAATGGCTTAGTATTAATTCTTACTACTTTCCTCTAAAAACTTGTGGGCTAATTTTTACTTTCCCATAGCAATGATGCAGAAGCAGCCACAAATTTCATAACAATTTGAAGAATTTTAGATGATAACTGTAATGTTCTCATGAACCTGGAATCAGTTTGGTATGCTTTCCAGTGGGTCCGGAATTTCTCGAGTTTTCTTGCAGTCTGGTGGTAGTAAATATTCTCCTGAAGAATAGAGAAATGAATGGTATAATCCCACTGAGAAGCCATCCCATTGACTTCTGTATTTAAAAAATGGAAATAAGATGTAGATTAGGAATCTGATTTTTTTCCTTCAACTTCTGACATGAAAATCTTCAGAGTATGTATGAATTCACATGGATATGCCAAATATTATATACTTGGAATGCAAATTTCCTTATCTGTTAACTCGTGTGGTTGGTAACTTTTCAAAAAAACAAAAGATGTCTGCATTCATATTGTTGCATGTTTTAGTGAAGTTTATGATTGTTAAAAGAAAATCCTTAGGCAAACTACATTTAACAGAATTTAATTGAACAAAGAACCATTAGTGAATCGGGCAGTCCCTGAACAGGAATAGGTTTCAGAAGCTCCAGGGCTACCATGTGATTGAAGAAGATTCATGGGCAGAGAAAGGAAAGTGACGTACAGAAAATGGAAGTCAGGTACAGAAATAAAAGCACTGGTAGCCAGAAGTGATGGCTCACGCCTGTAATCCCAACACTTTGGGAGGCCGAGGAGGGCAGATCACCTGAGGTCAGGAGCTTGAGACCATCCTGGCCAACATGATGAAACCCCATCTCTACTAAAAATACAAAAAAAAAAAATAGCCGGATGTGGTGGCGGGCACCTGTAATCGCAGCTACTCGGGAGGCTGAGGCAGAAGAAGCGCTTGAACCCGGAAGGCGGAGGTTGCAGTGAGCCGAGATCGCACCACTGCACTCCAGCCTGGGCAACAAGAGCGAAACTCCATCTCAAACAAAACACAAAAAGAAACAGAAGTATTGGTTACCGCTTGCCTTTTGCCTTATTTGAACAGTTGGCCACCTTCGATTGGCCAAAACTCAGTGACTGGCACAAGAGTAGCTTACAGTCTGTTTAAACATCCAGTTAGGTTACAGTTCATTAAAATATGTAAGGAGGCAGCTTCATGCTAAACTTAATTTAATATGTTCATATTTCTGCCCAGATAGATACATGAGCACTTGTGGACTTCTTGGCCCTTTAAAGGCTTCTTCTGCTGACTTAGTTACTGTACTGTGGCTCCTCACTGAGCAGTCTGTCTTTTTGTCAGTGTCCCAGGTGGTTTAACAAGGGAGTCTCTTGAGACAATTTAAAAAATCTTGACGTGCTTGTAGCCGACCAAAGTCATGCAGTCCTGCTGGTGATGAGGTATTCTTCCCGTCCTGCAAACCTTCCATTTGTTTGGAAGTGGATACCATCCTGGCAACACTCACTGAGGATCTGCTTTGCCAAGGTCAGGCTGGCCTGGATTCAGCTCTCTTGGCCTTGGTTTTTTATGCTTCCTTGTGCAGCCCAGATGGAATGGAGGATGGCTTTTAGCTGTGCGGTTCTAGTGAAATCCTTGGCTGAGAGCGGTTTGTTATGTGACCTGAATTGTCTGTGGGTTCATCAGATCCGCAGAGGACTCCATAGTGTTTCCACGTTATCTTGTCTGTGCTTCCCAAGTACACTCATATGCTTACAGTCAATTCAATTGCTTCTTGATAGCAGTGAATTAACTGAGTCTTGTGGAGTGAGAAGAGCCTGTATCTAACTCCAACCGACTACTTTCATTCAATGTGACAAAGCCCCGGTTCACTCCAATCAGATATGAAGGATTTATATTATACTGTTCCCTGTTAAGTTGAAAAAGGTTTCCGGAGGACTGGAAACGTATTTTCACACTTGCTTTCAAATCCCCTGTTATAATTTTGGACAAGACCATGCAAGACAACGTGGATTCAAATTGGACCCAATACTGTGTCCTGCTCAAATTCCCTTTGCCCGTTGATTAAGGATAACAATGGATCAGGCAGAATGCTCCCAGTATTGAAATCACTGTTAACATCATTATGAATTGGTTGTGGCATAACAGAGAATTTTCTCAAGGCAGCTCAGTTGATCTGAGGAATCTGCTGATTCCTCATGGAATCCACTGCCTCCAGTCATCTCCTCCTTTATGTAATCCTAGACGCCACTGCCTGAGTGAGTAATCTGCGAAAATGTAGCTTTAATAATAGGGGATGGGGAAGCCTCTCATTGTTTAAATAAAAAAATACAAACTTATTAATATTCAATACTCTCTATAACTTTTATTTCTGGCTCCAGGTTCCACTCTGTCTCTTCGCTCCAACCAAATTAAATATGTTGTTTGTGGTAGGAAGAATGATGCCTTTCTCTCCGCTCACTGAAGATGTCCACATCCTATTTCCCAGAACCTGTGACTCTGTTACATTACATGGCTAAGGGGAAGGAAGTTTGAAGAAGGAATTAAATTTTCTTATCAATTCCTTTGAGATAGAGAGTTTATCCTGGATTAATCTGGTGGGCCTCCTGTAATCTCCAGCAGTGGTCCCAGACCTTTTTGACACCAGGGACGAGTTTTGTGAAATACAATTTTTCCATGGATGGGGCGAGGGAGGGATGGTTTGGGGATGATTCAAACACATTGCATTTATTGTACACTTTATCTCAACTAGACAGTCCCATCTGTGTGTGTTGGGAGACAGAGGCAGATCATCATGCATTAGATTTTCCTGAGGAGCACGCAGCCTAGATCCCTCCCGTGTACAGTTTACAGTAGGGTTTGTGCTCCTATGAGAATCCAATGCCGTCGCTGATCTGACAGGAGGCAGAGCTCAGGTGGTAATGCGAGTGATGGGGAGTAGCTGCAGATACAGATGAAGCTTTGCTTGCTCACCTGCCACTCACCTCCTGCTGTGCAACCTGGTCCCTAACAAACCACGGACTTATACTTGTCTGGGCCATGAACCTGGGGTTTTGGACCCCTGATCTCAAGGGTCCTTATAAGTAAAAAGGGGAACCAAGGCAGAGAGAATAGAGATTTAAAGATTCTCGACAGCTGACTTTGTAGTTGAAGATAGCGGAAGGTCACAGCCAAGGAATGCACGTGACCTTTGGAGGCTAAAACGGGCCACCAAAAAAAAAAAAAAAAAAAGAAAGAATTATTCCCTGGAGCCTACAGAAAAATGCAGCCCTATGGAAACTTTGATTTTAGTTCAATGAGACCAGTTTTGAACCTTTGACCTCCAAAACTGTCTGGTAAGAGATTAGAGTTGTTTCAGCCCCTGCGTTAGTGGTAACGTGTTACAGCAGCAATGGGAAACACACCACTGTGGAGTGCAGTAGTTGTAAAAACAGACTCGGAGCCCAGGCTCTCAGGTTTGAATCCTGACTCTGACGCTACCTCTGTGTCCCTGGCAAGTTACTTGACATTGTCTAGGACTTGGATTCCTTTCCCTGCTCAGTGATGCTCAGATAACAAAATATCTCCTTTCTCCAAAAACATCTTGTGCTTTACTACTACTATGTTTGCTAATATTATTAGGTTCACAGTTCTTTTTGGAAAAAATTGATGTGTCTCACTGAATTTGGCACTAATATTGTATCTTCCCTAAAAACTTTCTGTAATACACCTCAGGGTCATTTATGCCTCTCTAGCTTGGCTGTTTAACAAGTTATAACTTTTCCTATAGTTAATTGTTATATTTGCTTTACTGTCATTACTAATATTAATAACTCCTTGAAGAGATGGATAGGTTTTTTTCATATTTGAGTCCTTCCTTCCCTCCAGGGTCTAGAAAAGTCCCTTGCTTATTGCAGACGTCCCTCAATGCTTCTGAAATTGAACTTCACTGTGGCATGCGTCTTGTGAAATTAAGGGTCCAATAAGATGTTTTATGTTTGAGACTATGTTATTCACTTTAATAACTAAATGGGATCATATACAGTGCAGTAAGCACTTTAGAAATGTTAAAGGATGAAATGGTTAAATAATCTTATTTAAGAACTTCCTGTGAAATGAAGTTTTAAGTTCACAACTGTCATTTGTACTACAATTCTTCATTAAATTAATACCCAAAGGTATCCTTGGCATGTGTTATATAGTAAAGGCTCCAGACATTCAGTATATTATTATTAGGGCCTCAGAAGAAGATAAAAATGAATAGAGATGTGCTCTCATTCCCATTGCCTAGTTCTCTACGGATGCCATTTCTCAAATTTCCAAGAAGGGAAATGGAGAAAATAAACAAGACTATTAACAGCAAGCAAGTAGAGAATGGCTTTGAAGAATTTTTTTTTTTTTTTTTTTTTGGGTATAATGGAAAGAGTGCAGTGCTCTCAGTTAAGAATGATTTTGATCTTCCATTCTACTCTTACTCAGAGTAGAATGACCAACAGTTTGCTAGTTCCACATCTCTGTTGATGGTGGAAGTTTTTTCTTTTATAGAAAAAAACTTGGGCTTGATTGTTTCAATGGAAAACTATATCTGGGATCAGAAAAATGTGTGACTGTGTGGCACTTAGTGCTGTGAGCTCTGAAGGAAGAGAGACCTGAATGTGGATTCCAGCTTTGTCATTTAGTGCTCCTGTGCCTTTGAGCCAGGGTTAACCTCTCCAACCCTCTCTTTTCTTGTGGAAAGGTATTAATAATAACTTACCTTTAAAAATGGTAGTTACTATTATTTCAGATGCTCTGCTGCCCATATTGTGTTTCATTAAATAATAAAACATTGCATAATTATTTAATAAGTGCATTAGAATAGACATACATTGGCCGGGAACGGTGGCTCACACCTGTAATCCCGGAACTTTGGGCAAATCGTGAGGTCAAGAGATCGAGATCGTCCTGACCAACATGGTGAAACCCCATCTCTACTAAAAATACAAGAATTATCTGGGCATGGTGATGGGCATCTGTTGTCCCAGCTACTCGAGAGGCTGAGTCAGAATTGCTTGAACCCAGGAGGCAGAGGTTGCAGTGAGCCAAGATCACGCCACTGCACTCCAGCCCGGCAACAGAGCGAGACTTCGTGGAGGAAAAAAAAAAAAAAAAAAAAAAAAAAAATTGACATACATTATATATTTACATTTTAAAGCTATTTTAATGTATAAAACATATGCTCTGATATTCATTCTGGAAGGGTCTAGGGTCTAAATTTGTAACAAAGCATTCTACACATGAAAATACTAATTCTTGGGTGTTTGAAGGCTAAGGCTAGTTGAATACTTGACCGTTAGTAGTCTAGTGGGAGAAAAATTCTGATATACAGAAATAAAAGCATTAACAGCTGTTCTGACATGATCATTTTTCAATGCTTGTCAGAGCAGAGGGCTCTGAATATCTTCTGAGAATACATGAGGCTGGATGCAGTGAAAAACTAAAACTACTAATAGAAATATGAGGGAGTAGATCAGAGATGCAACTTTAACCTCAAATGAAATGTGATAAAAGAGATTAACATTTTAGAGCACTATTATAAAATAACAAGAATGGTGCTTGGTAAATGTAGCTTATGTTAGAATGTATACGGAATATTCATTCCTTAATATATACTGATTTGCTGTGTGAATATGTAATAGAAAATGATAATTCATCTTGATATTGGAGATTTCTGTAACATTGGGACTAGAAAATAGCAATGCAATAATAGAGGAATTTTCTTGCTCCAGTTACATGACACTTTTTAAGTGAAAGTGTAGTTAGTAATGTATGTGTCCTGTTGGCCATAACACAATAGAATTGTTTAAAGAACGTTAACTGAGTCACAGAAGATGTACTGATCATTTTATCCATGCTCAATATATGATAGGCAGGTACATTATTATAGCCTAACTTTTGGAGACCAAAGTGAATTATTGATGGGAAGGCTGTCTTTCAAAGTGATATTTTCCCTTAATAAAGTAGACAGCAAAGGAACATGCTTTAAAGTAATAAGAGCCACCTATGACAAATCCACACCTAGTATCTTACTGAATGGGAAAAAGCTGGAAGCATTCCCGTTGAGAACTGGAACATGACGAGGATGCCCACTCTGTCCACTCCTATTCAAAGTAGTACTACAGGTCTTAGACTGAGAAACCAGGCAAGAGAAATAAATGAAAGGCATCCAAGTAGAAAAAGAAGTCAAACTATTTTTCTTTACTGACAATATGATTCTATTCCTAAAAAACCCAAAGACTCTACCAAAAGATTCTGGAGCTAGTAAATGACTTCAGCAAAGTTTCAGGGTACAAAATCAAGGTATGAAAATCATTAGCATTTCTATATGCCAATGTGTTCAAGCTGAGAGCCAAATCAAGAACACAATCTCCCCTACAATAGCCACACACACAGTATACCTAGGAATACATCTAACCAAGGAGGTGGAAGATCTCTACAAGGAGAACTACAAAATCTTGTTGAAAGAAATCACAGATAACACAGACAAAGGGAGAAACATTACATACTCATAGATTCGAATAATTAATATTGTTAAATACTGCCCAAGCAATCTACAGATTCAACTCTATTCCTATCAAACTATCAATGACATTTTTGACAGAATTAGAAAAAAAACTATGCAAAAATTCATATGGAACCAAAAAGTAGCCCAAATAGCCAAAGCAACCCTCAGCAAAAATAACAAAGTTGGAAACATCACATTACTTGACTTCAAACATAGTATATGGCTATAGTAACCAAAATAGCATGGTACCAGTACAAAAACAGACACATAGACCTATACAACAGACTAGAGAACTCAGAAATAAAGCCACATACCTACAACCATCTAATTGTTGACAGCATTGACAGAAATAAGCAAGGGGAAAAGGACTCTTTGTTCAATAAATGGTGCTCGGATAACTGGCTAGGCATATGGAGAAGAATGAAACTGGACCTCTGCTTTTTGCCATATACAAAAATTAACTCAAGATGGATTAAAGATTTAAATGTGAGTCCTCATACTGTAAGAATCCTAGAAGAAAACCTAGGAAACACCATTCTGGACATCAGGCTTGGGAAATAATTTATGACTAAGTCCTCAGAAGCAATTGCAACAAAAAAATCTATAAGTCGGGCTTAATAAAAGAGTTTCTGCAAGGCAAAGAAAAGGGACTATCAACAGAATACCCAGACAACCTACAAAACGGGAGAAAATCCTCAAAAAGTATGATCTGACAAATGTCTAATATCCAAAAATCTATAAGAAACTTAATTCAACAAGCAAAACAAATAACCCCATTAAAAAGTAGGCAAAAGACATAAGCAGACGCTTCTCAAAACAAACACATACACAAACACATAGGCAGCCAACAAACATATGAAAAGAATGCTCATTATCACTTATCATTAGAGAAATGCAATAAGATACTATCTCACACCAATCATCACAACGACCATTATTTTAAAGTCAAAAAGCAACAGGTCATGGCAAGGCTGTGGAGAAAAGGGAATGCTTCTACACTGTTGGTGGGGATGTAAGTTAGTTCAGCTATTGTGGGAAGCAGTTTGGAGATTTCTTGAACTTAAAACAGAACTATCATTATACCTAGCAATCCCATTACTGGGTATATATCCAAAAGAAAACAAATTGTTCTACCAAAAAGATACCTGTACTTGTATGTTCATTGCAGCACTATTCATAGCAAAGATGTGGAGTCAATTCAGGTGCCCATCAATGGGGGATTGGATAAAGAAAATGTGAGACATAAATACCATGGACTACTACGTAGCCATAAAAAAGAACAAAAGTATGTCCTTCGCAGCAACATGGATGCAGCCAGAGACCCTAATCCTAAGCAAGTGAATACAGGAACAGATAACCAAATACCGCATGTTTTAACTTACAAGTGAAAGCTAAATATTGGGTACTCATGGACATAAAGATGGCAACAGTAGACACAGGAGACTATATGGTGAGGGGGGAAGGAAGGGGAGCCAGAAGTGACAAGCTACTTGGGTACTATGCTCAGTACTTGGGTGACAAAATCAGTCACACCCCAAATGCCAGCATCATGTCATATACTCATGTAGCAATCCTGCACATGTACTCCCTGAATCTAAAATGAAAGATGGAATTATTTTTTAAAAACTACATTTTTTTTTAATGTAGAAAGAAAAAAAAGTGGTATTTTCTTCCCCTTCTCCCTTTCTTCCTTCCTCCCTTGAGTATCCAGGAGATCTCTCTCTGTCCATCCGCTTGGCTACTTAACAGCAGCTGTTGTTTGAACCATAAAGTGAATTATTCATTAAGTCAGCCTTTTCACCAGCTGACTGGCTGCTGACTTTCTGAAAAATGACACTGATTTCTTATGATCCTCAAATAAGTAATAAAAATCAACCATCTAAATTCATTCAACCTTAATTGAATAAATACTGTATGGATTCTCCCACAGGATCTCAAAAGCAAACCAAAAATTGTTCAGCTGAAATTAAACAATCTTTGGCTGTATAAAACTAATGGGAGTTGAAATGCAGGAAATTCCATTTAGCAGTCAAAAACCCCAGAGCATACCAGACTTATTCAGAGCATTGCCTACATCTTTTGTTCAGAGAATATACAGGGAAATGTTGAGTATCTGAATTTCTGAAATGATTGCTTGGGTGAAGAGGACCTGCTTGGATGTGTAACTATTTAAAAAGCAGCTATCTTGGAAATACAATGAGCTATAAGTGAAATCCATAGAAGAATTGGCTAGTTGTTACTTGCTTCAGATTGTCAAGAAAGAAAATAAGACTTAGTCATGAGGGGTGCATTTTAAACAGGTTAACCTGTCTTTGGCCAGAAGGGAGTCAACCTAAGGAAATGTAATTTTAATTTTAATTTTTTTTTTTTTTTTTTTGAGACAGAGTCTCGCTCTCCCAGGCTGGAGTGCGGTGGTGTAATCTCGACTCACAGAAACTTCCGCCTCCCAGGTTCAAGCGATTCTCCTGCTTCAGCCTCCTAGGTAGCTGGGATTATAGGCACGTGCCACCACACCCAGCTAATTTTTGTATTTATTAGTAGAGACAGGGTTTGACCATGTTGGCCAGGCTGGTCTCGAACTCCTGACCTCAGGTGATCTGCCCACCTTTGTGTGTAACTTGGAATTCTATAGTTTCTGTACATTTTTTTAGAAACAAATTTTAGATATTATAGCCATCATTTTCAGAACTTATTTATATGACTAGTTAGTATAGACTGCTGTGTAGCAAATTAATTGTGGGGAGAGAACAGTGAGAAGAGAGTGACCATTGAGATTGAGTGGTTGTGATTCGGAATAGGGATGTGGAATGGAGGGGAAGAGAAGTAGTGTCATTTGATTTAAGTATTTGGGGTACAGTCAATAGAACTTGCAGAAACACTGGATGTATATACCTGTGAGTGTGTAAGTGCACACGTGCTTGTTTGTTAAGGGTAAAAAGTGTTCCCAGAAATGGGAGATGAAGCAGTAGGAGAAATCCGGGCTAACACCTTTTTGTTTTGAACAATAAAACAGAACCAGGTCTAGCAAAAATACCAATTCTGTTTTCAGTTTGATCAAAAGTTCAAATTTCCAGTAGGTCTAGAAGTAGTATTAGCATTAAAATCCATTCTTCTGGATTTGTCTAAGACTGGAAAGATCAGAAGGCAAAAGATATTTCAATTTTCAATTTCAGAGCTGTCAATCTTCTATCTTTCTTGAACTCTCAAATTATTTCTCTGAAAGCAGTTTATGATCATCATGCTCAAAGTGATCTCTAAGAGTGATTTTAAAATTTTTATTACAAATTTTCCTTATTGTAAAATGAAAAGAAACTAGCTTGTTGGTTTTTTTTCTTTTAAATATGACAGCAAACATATTGTTTTGATGAAATGGTGTTCTTCTAAGCCTTGGTGATTGTTTTAATTTCAGAGAGTCCGGAAATGAAAGTGACAGCTGATAACTGTTGGAAGTGTGGGCGGGGTGATGAAATCGTGCATTTAAATCATGTTAAAAGCTTGGCTTGAGTCTTTGTAAGCTTAGTAATTTACAGTAGTGATATAAATCCAGCTGAATCTGATGGAAGAAGGACCGAGGAGGTAGACATTGGAATAGGCAGAGATTCTGAGAATAATAATCAAAGAACAATTGATTCAGTTAAGCAAAATGTGTGGGCTTATCTTTTAAAGGAATTTCTTTGTAGATAGTTGATGAAAAGTATAGTAAGCCTTTGGTGTATTGACTATTTTTCTCTATCAGCCCATTTAACACTATCTCCTGAAAACAAAATTTGGTGTGTATTATTAATCTTTTATTATCCTTACAGACATTTTGAATAAAATTACTCTCTAAGCCAATTTTATGTAATTGGCAGCTAATGTAATTGGTGAATGCTATTTGAGAAGAAACCCAGGAGTAAGCATCTAGCATCTTATAGCTTATTCAGGTGTTTCAGATGATCTGCATTTTGTAAAATGAAGTAATTTATTATTTGCACATGACCTCTGATTTTTGATGATCCATTTGTAGTCTATATTGTCTATATAGGACTTAGAACAAAAACATAGGATGAACGTTAATTTTGTTTTCACAATACAACTTCATTTACATGGATCTTATTTTAAATTTAATTTAAATGAATTATTTCAGAATGACTAAAAAACTATTATCTTGGGATTCTATTCCATTTATTGATTTTTTTGAACTTAAACATGATGTTTAATACAGATTGCTCACATAGAGAACAAATAGGCATGATGAAATTGTTTCAAGCTGGTTGGATGGTATTGGATGTAAGTTGGAAAAACATTTCTGTCACAATTTAAGCAGTCAGCAAATAATCAGGACACCTTTTGGTCTACTTATAGGAGAGGTCACGTAAGTGATGCCTTAACCGGCACTCTTGCCTCCCCATCCCTGTCGTATCTGTCTGTACACCTCTTTCAGGACCCTTTTCCTAAAGCAAATGGGTGATTGTACTACCTTCTTGCTCACAAATTCCTAACTCTCTGTCATCAACTAAATCAAGCCCAGATTGGGCTCCAGTTGGGCCTTTCTTGTTGCCTGTAATTATTTCTCCTTCTGCCTTTCCTTGATTTTTCTTTTTTTTTTCCTGAGACGGGGTCTTGTTCTGTTGCCCAGGCTGGAGTGCCCAGTCTTCTGAGTAGCTGGGACTACCGGCATGCACTATGCCCAACTCATTTTTCAATTTTATTTTCAATTTTTTTTTTTTTTTTTTTTTAAGAAACAAGGTCTTGCTATGTTGCCCAAGCTGGTTTCAAACTCCTGGCCTCAAGGGATCCTCCCACATAGCCTCCGAAACTGCCAAGATGACAGATGTGAGCCATTGCACTCAGCCTCTTTCCTGGATTTTGTACCAAACTGAACTATGTTTCTAGAAAAATGACATCCCCCCACCCATCTCCAGGAAATGCACCCTCATCCTGATTCCCCTCCTCATCGTCTTTCTACATTGCACCCATCGTCTCTAACCAGTGGTATCCAAGGTTAGGGAGAGAAAGCGCGTGGTGCGAGGTCCAAGGGCTGTCTTCATTCAGGTTGAGTGGCTTTATTAGTCACAGTTTCCTCATCTGTAAATGTAATACAACACTTTTAATATACAATGGTTTTGGGGACCAAATAAGATAAAATACATAAAACACATACACAATACCTGGAATACATTGGGTGCTGGGTAATAAAATAAATTCCCAGCTAAAAAAAAAAAAAGGTGTTCTCAACTGTTTTCTGTTCCCATACTGGAAATAAGCTCTCCTCCTTTGAGCCGTCACGACACTTCATTTTAAATTTTCAAATATTCTTGGCTGGGTGCAGTGGCTCACGCCTGTAATCCCAGCGCTTTGGGAGGCTGATGCGGGCAGATCACCTGTGTCAGGAATTTGAGACCAACCTGGTCAACGTGGTGAAACCCCATCTCTACTAAAAATACAAAAATTAGCTGGGCATGGTGGCGGACGCCTGTAATCCCAGCTACTCAGGAGGCTGAGACAGGAGAATCACTTGAATCTGGGAGGCGGAGGTTGCAGTGAGCAGAGATTGCGGCATTGCACTCCAGCCTGGGTGACAAGAGTGAAACTCTGTCTCAAAGAAAAAAGCATCATTTTTTTTTCTGTTAGAGTAGATATCGGACATATCATCTCTATTAGGCTGTAAATTCTTGAAACTATAAATACTTTATTGGTTTCTGTAATCGCCACAGCATTGAAACAATCCCTTTTACATGAAAATGAGTCTTCATTGACTGGAAATATTAGTGAAAGAATGGCAACTGCTCTCAGGTGGGGATGTCTAAGCACTTGAATAAATTTTTTAAAAGAATGTAAAATATCTCAGCAATCACTTTTTATATTGATTGCATGTTAAAATGAACACATTTTGGATCTGCCAGGTTTACTGGAATATATTACTAAATGTAATTTTACCTTTAAATTTACCTTTTAGAAAATATACAATTACATGTGTGTCTCCCATTCCATTTCTATTGTACAGCTCTGGAATCTCTGTATTAACATTTCTCAGCAAAAACATCAGCTCTCAAAGAAATCTGTGGACTTGTGAATTTACAAATCTCTGATTGATAATAGACATTAGCTGATTTATTGTGTAGATTAATAGGTAAATGAATGAATGAGCAAATGTACACATGGAAGGACAGAAGGAGAGATGGAATAAAAGATCAATGAAGGCACAGACTGTATCTGTCTCCCATATTTATGTGTCCCTAGCATCTAGAACATTCTCTGTCAGTTAAGTGCTTATATGCATGTCTTACATATTAGCATTGTCTAAAAGTTTTGATTGGCTTAGTCCAAGTGTATTGAACTACCTCAGTACTGGAATGTCTATGACTAATGGTTTGCTTTACACCCATAGGTTACATGATTATTTTGATTTTATAGTGCAGAGAGTAAAAACTTAAGACAACTTAGCAATTAAGAAGTACTACTGGGAACAATTCTTTTTAATTATAAAAGGGCAGTTTTAGATATCTACTGTGTGTATCTAAAACTGAAATGGCAGTTTTAGATATCTACAGTTTTAGATATCTACTGTTTAGATATCTACTTGCATAATTTGTGAAACATCAGCACAAATGTTCCTGTCTTCATCTAGGGCAACCCAATTTATGAAATTCAACAATTTGGAAATTTTATAAATCATCAAAAAGATGTCCATGCTTCAGTTGAAAACTGTGACTTTTAGAGTTCACAAGCAAACTAGTACCAACTTACTTCCATGTCTCATTCTAGTCTTTGAACTGGGACTGTGTGGAAATCAGTATTTGAGCAGAGGGTTATACTACTGACATGTGTCACATTTTAAGAAGGATATTGCTCTCTTTGTAGTTTTTTGTTGACTCTATAAATGATTTACTGTAAATGCTCATTGTGAGAATATGTGAAATACAGAATGTTTAATATAAATAAAAGATCTGAGTTTCTGATACCCCAAAGCAGCCCTTGAAGTAGTTTCACACACAAAGTTCCAGACAGCGTTTTAGTCGTGCCCACATTTGGATTACATATATACAATTTTACAAAAATGAGATCAATTTTGTAAGCTTTTTAACTTAATAATATGCTGGAAATATCTTCTTTTCATATCAACACATGAAATTATCACGTTTATGCCAGGATAATGTTGCATTAAATTCATGCGTCATAATATATGTAACCTGGCTCCTCATGATTGGCATGTCAATCTTTTCCAGTTTTCGATACAAATGACACTGTGATGAAGTGACTCGTGCATTCATTTTTGTTCACTGATTTGATGGGCCCTTTAGTAAAAATTTGACCATATGTTCTTGCTGGGTCAGGGTTATGCAGATATTAATACATGTTGCTAAACTGTCTTCAAAGAAGTTGTACCAATTTACATTCTGTTTCCACATTCCTTGACAATACAAATCTGGTTTTTGCAATGAAAGTTATTGGGACAGTAACGTTTATTCTTTAGAGTTTGAGTTTTATGCAGTCTATGTATTAGGTGCTACCAGAAAGATTAACAAATATAAATACTCTTCTGATTGTGATCTCCTCAGGGTGAAATACTTAAATTATTCTTTTGAGATTGTCTGACTTAGATCTGCATATTCTTGTAAGTTCAGCTTTCCGCTAGAAGTTTAACTTGTTTTTCATTGTATCTAATACCTTATTGGATTAGCACATGTTCTTCTTAAATGAAAGTTGTTGTTTCTATATATATTGCTGGTGTTTCACGTAGAGAAGAGCAGATGAGGATAATAACCCACTTCTTTATCACCTCAAGGAGAAATCAAGCTTGATTTTATAGCAGTGAGATACCTGTTACACAGTATACTCTCTAAGAGAGACAGAAATAACTAATTCCACGGTTGTATTCACACCTGTCTCATGCTATTGTGGAAAGTGAATGTTTAGATTCCTTTCTGAACTGAGAGAAATTTCTTGAGCACTCACTATATGCTTGAGTAAATATGTAATAAAACCTACAGACCTAAAATAAATTATAACCTATTCGCTCTACTGTTCTTTGACATCTAAACATGTAACTTTGAACTGGAATACTGATGTATTCCCTTTGACCGTGAATGACATGTCTGAAAAGCCAAGTATCTCTGTAACCAGATCTCCTCTTGTTCTAAATTTAATTGGAACTGCATGTAAAATATTATGGACCAGGGCATTTAGAATGAATACCTCAAAGGCTGTAACGTAGTTCAATACTTGAAGTTCAAATTAAGTTCGGAAACTCAACTAGACCTTGTTTCCGGAGAAGTGAGACAAGCAGTTTGCCAGTGCCATCTAGGCACATTATTTTGTAGCTCACAGGAAATTTTGAGCCACGAGCAGCCACTAAAACAGATCCTTAGACCAGGTTTTGTGGCCTATGGCAGACAGGCTTCTGATCAGAAGTTGAAACAGAAATCAACATAGTTGTTACTCTTCTTTGTGATATCTGAATAGAAGGGAGAAATCAAGCTACATTTGGACTGTCATTTCCTTAAATGTTCATTTTACAAATGAAGACATTAATGCTGCGATGTTGAGCAGTTTACCCAGGATTCTCATCCCTTCCATAAAAATCCCACTATCCATCTGATAAGCCCTTTTTGTAAAATCTTACAAAACTGTTGAATGATTTTTAAGGAAAGGATAATAAAGGTACCTGGAATGATCATCTTGGTGTTTCTGAGAAACACATTTCTAACCAAAAAGGAAGATGAAATCAAAGAACTTATTACTAGAAATAATGGGGTCAAAGCCTCATCCAACTTCACCTTTTGATAAAAAGCTAAAAAACAATTCATCACTGCAAAGAAAACAGCGAGTATTAAAATGATATCTTTATAGCAGTGAGCTTATTTGGTGCCTTTCTTAGCAAGGACGTTGTCCAAGTTTTTATTACATTTATGCTGACTGTGTGTTAAGAGTTCATCTCTTAATTTAAGAATCCTGAAATGGCTTGTCTCCTTAATACTTACTTAAATTAAATTTGGAAATATTTGTATCTGAGATATATCACAGTGTAAATGCATAGGTCTTTATTTAAATCAGTAATTTAAAACCTGGGGTCTATGCATCACTTATAAACTCCTCTCATGGGAGTGCCAGTTGTATTTAGAATGTGAAACATCCAGTAACCCAAATGGAACCCTAGGTACCCACAGATTTTGAAGATCTTCTATGAAGAGTTTGTTCAGCACTTTCACCCCCAATTCTATGACCTATAGAAATACAGAGCCACGGCCAGGATTTCTGAAAACACTCAGGACATTTTCTGTGGCTCTGTTATTTCCGAGTTCTGTCACCTACCTATTTTTTCTGTGTTGTGCTATGTGGCACTGATGTGAAAATCCACAGCATCTTTGAGCCCCTCCCTAAATCACTCACACAAAATGTAATTATTTCATAAATACTTGCTACGGAAAGGGAAATTTGGAGAAGAGTTTTAAACTGCAGTAACAAGGCCAGGCAAGACGGCTCGTACCTGTCATCCCAGTGCTTTGGGAGGCTGAGGCAGAAGGCTTGCTTGAGCCTAAAAGTTTGATTCCAGACTGGCAACATAGGGAGAGCTCGTCTCTAGAAGAAAAAAACAAAAACCAAAAAATTAGCCAGGGTGGTAGTGCACACATGTAGTCCTAGCTACTGGGAAGGCTGAGATGAGAGTATTGCTTGAGTCCAAGAGTTCCAGGTCACAGTAAACTGTGATCTTGCCACTGCACTCCAGCTTGGGTGACTGAGTGAGACCCTATCTCTAAGAAAAATAAATAAGAATAATAAAATATAAAATAAATGACAGAAAAAAAACTGGCAAAATGAAACAGAGGTTACCTCTTTGTAGTGTCTTTTGGGCAGTTCAACCTATTACATTTGTGAGGATGGGGCCTCTTGATTTTGCTAGCTCCTCTCTTTTTCCTTCCTATTCTCTCCTCTACCCTCTTTTATTCTTCTATCCTCCATGAAGGTAGAACACTACTCTCCAGATACCCTAAAGTTGAATTTTTCAAATGCCCGATAACCTTGCAGTCATACCATCTACTGAAACACGTATTAAAATATCTTTCCAAGCAAAGGCAGTTCCTGTTTAATCCCTTGACCAAGGAATTGTGGTGCCAGATTACATATTTTTTCCTCATATATTACAATAAAAATTTCATATTAAAACACGAAAGTGACACAGACCTTGAACAATGTGGCTATTTGCATAATCAGTTGCTATTTGCATAATCAATTGGGATACAAATCATCAGTGTACATAGCTTGCTGTCCCTGGAAACTAAGAATATAAAATCAATGGAGGCTTAAGTGTAGCAGTTTATTTAGCGCCTCAGGAAGCTGAGCAGCAGTAAGTTACTTTCCTTGAGTTGTATTTCTGTGTTGCTAGGTAGTTCTGAAAGCTGCTAGTTAGACCATACAGCACGGGCTGTTTGAATTTACTTAGCTGTGGTTAGCAGGATGCTTCCTGTGTGTTTTTATAACAAAATTTTGCAGTGTTTTGGGGTAGTACCTCTGTGATTCCTTACTGGTAAAATACCCCAAATGAAATAATTATTGCATTGTTCTCATGGAGATGGATGTAACCCAATGGCAGAGATATACACTGTGCAAACTCATTATTTTCAAGATCTAAATAGAAGTCGTTGATTCTCCCTGCCTCTATCAACAAGCATCATGACAGTCCAACCAAATGAGATAGTGGTACTTTGATGATCAATGTGAGGCCACAGTTGGATTGTTGTGGAGCTCTAAGCACATCTGAGTATGTGTAACTTGAAAACCTTTTGTTCCTAGCATTCTGCTAAGTTTCTGACACAAGTGTCACATTAAAGGAAGCTTGTAAGAAAAGAAAAATTGTTAGCAAAGTCTCATACACTAGAAGTGACAAAAATTGCCTAAGGAGGGTTCAGCAGGAATCGTTGTCCTATGACATGATCAGTTCTAGAATTCATGCGGTGAGCCAGGTTAACTTTCCAGGAAGTTACGGAAGACAAAGCCAATCTTGTTAATGTGTGCTGTTCACCTAAATGAGTCAAATGGCACTGACACCCACATCAGCCATTGATGATTGGGTGGTACCTTGCACAAAGGTCTTGGAAAAATGTTTGCTCTGGGGAAGCATCGCAGTGATCGATGAGAGGAGTCAATTTGATCAGCCTCATCAGGGTTTGCCTTGACTTCTGAATCGAAGCTTGATTGCTTTGCATGGGTGATGCTTTGCCATGCTAGGAGGGCCCTCAAAATGATGACACATTTTCTACCGTGTCATGCACTTGCTTACAAATCTGAAGGATCCATTTTCTGTTGTGGCAATTGGTGTATACCAAGTGAGCAGAGAGCTTGCCCCAATTATAGCATCTCCTATGCCTTTTTTGAGAGAAAATGATACTGAACGTATTGCCTTTATCACATGGAAATGAGGTGTTTTTAGTGACTAGATACTTAGTTGTGTTTCAAATATGGAAAGAAATAATCATGGATTTTTCTTGCCATAAAACTAAAATTTAGGAAAAATTCTTGTATATGAGATACGTGTTTCAGGAAATAAAGGGATGAATGTTACAAGTTAAATCTTACTGAGTTTAGTGTACTTAGATGATTTTATTTCTTGTCATTTTTCCCTGGAGAGCTTACAGTGAAAATGCATCCCAGATCCTCTGTTTGAAACTGGGATTCTATCTTACAATAGTAATATGATAAAATGTGATGAAAAGGAGTTTTTTGTTTGTTTGTTTGTTTGTTTGTTTTGATGCAGTCTCGCTCTGTTGCCCAGGCTGGAGTACAGTGGCATGGTCTCAACTCACTGCAACCTCTGCCTCCTGGGTTCAAGTTATTCTCTCACCTCAGCCTCCTGAGTAGCTGGGACTACAGATGTTCACCACCATGCCTGGCTAATTTTTATATTTTTAGTAGAGACAGGGTTTCACCATGTTGGCCAGGTTGGTCTTGAACTCCTGACCTCAAGTGATCTGCCTGCCTCAGCATTCCAAAGTGTTGGGATTACATACAGGTGTGAGCCACTGCGCCCAGCCCAAAACTGAATTTTATTCAAGGCAACAAAGCTTGAGGATTTTTTATGTGGTTATTTAGCACTCTTTCAATTGATAAAGACAGCAAAGGTAGGCTGTTCATTCATGAAATTTTTACTGACTAAGGGCCAGGCACTGTGGAAGACCCTAATGATACAGTCATAACCAGAGTGACATCACCTTGCCCTCCCATGTACCATGTGTCTGTCCGGCTGATGCATGCGTCACATTACAGAAACCTTGTGTGAGAGGAGAACTATTAGTCCATCTTTGTGTGCATTAGAATTTACTTCAGTATATCTGTTATGTCTAAACCAATGTTTCTCAAACTTTATGGGAGATCAGAAACCTCTTGGGGGCTTTTAAAACTATAGATTGCTGCATTCACTTCCAGACTTTGATTCAGTAGGTCTGAGGTTAGTCCCAGAATTTGAATTTTTATCAAGTATCTGGGTGATGCTGATGCTGCTAGTCTAGGATCACATTTCCAGAACCACTGCTCTGAAAATTTACAACTGCAAAAATATGGAATCAGCACAAATGCTGGTCAATCAACAAGTGGATAAAACAATGTGGTATATGTACATACCGTAGAATACTACTCAGCCATAAAAGTGAACAAAATAATGGCACTCACAGCAACCTAAATGGGATTGGAGACATTCAAAAATCTTTTTTTTAACAAGAGGAGTGCACGTTACAGATTAAGAGACATAACTTCTTTATGACTGCATAATATTTCATTTACATGTGGTACATATACAAATATGTGCCACATTTTCTTTATGCAGTCTACCACTGATGGGCCTTAGGTGAATTCCACGTCTTTGCTATTGTGAATAGTTACTGCAATAAACCTATCAGGGGTAGAACAATTTATGGTAGAACAATTTATATTCCTTTGGATATATAGCCTAGAATGGAATTGCTGTGTCAAATGGTAATTCTGTTTTAAGTTCTTTGAGAACTCCCCACCATGGCTGAACTAATTTACATTCCCACCAGCACATGTAAGTGCTCCCTTTTCTCTGAAACCTTGCTGGCATCTGCTACTTTGTAGCAACATGGATGGAGCTGGAGGCCATTCTAAGCAAACTAAAGCAGGAACAGAAAACAAAATACTGCAGATTCTCACTTATAAGTGGGAGCTAAACGCTGAGTATATATGGACATAAAGAAGGGAAAAACAGTCACTTGGGCCCACTTGTGGGTGGAGGGTGGGAGGAGGGTGAGGATCAAAACATTACCTATCAAGTACTGTGCTTATTATCCGGGAGACAGAATAATCTGTACACCAAACCCCCATGACACGCAATTTACCTATATACCAAACCTGCATATGTACTCTTGAACTTAATTTTTTTAAAAAAAGAGACATAGCTTCAAATATTGAGAAATATAGCATCAAATTTATTAATGGTTGATCCTGAGAAACTATTTATAAATCATCAAATAATATAAATTACTTATATTTGGGAGTCCATTTCGACCTTTTCTTGAGTTTTATCTGAAGTGTCTGCAGCCATCTTTTTTTTTTTTTTTTTGAGGTAGAGTCTCGCTCTGTTGCCCAGGCTGGAGTGCAGTGGTACAATCTTGGCTCACTACAAGCTTCACCTCCCAGGTTCATGCTGTTCTCCAGCCTCGGCCTCCTGAATAGCTGGGACTATAGGCACCCACCACCTCACCCAGCTAATTTTTTTGTATTTTTAGTAGAGACAGGGTTTCACCATGTCAGCCAGGATGGTCTCGATCTCCTGACCTCGAGATCCGCCCGCCTCGGTCTCCCAAAGTGCTGGAATTACAGGCGTGAGCCACCGCACCCAGCCATGCAGCCACCTTTACTTATAAATCGTGTTTATTTTTTTATCTTTCCTGATTGTGTAATAGACTGTGGCTCAGAGCCCTCCCTTCCCTATCTGTGGAGAGACTCCTTTGTCTGGATTCTTTCTGTTGGTAGCTCACTTTGTACATCAGGTTTACAATGTTTCAGAAGTAGACATTAAAGGAAGGGGAATTCCTTGCACATTCATTTCCCCGGAAATCAGAAGTAACACACTCCATTGAAACCTACTAGAGTATGAACACTTTTCATTACTGTTATTTTCATCTGATATCTGATGTATTTGACCCAAGAATACAGATTCTGGGGAGGGCATGAGGGAAAATGTCCAAAGAGCCCTTTTGATGAGCGCTGATTAGAACCAAGCTTCTGTTTCTTTAGGCTTTAGGTCCTGCCTGAAGTCAGAAAATGAGTTTGAACTCAGGTTCTTTGGGAAGGTAGCAGTAGTTTTTCACCTTCTACACGCAGTGATTCTAAAATGTGTAAGTGCAATAATGGCAAATTCATTATTGGATAAAATATAAAGAATATGGCAACTAGGAACACTTTGCCAAAACAGCATCATTGGTTATAAGCAATGGTCTGCCAGTGAACATTTAACAGACTCTCTAAGGAAAGAAAAAAACCCTGATTTGTAGCCTCTGCCAATTTCTTTGGCTATTCCCACCATAGCTGAAGACTGAAGTCAAATTACTGGCCAGACCACACTGAAATGGATTTGGTGAGAGATGGAGACCATTGATTCCTGGGAGCCGGCTCCAACTCACCCCTAGCGGCTTACAACTTTATTTTTTGTCGGTTGGTTGGTTTTCAGGTGGGTGAGCACAGCAATAAGGAGGAAGGGAGGTTGTGCTGATGTTCCTCAGTCCTTTATGAGGGCAAAACGGAGTTTCAGGATTGGCTCTTTTCCAATCTCCAGCTTCCCATTCCTGCGTAATATATTAAATAGCTTTCCATTTTTCATCACTGCAGAAATAACTCAGAAACTCAAAAGAGCAACACCCTGAAAGGAGTTAAAAACTGATCCCTATAGGAAAGATAATAAGCACACATCATCCTAGCTATATTCATGTAGCAATGCCTCTGAGCCTTGGGCGTGGGTTGCTTATGCAGATTCTCTGGCACAGGATCACACGCTATTGTCACAGCACTTGTCCCCTTGCTGTGTTGTTATTTGTTTGCGTGTCTCTCTGCTCCAGTAGACAGACCCTGAGCTCCTTGAGGGCGGGTACCATTTGTTTTTGTTTTTTTTTCTTCACTATCTCCAAACCTTAGCAGAGTGCCTGGTTAATAACAGGTTCCTTTCCTGCATTCTGTGCCTCCATAGGGGGCAACTCTAAGAGCCTTTCCAGCTCCAGATCTCCCTCTGGGAGCAACCCAGGCTTCTGCTGCAACCACTTTGCAATTAAACTTTCTCTTTGCTTAATCCAGCTTCCCTCATGCTTTTGTAGGTAGGAATTGTTCCTGAGAGTGCTCCATAACAGATATCCTGCTTGCAAGCCCCCATTTCAGGGACAATATTTCATTTATGACATTTTGAATATTGCATAGAGAGATTTGGAAATTCGTTTGGCCACTTTTCTACAGTAATGCATTTCACAGCATGAAATAATTTGCATTATTCAAAATTGAGTATCACATGAAACCAGTGGCCCTTTGCTTGAGGGTATTATTAAACTAGATGATCCATTAGAATCTTCGACTCCCTAAAAATGTTTCTAGCACTGGGCACTGAAATCACCTGACTTAGCTGTGATTACTGTGATTGACAGAGTTTCAAGGCAGACTGCAAACGCTTCAAGAAGGAGTTCTACCATAATCATAAAGTCTTATCCTGAATATTTTTGAATAATTGCTATGGACTATTGGTCATTTTTTGGCGGGGGTAGGTACTGTCATTGAAGAGGTGGATATGTGCCTTTGGTCCCAAGGCAAATGCTATGCTTTTGCAAAAGAAATCATCTTTTAATAGAACTTACTTTCACATCACCTGAATTCCTTAGTATGTCATCTGAGATTCCTGGGTACCAACAATTCTCACATGTTCTGTATGTCACATTGCCAGTACAATCAGACATCTGCTTCTGGAATAATAAAGCTGTGTTTGTGGTGCCAGCACATACCTCGGCTTCTACGAGTCAGGAAGCGTATTGTTGCATGTACTGGAACCATCCAGGTCTGCAAGAGCACAGCAGATTTCTCTGGAAAACAGGTTTTCTTTTCTTGTTGTTGTTGGTTTTTTTTGTTTTTTTGGGTTTTTTTTTTTTGTTGTTACACAATTCAATGAAAGTGTCTTAATGGATGAATCTCAGAAATCAGGATGATTCACTTTAGACTTTGGCATGGACTCAAACAGCCATTATTAACACTGCGCTTGTGTGCCCTGGTTTTAGAATGAAATTCCTAACTTAATTATATCCCAGTAGTCCTCAACGGATTGACAGTGCCCTTCTTATTAATAAGATCTCAGTCTCAATTCCAGAAGATGTTTCTTTTAGGTGTCAGTAAAGTGGGACAAGTAGACCTTCAGCAATTTTCCTGAATTAGGGAAGACTAGGAAGTACTATTACAACCACATTGTAATCACCAGTATTACAAATTAGAGAAATATATAACTGTAGAACTGCAGGTACTAAAAAACACAGAGTAAAGTCGTATTTCTTTCTTTCTGTTTATATATATGGTATATATATAAACATACACACATATACATATGTATATAGAGTATATATGTATTCACACACATATATACTACATATACATATATACACATATAATTATATATGTATATTGTATTATGTATATATACACATGTGTATTAGCCATTTTATTTTATATATGTATATATACACATATATAATGAATGTATACATATATATGCGCACATATATAAAATATATATATTATGTGTGTATACATACATACATTTAGATAGATGAGTAGACCAATGTAGCTGTATGATATAGATATAGAAATAGATGCATATCATAATTTGGGTACATTTTTAAATGGTATAAACCAGAAAGTGAAATGTCATTAAAGGAGCTTATTTTATTAAATTATTTTGTCTCATGAATTTAACACACAGTTTTGCATTTGATGATTGAACTTGTCTTTCTCTTCCTTTTCCTTCCCTTCACCTTTCTTAATACCACTGAACATAAAGCAAGACTGTAGTCCCACCACACTAGGCCTGAGACATTCCCACTGTGCTAAGAGCCCCATAATTTGAGAACAGACCTCCGGTGAAGACAGCAGTTTGCGTTACCATTTTTTAATCCCTCACATCTTCTGTGCTTCCCTCACATATCCTGGCCTGAAATGCAGAGACCAGGGGGAAACACTGGGGAGAGGCCTCCCTGGACCTAGCAGTGTGATTATCACAGCTGGTGCTGGGTCGCTGTTTTCACAGCCACTTCCTGGAGCTGTGAATGGTCTGCCCAGACAGAAATCCCAGCCCCTCTCTGTCAGTGCTAACAGATGGCAACCTCATGGCGAGACTTGTTTTATGGCACAGATTTTATACTCAGTTGTAGCAGCCAACCTTGTATAAAATGTGACTATAATGACACCATCACAGTCCCTACCTCTATCTAGAAAGCAAAAATGTGTAACATACATGCTTTGGCTGCGTATTAGCTGCGCTGATCTAAATTTTGTGGATGTGGAAAATTACCAATGGACTTGTTGAGCAAAAAATAGTCAGTAATTTAGGGAACCCATGTGAGTTCATTAACATTCTCATATTGGGCTAGACTTTTAAAAGATATGCCTAGAACATGGAAAGATGGTAACAGTATCAAAGACAAGTAAAATGAAAGGATAGGAACTTCATTGTATCTGGATGAAATCAGACAGACAAGGGAATTTAAAAAGACAAATTAAAAGAAAGCAACAAAATGGGCTGAAAACACAATATTATTTAGTTATTGGGGCTTAAACCCAGAAAAAAACACTATTTCATTTCTTACTGTAATGAAACCTAATCTTCGAACTAGAAAAAATAGAATAAACATACCAAGAGAAAACAATTGTAATAACAAGTATAATAATAAACATAAGAGGAGATTAAATATGTGAAAAATGTGTTAAAATCAGACCTTACCACTTAAAATCAGCTCAAGATTCCAGGCACAAATGAGTGATGTTACAGCATATTGAAAAAACATTGCAGATACTATGTCATGACCACTTTAGCAGCTGGACTTGCTTTCTTTCTTATTTTAAAGCAGAGAAAACAGTCAAAGATCAGATCATCCTGCATCAAAAGTGAATGTAGCATTAGGCTATATTGACAGAAGTTTGGTTTCCAGAAAAATCAAAGATGCGTCCCAATTAAGACTATTATTTGGCACTGTGTTTTCAGAGAACATATCTTACATTGATGTTGATGAAACAGATCTGATTTCTATCAACTAAAATTATGAAGAAAAGAGAACAAATATTATGTGCATTAGCTGAAAGGACTTGGAATATTTTAGCCTAGAAAAGACTTAAGGAGAAAGATAAGTTCACCTCTTTGAAAGGCTCAGATTCAGGCCTCATTTATGTCATTGCATTGGACAATAGAACAATCAGTAAGTTGAAGTTACAAGTAAACAGG
The DNA here is from genome assembly GCF_047675955.1 of Chlorocebus sabaeus. Lineage (NCBI taxonomy): Eukaryota > Metazoa > Chordata > Mammalia > Primates > Cercopithecidae > Chlorocebus > Chlorocebus sabaeus. Next base: position 20,071,819 of record NC_132912.1, read on the forward strand.
TCTCCACTTAGCGTCAAGACAGGTTTTGTACAATTACCAGCTGTTTAATTGAAGTGGAAATGAACTGCTCTGAGACGGTGAACCCTGTTCAAATGGAAAGTGAAGTCAATTGTTCAGGTTTATGGTGGAAGGAATTCTTGTATTACATGAGTGATTAAATACGATGACCTCACAGATCTTCATTTCTTTTGTGTTGTTGTTGAGACAGTGTCTCCCTCTATCTCCCAGGCTGGAGTGCAGTGGCACAATCTCGGCTCCCTGCAACCTCCGCCTCCCAGGTTCAATTGATTCTCCTGCCTCAGCCTCCTGAGTCACTGGGACTACAGGCGCACACCACTATGCCTGGCTAATTTTTGTATTTTATTAGAGATGGGGTCTCACCATGTTGGCCAGCTGGTCTCGAACTCCTGGACTCAAGCGATCCACCTGCCTTGGCCTCCCAAAGAACTGGGAATATAGGCATGAGCTACCGCACCCGGCCCATTTCTAAAATTCTGTTTGGTTTTGGGGCAGAGTGTCATTTTGAACTTATTCAGCAACTATGCAAGGTTGTAATATTTGAGCAGTGCTATTCATTCAAGCCATTTTACTTTCATATTGTAAATAGTAAAGTAAAATGCTATATTGTAAATAGTAGCAGGATATAGGGGAAATACTCAAATAAAATGTCTTTCAGTGATGTAGATGGTATCCTGTAAAACTATTGATTAAATACCAACATCATTGCCACAGATAGCGCAACCCAGTGTCAGACCAGTAAGCTTCGTCAGGGTAAGGTCACCAATCCACAAACTGAAAACAGGTGGCAAAAGTTCCCTGGGGGACTTGGCATCTGTAAGTAATCAGTTACTGTAAAAGCCCTGGTCAGACACAAAGTAGCTTCATTGCTGATGACATTTTTAATAGCTGAAGAACCTCACCACTTTATTTAATTATAATTTTAATATGCAATATACATGCAGTTGATCACCTTTGATAATTGTTTGATTCTCTTCTACTTTCTTAGCCTAAGTTACAATATGATAGCCAGACCTTTTATTTTGGTGACACCAACAGATCAGAAATGCATGATGGAAGACAAGATGAACTTGTCTTTCTCTATAGCTAGAAGGTTTCCATGTTGCATTTTCTCTGGTTCCTCCACTCATCCATAACTGATCCTTAAGGAGAAATCAAATACATATGTGGTTGGTTTCTGTTCAGTGGAAATTAAATCCCACAAAAACCAAACTGTGGTTTGAACTGAAAATACTCATTTTTAAAGTATGTTACCAACCTTTCTGACATGATATTCCACCAACCTCCCCCTCCCCAATGGAGATGGAAGTAAATTAAAGTTTATTCATAGCAAAATTGACATATAAGACAATGGATAAAGACATAAATTGCTAACATTGCCCAAAATCGGTATTTTCAAAGCCTTGGATCTTCTACTTCAAAGCTTTATTGGAAAGCACGATGGTAAGTAAGAATTTAGTAGACAAGCCAGGCTACTCCATTTGGAGAAAAACGAATAGCTTAGAGTCCTTTGGGCATACCATGGGAAGATCTCTGTAGATTTCTGAATGCTATTGGCCAGTATTTCAGTTAATATGGTAAGATAATTTTTCTTCTGACTGTACTCAGTAATTTGTCAGAAAAGCATTTGCTTTATGGAAACAGTAAGTTTCTGCACGTATAACAATTGAGACAGGTCATAAAACAGAATAGAAATCTAAAGGAAAACAGCAGAATGATTTAAAATACCCTGTTTTTGGAAAATAAACGCTATGTGAAGTCAAATAAAATGTACTGCATACAATCCAGAAGTTTACTTACCTCCACATTTTCCGTTTTCTCCATAGTTACGTAGAGAACTCTTAAGGCAGAAGTCTGCCACATAAAGTGGCTATAATTTTAGTCGAAATGAAGAAGCAATACAGGGCATTGGAAGAAGTTTAATCTCATGCCTACGTTCTTGAACATGCCTCTGTCTCCCAGCCTCTTCCCTACACTAGGAGAAATTTTATCTTCATATGCCGCATTGTTTTCTACTAGGCATTATTCTCTTCTCTAAAATGAAGAAAGCGTTTTGCATTATTGGCTTTGGTCAAGGCTTCGGTTTGTATTTTATTAGTTTATTCTGGTCATGAATGGCTGACTTATTGTTTGAGAAAACCTTTCTGGTCATCATGGCCTTCATACTTGGTATACATCAACTGTCTCATCATCATAATCAGGAGCCTGGATATTTTTAAAGTTTAAGAACAGTAAGCCCCTTGACAGATTACAATGACATTTCTAAGACAGTTCATATGAGGAAAATGGAATCAAGCAATAGACAGTGAATGCCTTCCTGTGTATAACTGTGATATGAACTGAAGCCTTCTATATATAATGAAAGCCCTGTTGGATTACACACATCACCCTTCAGATGTCATAGCTGTTGCTAACTGCAAAGCACAGGTAGTAGTCTCCTCTACAGCCAATGGAGACATTATCTTGGCTTCCAATTTTTTTTAATTCAGAGGATAGATATGGCATTTTCCTATTGATTTCATTGTGTAAACATAAAGACATATGTTAGACCCTTTTGACTATGAAATTCTCAAACCCTCAAGTGTGGCTTTGTAGCTCCCAGGGATACTGCCATGGTTCAGGAAGGGATTTCTGGGGAGTGGGATGCAACATCAGGGTGGCACCTCCATTGGTTCAAGAACTAGGGCAGTGAAAAAGCAATAGATAATAAGCCTGGTGTTGCACTGATGGCCCTGAGTAGTCCTAAAACAGTCCCAAGAAATCTAGACTAAACATATTCTACCACGGAATCTCTCTCTGAGCTTCGTTCCAACCTCACAGGAGGATTTGCTGAAGTTGACTTGGACCTAAAAAGCATAAAATCCTGTGGGTAGGTAAAGATTAAACCATGCAGCTATTTCTAGAAACTTCAAATTCTGCACTGCTCCTGATTCTCTTTGTCTTAGTAAGATTTTTGATTTTAGATATGATTTAATATAATATACAGTTAATTGATAATACAGCCCATTGGCGATTATTGTTTAGAGTTTAAAGAAGCTGACTTATTGACTCATTGTTCCTCTTCACATTTTGTTGCTTACCTTTTAGTTATTTCTGTTTTTCAAGAAGCTCTTGAGAATGAGAGGAGTGAACGTGCCTGTGTTTTTTATATACTAATCATAACATGATGAATGAGTTATTTCAAGAGGTGAAAATCATTGGCCAAAACTAAATTTCCCAGTTCACTGTATATTTGGATTTATCACATAGCTCAGTTCCTTGTTACCATGGGTAAACAGAAAAGTACTATAGGCTAGTTACTATTTTGCCCTTAACAATCAAAGTTGTTATATCGGAAATCAGAGGTAAGAATTAAATAAGAGGGTTGAAATGAGGGGGCTGAGATGTACATTGTTTATCCTGGTGAGTAAGAAGGCTGGATAGGGACCGGATTTAAAGGTTGGAGTTTGAAATTCTTGGATAAAGAAAAGTGAGCAGCTTCTGGGCAAAAGAAATACTTTTGGGCTTTTCTACATTCTAAGATTTATTAGGAAACTGTTGTTCTAGGCTTTTCTGCTTATGATGTGTTTTTCCCATTTATTCCTCTCTCGACAAACATTTATTAAACTCCTTTTTATGAAGCAATGTGTCTGATCGTAACTTGTTATGATCATAACAAGCTGGGATTATAACAAGTTCACTCAGCCCATCCAAGAAGGAATGGAAGATGTGTTTACATGTGATATAAGTCAGCATATGTTCATTGCCATGCCGAGAGGGAGAAAGTTCTTGTGAATGTGTAATCAAGCTGGGGATCTGATGTGGCAGGGGTGGCTAAAGCACAAGGCAGATGGAGGGAGAGATCCCAGGAACAGGGAGTGGCATGCGTTCTGCATAGAGGGAGGAAGGTTCAGTAATTACTTGGGGAGTGGGAGAGCAGTTCAGTTCATTATAGCTACAAGGTTTGAAAGGTGAGTTGAGACATCATTTGAAATGGACTTGAAGATCAGACTAAGATGTCCAGCCTTTATCCTGTGGACAATTTACAACCAGTATACATGTTTCAGCAGGACTTCTGATACTATGAAGATATATCTGGCTGCTCATCAGTGTTGGACTAGATAAAGGAAATGTGGTACATCTACACTGTGAAATTCCATGTGGCCATAAAAAGAATGAAATCATGTCCTTTGCAGCAACATGGATGCAGCTGGAGGCTGTTATCCTAAGTAAATTAACACAGAAACAGAAAACCAAATACCCATGTGTAATCAAACTGGGGATCACTCAAAAGTGGGAGCTAAACGCTGAGGACTTGTGGACATTGAGAGAGAAACAATAGACACCAGAATCTACTTGAGGGTGAAGGGTGGGAGGAGGATGAAGACTGAAAACCTACGTATCGAGTGCTATGCTCACTACCTGGGTGAGGAAATAATTTGTACACCAAATCCAAGCAACATGCAATTTGCCCATGTAACAAACCTGCACACACATCTCCCACAAGAAAATTTGGAAGAAAAAAACAACTGATGTATCTGGCAATCGTGACCAATGGAGACTTGATTAAGGAGAGAATGGATACAGGGGCACAGTTGAGCTGTTAAAATAGGGAAGAGATATTTTTTAAAAGCCTGAACTTTAATGTAATGTTGAAATAAGAAGGGAAGTGGTACTTAATTGACCAATTGGAGAAATTTGAGCTAATTAGTGTCCTTAGGGTACTTTTTACTGCACTGATGAAACAAATAAATTTAAAACCTCACTACTTCCTATATACATGTAGTGAATAATCAGAATTAAGAAAAATATCTAAAATTGTATGTTAACTTGTATTTTTGCTAAAGGAAAAACCTATTAAGATTTTAATAACTTTTCTATGGAGGAAGCAATGCAATAACTCTTTCAATCCACAGATTAAAATTTAGATTTTTAACTTAGAGTCCTAATGAGATTTAAAAAGAGTTCTTAACTTTGAATTTTAATTATATTTTTTCTTAATAAGACGTGCCTATAGTTAATTTCTATATCTTTGTGAAAATGCTGTCATTTTCAATTGATGGAGGTGTTTTGATTAACTCTCTTCAAGATCTGAGTGTGTGTGTGTGTGTGTATGTGCATATACTCATTGCTATTGTGCTTATTGCAATGCACAAATTACTTTATTGTCTTCATTATTGTCAAGGAATTGGTAGGAAAAGAAGGATATTTGTTCAAAGATACTTTGGGTTTTCCACTTCTAATTAGAATTTTGACTTTCTATTTAGAAGTTAAAATCTGTAAGTAGAAACAGACCCTACAGAATCAGAAGACATACATTTTAGGTTTACCTTTAGAGAAACAGCAGTTTTTCCAGTACAGGAAAAAGTTATAATACTGGAATTTTCCCTCTGATTGCCAGTCTGAGAGGAAGTGGTTGGGGAATGGTGACCCACCAGCCTGAAAGCCCCAAGAGCAACCATTAATAAGCACTCTTTGGTTGAACACCCATCATTATGGGGACCGAGCTCCCTGGGAGAGCGCCATTCTGCCTCCATTTGACATTCAGAATTGTCAGTAAGAGAATGAATGGAAGTGTACAATGTCTTCCTGAAACAGACCGAAAAAGTCTTCATTTGGAGGAACGAATAAGAAGCTAAAATTAGAACATCTCATTTTTTCAAGAGAGTGTTATAGATGAAACTAGAATCATGATAGTTACTTTGATTACATTAAAAAGTGAGACTTGGGATCTTTTATGTATACCATGTTTTAAGTGCCAAACATTTTCAATACCCAACTTTTGAGAGTCTAAAAGGGCAGAAAGCAAGTTTGATAGAGAGCATCAATAGTTTGCCTTTTGAAGCTCTTTTTGAAAAGCTAGAGAAAGACTCAAATTATCTAGATTATGTGGCTGTTCCTTTAAGTAGGATTACTTATGTCACGTTTGCATCAGGAAGTAGGTAAGTGGCCAATTTCTCATGTAGTTCCACAATCTTCAACAAAATCAACTTATTGCTGGATCCTCATTGCACCACGAGATGTAAATTGTTAGTTCCACAAGCAGCTGGTGGTTTCTGTGGCCCAGGGAGGGCTGTCAGCCAGTCTGTGGGCTGAAATGTTGGTGACAAAGCAACATTAACATGGAAATATGAAGTCGCTCCAAGGCCATACTTCACTGGCTGATGGCTGGACTCTTAGCTCAGAGGAAGAAGGGAAAAATAAATTGCCCTGGTGTTTACTGTGTCTGGAAGTGAAGTTAAGAATTATCTTGTATGTGGGGAGAAAAACTTTCACGGGGAATGAAGGAAAGAAACAGATGAGTATACAATTAGGGGACTTAATTTCCAAATCTTGTGGTCTTCTCACAGTTAGCTATAAATGACCCCCTGTACTATCTCTTAGCCACTTATAAACTCTGTAAGGACAGGGACTGGGCCTGGTTTGCTTACTATTATACCCATGGATAACCTAGTTGGCATTCAGTCGATTTCTACTAAATAAATGAGAGAACAAATATCTACATTTGGCCTATAATTATGTTTAGTAACAGAATCATGGCAGTTCAAATAATGAAACAATGAAATGCTCTGGTCTTGATTCTTCCAGGCAACTTGTTGAAGGACCTAGGAAAAGGTCATTTTCTGACCTTCATAATGAAAATGTTAGATAAGTTTATCATTATTCCATTTTCGTAAAAGTCATATGAACACATAAAGACTTGTAAACCATCATAGGCTCTATCATATCCCACTTCCCAGAGGCAACTGTTTTCACTTCTTTTTAACTATATTCTCATGATATTTTTCTACTTATATCTAAATAATATGGTAGTAGTGCTAGCTCTGGTTTTTCAACTTTAATAATTATCTCTTAAAACACAATGGAAGGCCGGGCTTGGTGGCTCACGCCTGTAATCCCAGCACTTTGGGAGGCCAAGGTGGGTGGATTTTGAGGTCAGGAGGTGGAGACCATCTTGGCTAATACGGAGAAACCCCGTCTCTACTAAAAAATATATATAAAAAATTAGCCGGGCGTGCTGCCGGGCGCCTGTAGTCCTGGCTACTCAGGAGGCTGAGGCAGGAGAATGGCATGAACCCGGGAGGTGGAGCTTGCAGTGAGCTGAGATCACGCCGCCGCTGCACTCCAGCCTGGGCGACAAAGCAAGACTCTATCTCAAAGAAAATAAAATAAAATAAAATAAAATAAATAAAATAAAATAAAATAAAATAATTTTAGTTCTTTAAATTTAATCCAGCCCCCATCACACACCATTCCCCCAACTTTCCAATAATAACATTGTTAGCTATGTTACTAATAAAAGCACTATTTAGAGATGAGAAGTTTCAGATATTATGGTTTCCTTCGTCTCTCTTTTGATTCCCTGTTTCACAAATTTCTTGTCTTTACTTTTCCTTGATTTACTGTCTGATTTTGGTACAATATATCCTCTAGTAGTTTCCTGGAAAAGAATACTTTGGACTGAGATGGATGGATCACTTGAGGTCAGGAGTTTGAGACCAGCCTGGCCAACATGGTGAAACCCCGTCTCCGCTAAAAATACAAAAATTAGCTGGGCATGGTGGTGTGTGCTTTTTATCCCCGCTACTTGGAAGGCTGAGGCAGGAGAATGGCTTGAACCCGAGAGGGGAAGATTGCAATGAGCTGAGATCGTGCCGCTGCACTCCAGCCTGACAACAGAGCGAGACTCCTTCTAAAATAGATAGATAGATAGATAGATAGATAGATAGATAGATAGATAGATAGATAGATAGATAGAAAGATAGAAAGAATATGTTGGAGATAAGTATCTCAGTCTTTGCATCCCTAAGTGGCCTATCCCCATGAAAGTTGGCTGCACAATGAATTTGAAGTTGAAATTCATTTCTCCACACAATTTTGAAGGCATTGCACTTTTGTCTTCTAGTTTTCCTGTGTTATTGTTGAGAAATCCTAAGTAATTTTTTGTTGTTGTTTATTTTTTTGTTTTATTTTGTTTATTTATTTATTTTTTTGAGACTGAGTCTCTCTCTGTCACCAGGCTGGAGTACAGTGGTGCGAACTTGGCTCGCTGCAACCTCTGCCTCCCAGGTTCAAGTGATTCTCGGGCCTCAGCCTCCCGAGTAGCTGGGATTACAGGTGCCCGCCACCACACCCGGCCAATTTTTTGTATTTTCAGTACAGACGGGGTTTCACTCTGTTGGCCAGGCTGGTTTTGAACTCCTGACCTCATGATCCACCCTTCTTGGCCTCCTAAAATGCTGGGATTATAGGCGTGAGCCACTGTGCCTGGCCCTAAGTCATTTTAATCTTTGGTGTGCCATCTCTTCTTTCTCTCTTTCTCGGTCTCTTAACTATTTTTAGCTGCCGTCAGTGTACAAAAATTTCATGATGATGTGCCCAGATGTGGGTATAATTCCTCCATTGCAGGGCACCCAATGTATTCTAGCAGTCTGGAAACTCATCGTTGCTGGGAAACTTTCTTGGATTATTTCTTTAATTTTTCCCCGTCTATTTTTTACTTGTTCTCTCCGTTTTATGTGTGTGGGGGGTGGTCTATTATAGAGGTCTGAGGCCTTCTGGAATAATATTTTCTGACTCTCTTTTATTTATTTTTTTCATTTTCTTGTCCTTACTTTTTTCCATTTCTTCCCCTTATTTTTTTTTCTTTCAATATCCCCTTTTAATTTTTCTTTTATTTGTAATATTGTAATTTCAATTTCTAGGAATTATTTTTCCCCTATTTTTTATTTAAATAAAATCCTGTTCTTATTTCATGAATGAAATGTATTCTCTGATCTTTCTGAGGGTATTAATGATAGTGTCCATCTCATGGCATAATATCTGTTCCCTTCAAATTGCCTGTTTAGTCTCACTTGTTTATATTAGAGGCATTCCACAGATGTTGTGAAGTCCTTGGCTGTTTGCTCGTATTGTGAAATGGGATGCTAGAAAGCCGATTGGCATCACTGTAGATTGATCCAACCAGGTCTTTTAATCAGTCTTTTGTGCTGGGGAGATTCTGGGACCTCCCACTAAATGTATGGACTCTGACCAACAGTATCCATGTCACCCAGAAGATTGTTAGATGCAGAATCTCTGGCCTAACCCCAAACCTACTGATAAAATCCTTCACAAGATCCCCAGGATAGGAGCATTGCCCTGGAGAACAATCTTCTTTCTATCCATCTGCTTGGAGGGCCTAAGCATGGGCATTAGCATTCTAGGAGGCCACTGGCGGAGGGGGCAGAGGGCAAATGTTTCCACATTCTGATGATAATCTTTCAGCTAATCTCCTGATTATAAGGGCAGTGTTGCTGCTTTCACCATTGCACAGTATGTTAGTCAGTCCAGGAAGCTGTGACAATGTATCATATACTCCGTGGCTTAAACAATATACATTTATTCTTCATAGTTCTGTAGGCTGGGAAATTCAAGATCCCAGTGCCAGCAGATTTGATGTCTGGTGAGGACTCTTTCCCTGGTTTGCAGATGGCTGCCTTCTTGCTGTATCCTCACATGGCAGAGGGGGTGGGGCAGGGAAATCTTGTGTGTCTCTTTCTTTTTTTATAAGGGCACTAATTCCATCATGGGAGGCCCACCATCATGACCTAATCTGAGCCTAATCACCTCCCAAAGGTCACACCTCCAAATGTCACCCAATTGGGGATTAGGCTTCAATATATAAATCTTGGAAAATGTAAACATTTAGTTAATAGCACCTGGTGTCTCTCTGTTTTACCCTTTCCAGATAATATGCCTCCAGTTTTCTGCTAAATTGAGTGGATCATCTGTTAGTCTAGCTGCTTCTTAGTCTTCCTAAACTTCCTACCCTACCTTCCCTATGTTTCTGGTATATCCAAACTGTGAGCAAATCCGCATTCTATTTTTCTGGTTAAAAATAAACTGTATCTCTTCTGTTCTTTTCCATTTTGTTTGTTTTATGGATTTACGGTTTTTAAAGGTCCCTATACCTGGATTTTAGTGAGTTTTATAGTAATAGCAGAAACAAATGCATAGATTCAGCTTACAGTCTTTAACCTGAAGTAGCTTAATCTTTAAGATTCCTCTGACTCTCAAATTGTACATGTCAATTTCTCTATTATCTCTATAGACTAAATATATCTTGTTACTTGGATTTTTTTCTTACTTTTTTCTTTATATTTTATTTTTATTCCACTGTTTATAAAACCCTGAGCTCTTTCATTCATACTTGATTCATATGTGCAGTAAAGAGTGTTGTGTTCAAAAGGATTTAGCTGTATAGAAATCTTCTATATATTCTTTTTTGAAAAAGAAAATCTTCAGGTGTATAGAAGAAAGTTTTCGCGTTCAAATTTAATTTCAACCCAGTTCTGATGTCAAAGTAAGTTATTGCCAGCAGAATTCAGTGTTACTAATGGGTGTTAGAGTTTCAGAAATATAACAATAGCAGGTGTGTTTTATTTCTAGATTCACCCCTCAGTAATTAGTTGGCATTTGAATTGGATTTTAAATAGTGCTACCAATCACTTATAATTCCACATAAAACTCAGCACTTTAGTTTTGATTACAATTGGACCTGCTATTTGATGATTAGTAAATTGGAGGAGTGAGAGGCAAATAACTCATTATTACAATGATGGTTTATTGATTACTCTGCAAAGTATTGATTACAAGATAAGAGTAAGTTCTCATAATTATTATTTCTTACATCTGTGGAAATGATGGAACAAGATCAAAGTAATCTTGAGTATTATCTACAAGTATTTTCTTATATGTATGAATGTATATATAAAGTATGTATGTTGTGCAACAGGAAACAAAATAAATGTCTCTTGATAAAAGATCTCCAGGTTGAAGATTCTCACTGCATGTTGACATAGTTCTTCAGCCTTAAAATATATTTAACTTGATTTAACCAAATATTCATAAACTTTATTTGCTATGGGGTCTTTTCTCTCCCACTTCTGCATAAGACTTTAAATGCTCCCATAGAAAAAAGGAAAGGAGAGATTAAAGCCAATTTTGTGATACCTCTGCATGATACTAACTTTGTGCCTCCTGAGCCTAGTTCAGTACTTAGCACAATATTCAATAAATAGTTTCAAAATAATCTGAGCCAATTTAGTTAAGCTTTACTTCTTCCTTTCATCTATCTATCAATAGATAGATAGATGTTGTTTTTTTTTTGATTGAGTCTTGCTTTGTGGCCCAGGCTGGAGTGCAGTGGTGCGATTTCTCCTCACTGCAAGCTCCACCTCCCAGGGTCAAGTGATTCCCCTGCCTCAGCCTCTCGAGTGATTGCAGGTACCCACCACTACGTCTGGCTAATTTTTGTATTTTTAGTAGAGACGAGGTTTCGCCATTTTGGCCAGGCTGGTCTTGAATTCTTGAACTCAAGTGATCCACCTGCCTCAGCCTCTCAAAGCCCTGGGATTACAGGTGTGAGCTACTGCACCTTTTTAAAGCAACTTTTTCAAATTATCACCTGAATTGCTTGGGGTTTTGTTTTCCTTCCTGCTTTAGACTCTCTGAAGTTACCACTTGACCAGTTTGCGTTACTACCAGGGATTAGTTATGTGACTAAACGTGCGGCAATGTGAGCTCCATCTTACCACCTTGAAAATAAACTTGCCCCTCAGCATTTCCACAGTGGAGAAATCACTAAACCTAGATAATTCAGACTGATCTGGGAGCCTGGCATTTGGTTCATTTTCTAATTGAATGTGTATCATTGAAAATGTCTCCTTAAAAAACCATTTCATTTTCTTAGTGTCATATATCCTGGGTACCATTTGAAGTAATATAAAAGCATCTTAAGAGTTACTCAAATTCTCTTTGATTTTCATAGGGCCTCTGACTTCGTGTTTCAATTATATTTTACTAAACTGGTGACATACAAGACATATAAAAGATGAGAGTGAATGTCAATTTGATGGCGTGACTGCATTTTTTAATAGCAAGATGATCTTGTTTTCTTTGATATCTCTTTTATGCTTAAATGAATGGATCTTTGTAGTAGGTATATCTAGTGGAAGAGTTCAGGGTATTGACAGATTTTTGCAAGCTGTACTTAGGAAGGAACCTTATACTCTTGTGTATCCCTCCCAGAAACTAATTAACAGCTAAACACACAGTAAAGGATCAATTATGTTTGTGATGTCTTGTGTCAGCCTGTTAGGGCTGCTATAACAAAATACCATAGACTGGGTGGTGTAAACAACAGATTTCAGTACAGTTCTGAAGGCGACAAGTCCATGATCAAGATGGCAGCCGATCTGGATTCTAGTGAGGGACCTCTTCCTCGTTTGTAGCTGGCCTTCTGTTTGTTATGTTCTCACATGGCATTTCCTTGGTTTGGGCCAGACATCTATGGAAATGATAGACCAAGGACATAGTCAAGTCATCTATGTGTATACACACATACGTATAAGAAAATACTTGTAAATATTGATAGTTAAGATTATAAGCAGGGAGAGAGGACACGTGCAATCTAGTATTTCTTCTCATAAAGGCACTAACCTTATTGGATCAGGGATCAGTGTCAAATTTCTAATCTCATTTAACTTTACTTAATTCCATAGATGCCCCATCCCCAAATATAGCCAAACTGGGTGTCAGGGCTTCAAAATACAAATCGTATGGAGACACAAACTTTCAGTCCATAACATCTGGTTTTATAACTTTTGCTTTATTTTTCACTTTGAGTTGATCTTGATTAATTCATTAAGATTTAAATTTAAAGTTGTCAAGAAAAATGCCAAATCAATTTTATCTCTTTAGTTCAATAGGGAGAATTGGTGCCTAATGATTTTTGTGACAAGTATAAGATTTTTTAAAAATCTTGTGTTATTTTTGTTTCTCAGCTGTTTGACAATTGCTGAACCATTATTGAGAATAGTTACTGACAATTACTGACAACTATTGAATCTTCAATAGTTGAATCTTCAAGAATTTCAATAGTTGCTCTCTGTTTCTGTGTTTTAAATTTACTTTGAAATTCTTTGAGTTTGTTGAAGAGACAATGCAATTTGAACAATTCAGTGTTTGCCTCTCTCAACCTCTGTTTCACATCCTAGACCTTAAAAATGATACAGTCGGCGTAGACTTTTACAGATGAAGAAACTGAGGCCCAGAGGGAAGTGATACTAAAGTCTTGCTACATTGGTTTGAAGTACATGCTTTTGTCTTTTGTCAATTTATGTAGTTTGAGGTGCAATTGAGACTTGAACCTCATTCCATTGGAGGTGATTTAATGGGCGAATTTAATCTACACCTGATGCAGCAGAAACTTAGCAGAAGGAGATCTCTGGGACTCACCCAGACATCTGACCTGCCTTTTCTAAGTAAGCTTACTCAGAACCTGGAAGCATCTCTGCACAAAATGACGGGTCAAGATAGAGTTTCACAGAATGATTGAAAGTCAAGGCTGGTGGGTGCCAAGTTTATTTTTCAGTGGTGGCTAACTCAGCATGCGTCTTTTTGTTAGGTTGCAGCCAACTCTTTGTAAATGGTATCTGTCAATATAAACACAAAAAGTTGAAATTATGTACTCCACACAATAATGGATTATTTCAAATGAGTATGACACTGATTGTAAGGACCTACTGTGGAATCAGAGCAAAATTGCCTTTCAGGCCTTTCTGAAGATGAAGTGCCAGCCCCGATTCATCATAAAGCTTTCTTGTGACCACTAACCATCCAGAAACTCCTGACCTCCCTTTTCTTTGAGCTGGTCAGTCCAGTGAGGTAATGCATGTGAAAACACCCACACCGCTTTGACAGAGTCAAATGGGAATCTCCAGTGCTGTTATCATTAGTCCAGAATATACGGTATTCATGACGCCTGCCTCTGCAGATTGCTGCAATTCTACATTTTGGTACAAATGACAAGAAGCTTTCCCCAAAGAGTAAATGCATTCATTTTTCTAAAACTGAATTTTTGTAAAATCTTACGACAATGAAGGAGTCATTTGAAATAATATTTCAGAGTATTTTTCCTTGAGGAAGAAGTGACGACATGTCACATGACTAATTTTAATCCTAGAGTCTCTGAATGGTCCCTTGTGACTGACTGGTGGTAGTCACATTCAGAACTGTCCCCCCGTTCTGTGAGTCTTTGTCTATTTGCAAGTCTACTATTGCAGTATCCTGCTTCAAACACCTTCACAATCTTTATTCTAGGATATCATAGACTCCTGGGTTTATTTCAGGTGTGGAACAGACTGCTCTTTGCAGCCTAATCCAGAAATACCAGCAATAGTATTAACAATCTAATTTGGTTTCTTCAATTCAATGTTAGGACAGTAAAATTAATTAACATACATGTTTTTATACAGGATTGGTAGGTGATATGATTGTTACATCATTTTAAAATAGAAAACATGCTCACTAGCTAAATTTTTGATGGATGACAGCAACAACAGTAAGCTCTTTTGTTGCTCTTTTTTGAGATGTCTACCCAGCATCTAGCATCTACCCAGCATAAAACATGCCTTTATATCTTTAAAAAGAAATGACCTGTAAAAATCACCTTATGTATTAGTTTTGGTGGATATACAATATAGGATTATAAGGAAATAAACTAAATCACCTTCATTCTTCACAGGTGGTCATTCATATTACTGAGGGGACATTGAATCATTATGCAATTGCCTCTTTATTGAACAAAGAACAGTAGATCTGAAAGTCCATTTATTTCTGCAAGCAGTAAATCTGCTAAAATTTAGATATATTATTTTTAAAATTTATTTTTAGTGCTTTGTGGTAGTCTCCAAAGAATCATCTATTTTTAATGTTAACATACTTTTTATACCATTTGTATGTTCTTTAGACTGTTTTTAATCTAAAATTACTTATATCACATTTGATGATATAAATTATCTTCTAAGCAGCATATCTCTGTAGGTAACCTCCGCTTAATCACTAAAGAGAAAATTCTAAATCTTTAGTATTTACTGAGCGAATCACTTGATACTTCTAATTATCGGTAGTAGATTTGATAGCAATCAGGTCTGCAGCGAGTAATTGGCGAATTCTATTTTAAAATTTATTCCTTTTTCTACATTAATCCAGCCAAACTGGGAAAGAGGACATACTGTTTATCTTGTGAAAAACAAAAAGAAAGGAAAGAAACATTTTTCTTTAATTCTCTAAGCGTTCTTACATTGATAGTGTGGCTTCCTAAGGTTCTGTGTTGTTTGTTTTGTTCTTAGAGGATAAATGCCTACTTCACTTTTTTGGAAGTCAAAGTCAGGAGGAGGAATTATCCGCTGGACTAGAACAATGTACTGCTGATGGAGTGAAGACATTAAGTCTTCTGGTGTAATAGCTGCTCTTACTTAGTAATTTTAGGTAACTCCAAGGAAACTAACGCCCTAGTGAGATAAGAATATGTATGTAGCTTTATTTCCTTCTGCCTCCCTCCTCTATCTGGGTTCTTCTTTTGTTCCTGTTATTTTCTGGAATCCCAGGTTTAATAGGTCCCTCCTATAACCCTGCTGCTCAAAAAATAGTCCATGGACCGGGGATGGCAGCAGCAGCACCAGGAGGCTTGTCAGAAATGCAGGACTCCAGGCCCACCTTGGACCGCCGGAGTCAGATCTGCATTTTAACTCTTAATAGTCCCTCACCTTCCCTCAGGTGAATCCTGGGCATGTGGGAGCTTTCCCCAGATTTTCTGTAGTACCTGGCCTGCCCAGCTCATCACTCCAATAATTAATCCTGATATTTACAATATAAAAGGCAGGCCCAAACTATGGGGTGATACATCAGTTTAAATGTGTTACTGAGACTTGGTCCAGTAGTTTTCCATATGATGACATATTCCCACGGGTTGTCAAAGTGTCAGGCAAGAAAAAGTAGAAGCTACCACTTTGAGTTTCACATATTTATTTCCTATATGGGTATAATTCAAGCTCCAGAAAGAATTCAGGTCCCCTGTATGCCTCACTGCCATCGTGTACCCCTATCTCAGGGTTCCCCATTTCTGGACGGCCACTCCAGTAAAAGGTCTGGTGTTGGGACAGGTGTGTCCTCGTGAAAGCAGGGGAGGTATAGGCAGGATAATGACACTGAACATCCCAGGTGGACTTCGTGTGGGAGCTGAAACTGAACCTGTGGTCCGAAGACCCAGGCTCAGGTGTCAGCCTGAGATGTGAGACATTGTGTAAAGTTAAAGTGAGGACATGGTGATGTCTTTTCCTTTCTTTGTTCACATGCCATTCTCTATAAACAGTACACTTGAAAATTTGTCTCAGAGCATTTTGCTTTTCCTCTGGGGAAATGTAAAAGAAAATTTTATGTGTAGGGTAGAAACATGTTAATTGTGCATTAATTTATTCTAGAAGGGATGCAAGATTATTACTTTTGAGTGGGACTAGAGTTCAGGGAAAATAGTGATTTCTGTGCATGGCTGATGGTGGGACCTCAGACAGGGCACGTTACCCACCTGCAGTTGAATTTATTCTGTGAAATTGGAGCCATGACACTGCCTTACATAATTCAAGGGCTGTCGTGAAAAACAAAGTCGATAGTAAGAAAGCACTTTTCAAAGAAGTGTGTGCCGCTAAGGAGTTAATAAAAAAATTGCAAATACTTGAACAAGTCTTCACATTTTTAAAATAAAATCGAAACCAATATGTATAGATTATCTTATATATGCACTCATATTCCACATATAATTTTGGTTGATGCCTTCAAAGTATACATTTATGACCTTGAACTTCAGAGACACAAGAGAAATAGAATTCTTCAGCGTTTTACTAACAGCAATGTTTCCTCAACTGTAGTTCTCTGATCTATCTGCCTCAGTATCCCCTGGAGTCTTTGAAGGGTGTACGTTTGAGGAATCTTCAGGAATACCATGTGATTTTAGTGCATTCTAAAATTTGAGAAACTAGTTTATGTGTACTTTTATTATCAGTGATAGGAAGAATGTAGAGATTGTATTGATGTTCAGTGTGTAGGTTGTATAACAGCTATCCTTAATTTTTTCTTTACTTCTTACTCTCGTAAAAGGAAATTGTGTGTCTGTTTTCTTTTTGAAATGTTGTTTGTTCATTCATTCAACAAAGATTTCTTGAGCATCTTCTACGGCTGCGAAGGCTTATTTTCTGTTTAGGAAACCAATTTCATTACTCTTTGCATTCCTACATTATCAGGGCAATACATGCATTGCAAACTGAGATGCTTTGGTCAGATTTCCGGTAAGATATGGACCTCAGACCCAGTCTCTGTTTATGGACAATAAGCCACCATAAATTTTAGGATGTCTCCTCCCCTTCTCCTGTCTTTGATCTTATTTGTTAAAATTAATTTGCTGTCCTTTCTACGTGTTGGAATATTAAACAGAGAAAAATGGGGATAGAACAAATCAGGTTATTTTTGCTCTTCCATGCCACACCTTGTTGCATGAAGTTTAAATCCACTTTTTCTATAGTAGAGATTATTGTAGTGGATTATAGTAGTGATCAATTGTTTTCTTATTTCCACTTAGAGAAGTTGCTCATGATGTGGAAAACTCAGTCAAGTATTTCATATGTCTTATTAAATACATGAAATGAAGAATTAACAATCCTAGACATTAAAATTGTTACTCACCTGTCAGCCTAATTAAGTACTTACTTTTCTTCTCTGAGTCCTCTCTTTATGCTAACAAATAACTCATCAAATTAGTCAATCCCTGACTGACTTTATGCATGATAGCCGGATATCTTCAGAATAAAAGCGTTGTTTGCTTTTATCAAGTGCATCTAAGGTGGTGAAAACATATACTCAAGGAATCTATTTTGAAGTCAATAACAGCGGAGGCGATCATGTTAAGTCATGTGTTGGATCAAGCCTTTTCTTCCTAAAACCCTTCCAATGACTTTCCAACTCTCTAGAGTAAAATCCAACTTCACTGCATTGTGCAAGGCCGTGGGGGATACAGTTCCTTCTCACCTTCCCTCCTTGTCTCAGACCACTTTGCCTATGCTTCCTCCACTCCAGACACACTGGTCCTCCTTCCAGTCCTCCAGTAGAAGACTGATTCTTGCTGGTGCCATGTTTTGGCTGGGGCTTCTGCAAACCACTGGGAAGCCTTTGGAAAGTTTGAAGCTGGCATGATTTGATTAAGAAGAAATGAATGAATGAATGAACAGATTTACATCGAATTGAGGAGAAAGCACTTTTTTTTTCACGAACAGGAACTTAGGCATTTTGCAGAGCACTCTGAAACATTTTAAATGTCAGTGATTGATAAACGTATTATGAACTAGTGAGAGGTCTTTCTAAGTGTATTTACAATGAGTTTAAATACAGTTGAGTTAGGATTAGCATTCTCAGAAAAGACCTGAATCCAAGCTTAGAAACTGGAATTTACATATAAATAGAAAATTAAATCAGTTTTCTAAACAGGTATTTTTGAAAATCCAATAACAGGTTAACAAATTTAAGGTTTATACAAACACAGAGAATATTTTTGACTTAATTTTAATTAAACTTCATGAAGTATTCAATTGATAAATGGGAATGGAACAAAGCATTCTCTCAGCATTCCAAATAGCATTGAAAGATGTTGATGCTTAAAAAAAAAAAAAAAGAAAAAAGAAATGATCCCAGGCTGCCTGTCTGTTACCCAGCCAAGTAATTCATAACAAAAGGCAGGTTAAAACACTTCACTCCAGAACAGTGTGTTGGGAGTTGTGAGACGTTATGTAAAGTTAAAGTGAGAACATGGTGATGTCTTTTCCTCTCTTTATCCACATGCCATTCCTTATAAGCAACACACTTGAAAATTTGTCTCAGAGCATTTTGCTTTTCCTCTGGGGAAATGCGGAAGAAAATTGTCTTTGTAGAATGGGAACATGTTAATGTGCATTAATTTATTCTAGAAGAGATGCAGGATTATTACTTCTGAGTGGGACTGGAGTTCAAGGCAAATAGTGATTTCTGTGCATGACCACTGGAAGTGCTCAAGGCTAGTGATCACAGATGTTTGAAGTGGGAAGTCGTTGTGGGATAGATATTTAATTGAGAAAGGGAGATGTGTGTTTCACTGATATCTCCCTTTCTCAATTTTCTCAAGTACTACCATTATTGTTTATATTAATTGAAATATAAATGGAGCAAAGCCATTACCCATGTTTCAGCGTTGGGTGAAAAGACAAGTGAGGTTAATCCCATTTGGCTGGAGAACCTAGAGAGATGACCCCTGACCCAGGCGTGGAGCAGTTGATGCCTTCGCAGAATAACCACATATTCGACCAGCTTATTTCCAAAGAGGTTCCCTCCGCTTTAACCAAAACCAGAATTATGATTATGCAACTTTGCCACTATTCTAAATGCCTACACCTAAACAATGTCGCTTTCTTTTTTCGTTTTCCTAGTTCGTTAAAAGCTTGTCTAGATTTTCATGGTCACGTGCATCCCGCCGTCCCAGAACATATTTTTGTACCGACTTAATACCCTTTCTTTAGTCCAGAGTGTCATGCATGCAAATCTGGATGTAAATGGATTGAAACTTAAATATTAAGGTACACTTGCCATCCTTTTTTTACTCTAGGTTGATTCTTTGAGTGTTGATGTTATTTTATTTTATTTTTTTCCGAGACGGAATCTCACTCTATCGCCCAGCCTGGAGCGCAGTGGTGCAATCTCTGCTCACTGCAAGCTCCGCCTCCCGGATTCTCGCCGTTCTCCTGCCTCAGCCTCCCGAGTAGCCGGGAGTACAGGTGCCTGCCACCACACTCGGCTAATTTTTTGTATTTTTAGTAGAGACGGGATTTCACCGTGTTAGCCAGGATGGTCTCGATCTCCTGACCTCGTGATCCGCCCGCCTCAGTCTCCCAAAGTGCTGGGATTACAGGCGTGAGCCACTGCACCCAGCCGATGTTATTTGCCTTTATTTTACATTTTTGTTAACAGAAAAGACAGGAAAAGTTCCAATTTAACTTCCATTTTATATATAATTTACATTTCATACCCTATTCCCTTTCCCCTACCCTATCTTGTTTAAAATTTAGACTCTTACCACCAAGTAATTACACTTTTTCTTCTCCCAGCCTTTGTTAGTGACTAATGAATGTAGTGCTTTTGTCCTTGGTTTGGCTGGAGGTTCATCATTTACATAATCACCATTGTTGGGGTAATGTCACATGAGCTTACTATCCTTTTATTAGAATTTTAGAAGCTCGATGATTTTGAAAGCCTTTGCAAGCCTAACTGATAACTAAGGAAATACAGAATTGGAAAATACCTGATATGTGTAGCTTCCAGGAAAGATTAAGATATCGTAATAATATTTCAAAATTGGGAATGTCTCTTGGGTTAACTGACAACTTCCTACTATTTTTTTGTGCTATAGTTCATACTTTTTTTTTTCCTTAACCATTTGTAGGTTAGAGAAATTATATCTAACCTTCACTCTCAAAATCAAATAGTCCTCTTAATATCAGTATCTATAATTCTTGAGAAGAGACTGAAGATAGATAATATTTAAGATTAGGTCTCCAGTTTCAAAACTAAATATTTACTTAATACTGGATTCAAGGACTAGCATTCTTCAACCCATACCATAGACATATTAAAAAGGAAGTATTTGGTATATGATATTATCTCCAAAATTGTATGGTTTGGCAAAGATGAAACATATTAATATTCTCACTGTACAGTGACAAAATCAAATGTTGTAGTGCTTTCAGTATTGTTATTTTCTGGCCAAGACTTTTCCATCATTTGATAAGATCTAAAATGTTTATATTGGCAAAATTTCAAATTAAGATTAAGTTAATAATGCCACTTTTTTTTTTTTTTTTTTTTTTTTTTGAGATGGAGTCTCACTCTGTTGCTCAGGCTGGAGTGCAATGGTGCCATCTTGGCTCAGTGCAACCTCTGCCTCCCGGGTTCAGGCGAGTGTCTTGCCTCAGCCTCCCAAAATGCTGGGATTACAGGCATGAGCCACCGCGTCTGGCATAGCGCCATATTTAGGTGGCTAACAATACAAATCCAGTTTTCTATGGTTTCGCCTGAGTAAGAAAAAAATATCTGGGAGATGCTTAACAAAATGTAAATGTTTTTTTAAAAGCAAAAGTTTGTAAAGTATGTTTTGGAACTTACCCTATAAAACGTGGTATGCTATCATGTCCTGCTGCTGAATGTGTAAACTGACACAGGCTGAGATCATTAGTGCAGTTTCTACTCAGAAATTGTTTCTGAGCAAAGAATTGCAGTTGTTCACAAAAATATAGCCTCTAGTATCAAATTAAAATTTTAACTATTCAGGAATAGTTTATAGTAGGCACAAATTGTCCATTAAATATTATATACAGTCAATAACATGGAAAGATATTTATTATGTAATGCAGAAATCAAGTTATATGCATATATGGACACACACATATGTACACACACATATGTACACACATGCACACTTGTATGTTTGAAGACGTGCAGGCTTGCAGAGAAATATTCTGGGAGGATATTCATTAAGGTGATAACTCCGAGCCTTGCACCCAGGACAGAATAATATTTTAATTGTTTTCTTATTTCCTTTTTAATGATTTATTTTTTATATTTTTAAAAAAGTATTTTAATTTAATAATTTTTAAAGCCCTTCAAGTTATTTACTTATGTGAATTTTTTTTTGAGATGGAGTCTTGCTCTGTCACCCAGGTTGGGGTGCAGTGACATGATCTTGGCTCACTGCAACCTCCATCCCCCGGGTTTAAGCAATTCTCCTGCCTCAGCCTCCCAAGTAGCTGCGATTACAGGCATTCGCCACCACACCCGGCTAATTTTTGTATTTTAAGTAGAGACGAGGTTTTGCCATGTTGGCCTGGCTGGTCTCAAACTCCTGACCTTGTGATCCGCCCAACTCAGTCTCCCAAAGTGCTGGGATTACAGGTGTGAGCCACCGCACCTGGCCAATGTTTTTAATTAGAATGAGGTCATGCTTACTTTACTGTAAGGACTTTTTAAATTTATACAATGAAATTCATCACTTAATGACTTTTTGAACTGGACCATGTTAAGTCCATGTTCTTCAGGTGTTGCTTATTTATAAAATAAAGAACATGATTTCTCTCTTATTACTTTGTCCTGAGCATTAGTGGCTATCTATCAAAAATAATTTTTAGCAAAATCCTGGCAAGAATTTGTTGTCCTATATGAAAGACATTGTTTTTCAATTATTTTATGAAATTCAGGTATTTTTCTTAGTCTTACACTAAAGTAGGCCACAACCTTAAAAGGAATTTATTCTAAATATATATTTTAACAACTACTTAAAGCAGAGAGTCTTCTACTTTATCTAGAATTTGCTTTTGTGAGTTATGAAAACCTTTTATAAAAATGTAATTCAAAAATAAAGGAAAAAATAAACCATTGGATTCTAAAAGTGTCAGAGCGCAACTCATCTACAGGTGTTGATAGATTACTTCTGAAATGTGAGTTTCTATCTCATTTTAGTGCTTAATTCTTAACTGGTTGTTTGTATGTTTAAGGAATATATCACAAAACTGGAAATCTAATTTTAGCATAGTTTTTACTGTCTCGATTTCTTTTTTTAATGTAGTTTTGTTGATTGTGGATTATTTACAATGTTAGTTAAATTATGTAATCAGTGTAAATATATGCAATCATACAATTTAATTAGGGAAAGTTATTTAGGAAAGTAATGTCAGGATTCAGACATTCATAGCATTTTAGAAATTCTTGGGTACTTATTTCAAAACTGCTAGTTGGATGAATAGTAGTTGATATCCAAATTTAAATGTTTTATTCCCAAAAAAGTGAAAAATATCTTGCTAAATTCAGTGGAGTGAAATAGTATTGAAAGTATGATTCAGGCCATGCATGGTGGCTCACGCCTGTAATCCCAATACTTTGGGAGGCTGAGGCCAGTGGATCACCTGAGGTCGGGAGTTCGAGACCAGCCTGACCAACATGGAGAAACCCCGACTCCACTAAAAATACAAAATTAGTCAGGCATGGTAGCACATGCCTGTAATCCCAGTACTTTGGGAGGCCAAGGCCGGCAGATCACCTGAGGTCGGGAGTTCGAGACCAGCCTGACCAACATGGAGAAACCCCCGACTCCACTAAAAATACAAAATTAGTCGGGCGTGGTAGCACATGCCTGTAATCCCAGCTACTTGGGAGGCTGAGGTAGGAGAATTGCTTGAACCTGGGAGGTGGAGGTTGCAGTGAGCTGAGATCCTGCCGTTGCACTCTAGCCTGGGCAACAAGACTGAAACTCTGTCTTAAAAAACAAAACAAAACAAAAAAAAGTATGATTCAGTTTGTGAATATCCAATATTTGTTAAATTTATACTGATGCTGAAATTTCTATTTCTCATCATTTTCCCTTTTTTTTTTTTTTTTTTGGCTTAAAGTTCTACCATTTTGAGGAAAGAGGCTAAATGAAAAGTGATTTTTTTTTAACTCAAAATCATACGTTTACCTAGAGAAACAAGATTTTCATATCAAAATATTTCACCCCTAATACTAGCTTGAATTAATCAGAATGGGAACTGGGTAAGTTGATGATAATGGTATGATTTATCTGATTTAAATCATATGCAATTTATAAAACATAATCAGACAGAGGTACATCTATTGGCTGTTGTCCGTGGTCATTGAGTAAGTCAGCCTGGGCTCAACGTTGCACCATTACGGATTCCGATCCCACAAACTGAATATAGTGTTATGACAATATGGAATGAGATTGAGTCTATCAGACGTCTGGAAGCCTGGATTTAACAGAAGGCCCTCAGTGATTTGGGCCCTAGACATTTGCAGATCATCTCTCACACTGGGAATCATTAAGACAATTGATTACATCTGGCCTCTTCTGCTCAGTCATTTCATTTTTTCCATAGTGAGGCTATTGGCCATGATTGGTCCTTGTTTACAGAATTTTCCATCTCCCCTGGTTGGCGAACTCAAACTTTTCATATGACTTAGCTGTTAGTTCGGAGTCCTCATTATAAAATTAGCCCAATATAGGAAACAATAGCAGTTTGAGATGACTAAAGATGAAGAGCAGTGTGAAAGTGTTTTACCAAGAGGTTTTAGTTGATTGTTGTGCTCTGGAACCACTAAGCTATCATAATACATGAATTTTCACAAATTATTATCATGCATCATAATATCATGTATTACCATAATACATGAATTTCACAAATAGAAAACTTGAAAATGAATGTAGAATATTTAATATATGACCCCAAATAGCCTAAAGTACACAAACAAGATACTTAGCTAAACTGTAGAATAGGAGACTTTTATAGATGGGAAGGACCATATGGCTATAAAGCTGCACCCTCTCATTTTACCAATGGTGGGAGGTTACATCCTAAACATTTTATGTGGTTTCTGGGTTTACGATGCAATGTTCTTTGTGAAAAATCACAAGAATCTTATTACAAAATAGATTTTCAGATTTAATTAAATGGTCTTTTTCTATTCATAGGTTATCTGTGGATTATGGCTCCTGTGGAAAGAAGCCTATTCCTTAAATAAATCACACAGATTTTATATGAAAATTCAGTGGACACTCTGAGTTCTTTGATCATTTTCCTTTTATTATAAGATAAGAGGTTATCTTCATCACAGTGTAACAAATGCTAAAATCGTCTTGAATTTTTCTTTTAAATTCCTACTAGACAGCGAATAGAAAACCCTCAATTAATGCAAAGATTAATTGTTTTAAAGTACTTCCCAAATATTTCAACATATAATAGAAATAATAAACAATATTACTGTGCTATTACTTTCTGCTCTGTTTTTATCTTAACAGCATTTCATTTCCTTCTATTAACAGAGTCAACATGATGGGATGTCCTATTTCTTATTTGCTTTTCCATGCTGAATTGTTTACAGATTTTTGCTGTTTTAAATAGCACACTTGGCCTAGATTATTTTTTCTCCTTTGATTGTTTTCTTGTGTTATATCAGTAGGCTTTGTGACAGATTGCTAAACTGATCCTCTGAATGATTAATCAGAGGCAGATTAGACAGGAATTAAGACCCAGCCTCACGACTCGGCTCTGGCTGCCTCCTGGAACCATCACTGTACCTCTCACATACGTCAATTCCCTCATATGTAAAATGGGATAACAATTCATGCCAAGCCCAAGCCAATTACTAACCCTGAATGAGGGCTATTGTTATCACTATTAACCTATCATAGAAGCAATGTGTAAAATTACCTTTGTTTTATAACCATTAATACAGTTTTATTCTATTTATTTTTAATACTTTAGTAAAGATGTAGCAATACCTTAAAGTAGTCTTAAATTTTATTAATGATGACTCATTAGGCTTGGCATGCTTTCTATATTCCATAGGATAATATATAATCATTACACATAAAATTACAATGTCTCTTTACTCTTTTATGTAATAGTAAAATCATAAACCATTACAATTTAAAAGTGTAAATTAGTTAAGTGTGTATTTTTGTTTTATTTATTTATTTATTTATTTATTTATTTTTGAAATGGAATCTCACTCTGTATCCATGACTGGAGTGTGGTGGTACGATCTCAGCTCACTGCAACCTCTGCCTCCTGGGTTCAAGGGATTCTCCTGCCTCAGCCTCCCAAGTAGCTGGGATTACAGACACATGCCACCTCACCCAGCTAAGTTTCGTATTTTAATAGAGACTGGCTTTCACCATGTTGGCCAAGCTGGTCTCAAACTCCTGACCTCAGGTGATCCACCCACCTCGGCCTCCCAAAGTGCTGGGAATACAGGCATGAGCCACAGTGCCTGGCCAAGTGTGTATTTTGGATTGAGTGCCTGCTTAATTGTATTTTCCCATTCTGTTTCGTTTTATATATATATATATTTTAAATTGCCAAATGTTTTTCACCAAAACAATACCCTACAATGGCCCAAATGCCTACAATGACTTCAAAGGCAGAGAAGGGTAAGGACAGAGAATAGGGAATGTGCAGGGCACTTGCATCTTGGTCATAGGCCTGCATGGTTCTAATTATCTGCTGCCTCAGAGATTGAACCCTTATGCCTCGAACTTCCAGGGTCATTCTCTGCTCATTTTCTAGTTTTAAATTAAAATTGTTCTTTTTTTCATCTAGTTCATAGCCTTCACTCTCACTGGGCCGTGCCCACATTCTCCAAAGACATGTGTTGTATTTCTTACTGATTTCATTAACCACAAAGAACAGAGATGATGAACTGCAATCATAAGTGTAGCTAAACATTACCCAACTGGCCAGTGAGCTATTGTGGGGTTAAGATCATCTTGGTTAACTAGAAGCTTTTACAGGTTGTTTCCCATGTATTCTTTTTTTTTCTACTGTTTTCTCTGACTACTCGGAAACATGATTACATTCTTTTTTTTTTGAGACCACTTCTTGCTGTCACCCAGGCTGGAGGGTTGGAATGCAGTAGTGCCATCACAGCTCACTGCAGCAGACTTGGCCTCCTGGGCTCAAGCGATCCCCCAACCTCAGCCTCCCAAGTAGCTGGGACTGCAGGCACACACCACCATACCCAAATGTTTTTCACTAAAATTTACTAAATTTTGCAGTTATAGTGGAGATGGGGTTTTGCTCTGTTACCCAGGCAGGTCTCCATCTCCTGGTCTCAAGCAATCTGCTTGCTTCAACCTCCCAAAGTGCTGGGATTAAAGGCATAAGCCACTGCACTCCGTCTAAAATCTTAATAAGTTAGACAAGAGGTTTCATACATAAACTTTTAAGACACCATCTCAGATCAGTTGTTAACCTGGTTAATCATTCATTTGTTGATTTTTTTTTTTTTTTTTTTGAGACAGAGTCTCACTCTGTTACCCAGCCTGCAGTGCAATGGCACAATCTCAGCTCACTGCAACCTCCGCCTCCCATGTTCAAGTAATTCTCCTGCCTCAGCCTCCCAAGTAGCTGGGATTACAGGCATATGCTACTATGCCCGGCTAATTTTTTGTATTTTTAGTAGAGACAGGGTTTCACCATGTTAGCTAGCCTGGTCTTGAGCTCCCAACCTCAGGTGATCCACCCACCTCTGCTCCCAAAATGCTAGGATTACAGGCGTAACCCACCGCACCAGGCCTCATTGAATTTTTATTAAAAAACTTTAGATACCTATTATATGCCAATGTCCATGCTTGTATTGATGGGACAAAAAATATAAATAAGCTAGAGTCTCTATTTTGAGACATCTCTGTATCCGTGGTCCTCAAGACTACCCCAGCTTTGCAGATTTGCTGGTGGGATTCACAAGACTCATCGTATAGTCATGCTTGTGGTTATGATTTATTACAGCAAAAGGAGACAAAGCAAAATTGGTACAGGGAAAAGGCACATGGGCCAATCAATGTCCAGGGAAACCAGGGCCAAGTTTCCAAGAGTCCTTTCCACACACATGGTATGCATTTTAAGTTTTCAGCAATGAATTGTTATAACACGTTCACAGTGTGAAATATTGTCTATCCCAGAAGTTCGTTAAAAACTCCATCCCAAGGTCTTACTGTGGGCTGGTCATGTAAACTACCTTTTGTCTAGCATGTAGCAAAATTCCAGACTCCCAGAAGGAAAAAGGTGTTCAGCATAAATCCTACTGTTTGCCCGGTTTAGGCACTGTGAGCCAGTTTTAGCAGTTAGGGAATGATGGGAACTCTCCCTAAATCTAAATTTCCAGATGCCAGCCATGGGCCAGCCTTGCAAATAGCACTTTCTAAGGATAGCAGTCTCATGCCTGCTGTGTTAACTCTCCTCTGCACAGTCTCACATTCCAGTGGTGGTAGACATAAGAGTGTTGAAGGAGTCAGGCAAAGGAGTTACTGGATTATAGAAGAAAACTCAATTAACTCAGCCTGGGGGATTCAAGGGAAGTTCATTTAAACAGACAATATTGAGCTGAATCTTGAAGGAGTTACCAGTTTTCCCAAAGTCTTGGGGTAAGGTAAAGGCTTTCATCCATGCAACAGTAACTATATTCATTGTAGGTAAAGAGATTATTAAATTCTGTGTGGTGGGAGCATAGGCATGATGGGGAGAAGGAGGAGATAGGAAAGTAGCTGGAACAAGAGGATGGAGTGTCTTGTAGTTGAGTGGATATAAGGAGTCACTCGAGGCTTGTCAGAAAAGTGAAGTGAAAAATTTGAAAGGTGCCTCCGGTAGCAAGTGGAGAAAAGATTGGAAAAGGAAGAATTTGACAACATAACACTAGATAGGGCTGGGCATGGTGGTTCACTTCTATAATCCCAGCACTTTGGGAAGCCAAGGTAGGAGAATTGCTTGGGACCAAGAGTTTAAGACCAGCCTGGGCAACAAAATGAGACCCCCCATCTCTACAAAAAATAAAATTAAAAATTAGCCAGGCATGGAGGCCCATGCCTGTAATCACAGCATTTTTGGAAGGTTGAGGCTGAGGGATCACTCAAGGCCAGGGGTTTGAGGTCAACCTGGGCTACAAAGCAAGACCCCATCTCTACAAAAAATAAAAATTAGCTGGGCATGGTAGTGTGCACCTGTAATTCTAGCTACTCAGGAGGCTGAGGTGGGAGGATCACTTGAGCCCAGGGATTTGAGGCTATAGTGAGCTATGATCTTGCCATTGCACTTAAAGCCCAGGTGACAGAGCAAGACTCGGTCTCTAAAACAAACAAATAAACAAACAGGCTAGGAAGCCAGGAGACAAAAGACGATGGAAATGTGACCTGAGGCACCTGTATTAGTCCATTTTCACCATGCTAATAAAGACATACCTGAAATGGGGTAATTTATACAGGAAAAGGGGGTTTAATGGACTTACAGTTCCATGTGGCTGGGGAGGCCTCACAATCATGCGGGAAGGCGAGGAGGAGCAAGTCACATCTTACA
This sequence comes from Chlorocebus sabaeus, assembly GCF_047675955.1. Lineage (NCBI taxonomy): Eukaryota > Metazoa > Chordata > Mammalia > Primates > Cercopithecidae > Chlorocebus > Chlorocebus sabaeus. The sequence goes on from NC_132912.1 coordinate 20,100,609, forward strand.
TGGAGGGCAGCAGGCAGAGAGAGGTTGTGCAGGGAAACTCCCCTTACAGAACCATCAGATCTTGTGAGACTTATTCACTATCACTAGAACAGCACGGGAAAGACCTGCCCCCATGATTCAATGATCTCCCACTCAGACCCTCCCACAACACATGGGAATTCAAGATGAGATTTGGGTGGGGACACAGTCAAGCCATATCAGCACCCATGGTGGGAATAGAATATGAGGCAAACTTCAACCTAGGAGACACAAAAATCTTCCTCAGAGCTTTAATAAAATAGGATGTCTAGGTCCCATTCAACTCTTTAGTATCTCTGGAGCAAGCATTCTGAAAACTTTATCTTCTGTAGCTACCTTAGTCTGTAATGCTGCCAGTTAAAACCTCAAAGCTGGGGTAGTCCAGTTTATCGACATACCTAAGGATACAGCTATTTTCTATAGAATTTTATCCTTGGTTCTGCAGTGAACTGAGATGCAAAGACATATGGCAGTCTATCTTAGCCAAATATTTTCATCTAGTCTCAGATGCATCTATCCAGCCAATCTGCTTTCAGTGAACACTCTGAATGTTTCAGAGGATTTACAGTAGTGATTTGCTTCACTTGGAAAGTGCAGGTCAAAGTGTTTGTCAAAAGGTGCAGTAAAGATGGATCCTAATGACAGAAGATGCATGTCAATTTATGCAGTTACTTTTTGGTGGTTTCACACATATTACGTGTGTGCTTTGTATGTAAAACTCAAAAAATGTTCGGATGTTTTCAGCAAATAACTGTTAGTTAAATGCAAGGTATTTTAATAAAATCATTAGTATAATACAGAAATATACCCTTCCAAGCACCGCTTTCTTCCCTTTTGCTTTTATGTTATGTTATAGTATATGATGACAAAAGAGAGACCTGCAAGGTTTACAAAGTATAATATGAAGATACACATGAATTTCCTGTTCTACTTTCAGATTAACTGAACACTGTGGGGTTTCCTAATAATGTTTATTGGAAAAACAATGAAGAACTTTCTATTATAATAGTTTATCTGCTATTAAGATCAAATAAAATATCTTAAGAATGTGTTAAGATCAATTGTATTTACAGAAATGTGTTTTCAAAGCTTCCTCTTCTTATATTCCAATGGGAATCAAGAGGTGCGTTTAGTGTTTCCATGAGCTGTGTGATTAATGACTACAGCCAAATATGTTGGGGAAAATGATCATTGAAGGTTTTTCCATCAGTGTTTACTTAACATACAGTAGACAGAAAGTCAAGCAATCTGTTCAGCCAGACTATTCAAAGATCCCTCCTATTGTTTTTGTTTTTACTACAGCTGGAAAGAGAAAAAGTATGTCACATATATTCCTTCATCTTGCTTCTGAGTAATTTGTTTTGGTGCTGATTTAAAGAGTAATTTAAAATATTTGTATGAGTTTGAAAGTCTGTGAAATGCATAGGAGTAATTTACAATATAGATAATGAAGCTGTGATTTTTCCAATTATCCTGTCTTTATTCTGTAAAACATCCATTTTGACTTGTTTTATCTTCTCTAAAAATCATTTAGAAGTGGGATCAAAATCTAACTCAGTTTCATACTTTTCAGTCTTGATGAGCCATGTACTACCGAATTATGAACACATAATAGGATTTCCTCTATGCACGACGAGGTAGCCTTGTTTATTCATGACATAACCAGAGAGAAAGAATTAGGTTTAAAATGCCAACCAAAAGAAGCAACCAAATGGATATTCATGGATGCCAGGCCCTAAAGCTCACAAATGTTCTCATTAGAAAACCCCTCAGGTTTTTCCTGAGATCCTGTTTACTCTTTGCAAACACAGTTAGAGCAAGCAAGTGATCTGTTTTCCAAGTTTGAGGTAGCAAATTCTAGGAGGCACAGAGATGGAGGTTTGTCAACATTTGACTGTAATAGCTGTCAGTGGTGACAGCAAGGGAGAGATACAAAATCATAAAATGCTGCTAAACAATGGGATAAAAAATCAAACCTCAGCTGTTTAGAGACCAAACCTTGCAAGTGCTAGAGTAAGGATATATGCTTGTCTCCTACCTGTCTGCTAAATTTACTGTTTCCTAATAATCTTACTAAAGGATGAGCTTGAATGTTCACTACAAAAACAAGAGTTTGACACATTCATCAGACTTCTCAAATTTCAACTTAAGTGGGAAATGGAGACTTCATCGTTTCTAAGTTTTGGAGTTCCTTTTCATTTGTTCTGTAGAGAAGGAAGGCAGGAACTAAAATAGGAAAGCAAATCTGAGGAAGTTGAGAAGTAGAATCCCATGCAGAAGGCTCCCCAGTGTTAGGCATTCCATTTACTTTCTGTTCTGTGCCAGGATCCCAGAAGCTAATTTAAAAGGGGAGGGAGGGTGCTAATGGCTATTCCAGAAAGTTCTGTTTTGTCCTATGTTATAAATATCTAAAAAATGGTAAAAAATAATATCAAGGAGGAAAAAGTAACACTTATTTAAAAGAAACCAAGAACTGCTTTGAAATTCTCTTTTGAAGATTTTAATGAAGACAAATCCTTTGAAGTTGTAGGTGTTTCTTTTTTCTGATTTACATTTTGGGAGACTGACGTGCCTCTGGTTGACACCATTCCCTTAGTGTGTATGTTTTTAAAATATCATTTTTTATCTGGAATCGTTTAATCTATTCTCTGCATGATGTTTGCTACCATTTCTTATCTAGGTTGACATTCTAACACGGATCTTGCATGGGTTTTCAGCAGTTCCTACGTGACGCTTTGTGTTTGCATAGCTACGTCAGGGGTGTAACTTGCTAAGAGCTACTATAGCAAGTGCAAGGAAAACGCAGGTATCTGATATTGACCTAAGTGTTGTGCTAGGAGATCTTATCTAGTTGTCATAAAGTTTTATTGCTTACCTGGATTATAAACTGCCTCATATATTTTTGGTAATTAAGCAGGATATAGAAATAAAGCAAGTAAAATTGCTTTGTGCAGCTTTGCCTAAAACCATAGGTCTTAGAGCCTGACACATTCTCCAGAAAAGCTGTCTGCTTTTGCAGGCAGGATATTTTCATTCCCATTTAAAATATAGGGTAACAAAAGCACTGAGACTTTTTAGAATTATGCCGGATCATACAACCAGCAAATCTACTGGAAAGAATTCCAGCCCAAGAGTCCTGGATTCTTCGTTGCACAGTAGTTTTTTCATTACTTAATTTTGCCTGGTCTGATGATGCTTGTTCCAGAAAGACTGTCAACAATTCATTCATCCACTCATTCAGTCAGTCAATAAACACATTTTGAGTACTATCCAATGGCTAGTAGGGACAACAGTATTACAAAAAGAGATATTTTCTACAGTGATGATGACAATATTGCTTAAATGTGCTTATTAAACATTGTGTGGTGGGCAGGAGGGTGTCCACACTCAGCCCTTTATGTACATGATTTTTTTTTTTTTTTTAAGCCTACAGCAATTCAATAAAATGAACACAGTGCTACATTTCTCTTACTCTTGGGTTTCTCCCTGTGGAGTTTTGGCTACTTTGGTCTCTGTGGTCCTTTTGAGCTCTAACATTCTATGAGTTCAAGGAAAGGTCTAGATGGCAGACATCATGGTAGTGTTTCTCTCTGGGTTCTATGCACCTAAATGTCAGACAATAAGAGATCTTTTAAGTTTACTGTGAAACCAAATAATTTCCTCTCTGTCTAGAAGAATTAGTAGCACCTTTCTGAGTTGAAAAGGAGACAGTTTAGGTAATTATGCCTGTGATTGGTAGTGGTAACCTTAAGTTAGTTATTAGAGTCCTAAGTAGCTGAATCGTTGTATTATAAGCTATATTAAATACATTTTGGTTTCTTAGAACATTATTATACCAAGGGGAGCTTAATGGCTATAATTAAATTTCTTCTCCCTTTTTGAACCCATATCTTGCCAGTTGTAAAACCCGTCCATTCATATCTTTTAGTAATAGTTGGGGAGAAGAAGGCTGTTCTTGTTCAGAAACTGAATTTCCAATACTTGTGGCACGCCTTCCCCTGCTGACCTACCAAAATGAAAGACGGAGAGTAATGATTAAATCTCATTTTTTCCTCCTGGAGTAGCAGGATAAGCTGGGTCAGCAAGGCCAGTCCCTGCAGACAGCTTTAAAATGCCTTTGTGATTTGATCTCCTTGCCTTCCCATCCATTTCTATAAGTGCCCATCACTGTCATCCTTTAGACCCTGACAAGATTTCAAGGTGAGAACGGCGCAAATGAACAAAAGTGCAGTGATGACTCCTGAGGGTCTTACTTATTAAATGGGTCAGGCAATGAACCAAGACTGGCTTGTAAGCTACAAGGGAGTTTCGGCCATTTACGTGAAGACAATTTCATGTATTATTTAACCCGTTCATATGCATTGGTGTCTCTTTGCTGTCCAGCGTAATGCAAGTGAAATAAATATAAGCTTACAAGTTAATGAGGTCTGATTTTTATTTTCAAAATAATCTGACAGTCACTTGGTTTCATCCCTTTGGATTCTAGCTTGTTTTTTCAGAACAGCTAGAGAATGTTTATGAAGTGTGCATGTGGAGGGGGCAAGGGAAGAGAATAAAAATGCATTGCTTCAGGGCAGCACATCTGTTTTTAAAAACTGCAAGATCTGTCCATTAACCACTGTCACAACTCCTGGTGTTTCCTGCAATTGCATTCCAATCAGAGATGTTCGTACCAGCTCAAGATGTCACAAGTAAACAGATTTAACCCTTATAAGTTAGTTTCCTATTCTCATGCCTCACAGAATTATTTTTTCTTCTCGAGCCGACAGCACGTGCATGTATGGTACACATAATGAGTGGTAACACATTTTCTTTCTTTTTCAAACAGATTGGCAGTATGGAGTTGCTCAGGCCTTCCCTCACACAGAGGAGGAGGTGGAAATCGATTCCCATGCATACAGCCACAGGTGGAAAAGAAACTTGGACTTTCTCAAGGCGGTAGACACAAACCGAGCAAGCGTCAGCCAAGACTCTCCTGAGCCCAGAAGCTTCACAGACCTGCTGCTGGACGATGGGCAGGACAACACCACCCAGATTGAGGTAGATAAATAGTCTCGGTAACTGAAATGGATTGGTGAATATATTTCATGTAGGTGCCCAACTTTTATTACATAAGTTGTCCCTTCATCTCAATCTAGAACTTGATGACAGTGAGCAGTACGGCAACAATACTGTGCCTGCTCTCAAGGAATTCATTGTGTAAGAGCATCTTTATTTATTTATTTATTTTTGAGACAAAGTCTCACTCTGTCACACAGGCTGGAGTGCAGTGGCATGATCTCAGCTCACTGCAACCTCTGCTTCCTGGGTTCAAGCAGTTCTTCTGCCTCAGCCTCCTAAGTAGCTGGGACTACAGGCACATGCCACCACGCTCGGCTATTTTTTGTATTTTTAGTAGAGATGGCATTTCACCACGTTGGCCAGGCTGGTCTGGAACTCCTGACCTTAGGTGATCCACCCACAAAGGCCTCCCAAAGCTCTGGGATTACAGGCCACCTCTCTTGGCCCTGTGTAAGAGCATCTAAGTGCCATAGGCAAATCATCCCAGTGCCATGTGATATGTACAATGAAAGTATGCAGGCTGTAGTGTGGCATGAAGGAGAGTGTGAGGAAACTGCTTGGGATTGAGAGTTGGGGTGCTGCCAAAGAGGCTCAGCCTAGAACTGGGCATTTAGGTGGGGCCTGACAGATTGAGAGGAGTTCACCTAATTGATGACCTGTTGATGGGAAGAGGGAGGGGCATGCTAGGCAGAGTCAATTTCCTCTGCAGCGGCTGAGGTGTAGAATGACATCTCCAGGACTGTCTCATAGGGTGACCGCTGGTTCCAGTTTGCTCATGGCCAAGAGGTTTTCTGGAACGTAGGACGGCTTCCAGTGTTAAATACGGAACAGTTCTGGACAAACTGGAATGACTGGTCTCTCTGACTGAGTTATTCTTTATTACGGTTGCAGCTATGAAGTGGAGGGAGGAGAATGGTCAGAGAACAGTTTGGGAAGTACAGACATGTGCAGAGGGTGCATTTTAGGCACATTTGAAGGTTGCTCGAAGGCCTCAAAGGTGGTGTTACGTTTCTCAAGTTTCTGTAGTCCTTAGCACTGCAAATCACAAAATACGACCTTGTTTGTAAACTAGGTCCAACAGAAACAAGCAAGTAAACTGGTAAAAAGCGAAGACCACCCAACTGAGAACAAGCAGAGGTGATTTATCCAGTTTGCTCAGGCACGGCTTCGGCTGCCATCACTTGTTTTCAGCAGAGATGTAAAGGCAGGTTGGGGAGTGGGAAGGCTTTTAGTGAAAAATAGAAGGTTCAGATGCACTCTGATTGGAGGTTGTTGGCATGGCAAACCTGGAGGTGAGCTAATTAGAAACAGCATGTTTGTTTGTTTGTTTTGAGACTGAGTTTCGCTCTATTGCCCAGGCTGGAGTGCAGTGGCATGATCTCGGCTTACTGCAACCTCTGCCTCCTGGATTCAAGCCATTCTCCTACCTTAGCCTCCTGAGTAGCTGGGATTACAGGTGTGCACCACCACACCCGGCTAATTTTTGTATTTTTAGTACAGACAGGGTTTCACCATGTTGGCCAGGCTGGTCTTGAACTCCTGACCTCAAGTGATCCACCTGCCTCGCCCTCCTAAAGTGCTTGGATTAAAGGCGTGAGCCACCGCACCCGGCAAGAAACAGCATCTTATGTTACTAGTTTGAGGAACATCTTTGGCTTTTAATGGTTGGTCCTGAGAGAGATATGAAGACAAAGAAATAGAGAAGCTCTCAGTTACTAAGGAAGTCCTGACCTTTCCGGGCTCACTACTGCCAAGGCTGTGTTGTGGCTTCCTGAACTGGCTGCTGGAGAGGTTGCATCAGAGTTCTGTTGTCACGTATGGTCTGCTCATTGTCTGCTGGTACATTCTCTCTCAACCTGAAGTTTCAGTTCCTACTTTCTCTGAGCTGACAGGCTTATGATTTTTAAGAACCAGGCAGCATCCTTTTTACTGCACCACAGTCCCTGAAATACTCATTATTTAAGAAAAAGAACTCAGCTTCCTGAAGCAGATACTACCTAGTCCTGCAAATAGTATCAAGGCATCATTTTGTTCCCTCACATTGAGAGAAATCTTCAGAAGATCTGAAGCCTAGGCTGTGGGAATTCAGTATATTGGAAAAAGACAGCAATTTCTCGAACCCCGCTCCGTGGCATTAGCTATTATGCAGCTATGGTGTTCGCAGGCTGCCGCAGCCAGGTCCCTTACCAGGCAATGGTCGATGTGTCAGGAGCAGAAGTCTTATTATATCTCTAAGAGGATATTCTGACTCCTGCAGAGTCACCTGCTGTTTTGGCAATGATGATGTCATAGCAACTTGGGGTAGGCAACATAATTGCCACTCTTTAGCTGGGGTGTAGTGTCAAGAAAGGAGAACTGAATAGAAGCAGAGGCGTATACTCTCTGCCCAGAACTAGGACTCGATGGATATTGAAAGGGAACAACGCATCACTATTCGGCTAAAAGCCCACACTTTACCACGACGAAATGCACAAAATCTGCACCAGTACCCCCTAAGGATGTAAAGATTTTTAAATTTTTTTAAAAAAGAAAGAGGAGAACGCAGATTCCGAGAACTCTGTGATCTCTCCTGTGGGGTGCTGAACTTCCTTAAACACAGATTGTGAGAACTCCGTGATCTTTCTCGTAGAGTGCTGAATTTTCTTAATCATTTATAAAAAATCTCTTTGATTGGGGATATATTAACACTCCTGCAAATACAATCCCAGGGGTTACTGTAGCCGTAATTTTGTTATTCAGTCTATTTTTCCACTTCCTACCTTAACAGAGGGAGACCACGAAGTGTCAGTAGTTTTGAATCAGTAAAAAGACGGCAGAAGGATGGCCCAGGGGACGGTTTGGTGGGTGCGCACCCAGGGCTGAGATCTGCCACGTGCTGTGTAGATGCTGTCTTGTTTGGTCCTCACAGCAGTCTCGAGAGATTTGTGTCCCCATGTTTTCTAGGCAATTTCAATGATTCTTTTACATGAGGGCAATTTCAGATTTAGGTTTTAGTATTTTCCAAGGTTTCCCATTAATGAGTATTCAAACCCATCTGGTATTCAAATGCAGGCTTTGCCAGGCTCACAAGGTTGATCCTTTAGACTTGACGTTGCTCTTTCTAGCAAAAGGAAAGACAAATGGCACTTGAATTATGTAGTGATTTTGAACAGCGGCAGCCCCTGGGTATCCATATGAGGGTAATTGTGGGGTTTCAGTCTGGCTGGAAAAAGACTTGTCTTGAAGCTAGAGTTGCATACTAAGAACACTGCCTTTATTTCAAGATTCACTTATTTTGATGGAGTTCTGGGGATTGATGGAGATTACTGGGATCTAAAGCTCCCCAAGTAACTTGTTGGCACTGCCACTAGTTTTGGAAACAAAAATCTACCTCTGAAAGTTTGGAAAGTGTACTAGGCCATTTTTGCCTTCCTATAAAGAAATACCGAGACTGCGTCATTTATAAAGAGAAGAGGTTGATTTAACTCACGGTTCTGTAGGCCATACAGGAAGCATGGTTCCAGCATCTGCTTGGCCTCTGGTGTGAACTCAGGAAGGTTTCAACCATGGCAGGAGGCAAAGCAGGAGCAGGCATGTCACACGATGAGAGCAGGAACAAGAGAAAGCAAGGGGCACAGTGCTGCACATTTTCAAACAACCAGATCTCTCCTGAACTCACTCATCACCAAGGGGATGGCACTAAGCCATTCATGAGGGATCCGCCCTCATAATTCAGACACCTCCACCAGGCCCCACCTCCAACACTGGGATTACATTTCCAAATGAGATTTGGAAGGGACAAATATACAAACCATATCAGAAAGGTTTACTTATCCTGGACCTTGAAATGGTGTTTGTGGGCCAGGCACAGTGGCTCACACCTGTAATCCCAGCACTTTGGGAGGCTGAGGCAGGCGGATAGCCTGAGGTCAGGAGTTTGAGATCAGCCTGGCCAATATGGTGAAACCTCATCTCTACCAAAAGTACAAAAATTAGCCAGGTGTGCTGGCGAGCGCCTGTAATCCCAGCTACTCAGGAGGCTGAGGCATGAGAATTGCATGAGCCTGGGTGGTGAAGGTTGCGGTGAGTCGAGATCCCACCACTGCACTCCAACCTGGGTGACAGAGCTCCCACCACTGCACTCCAACCTGGGTGACAGAGCGAGACTAAGTCTAAAAAAAAAGAAACAAGGTAAAAAAGGTAATTGTGAACACGGTTGCATCTCTTTTGGGGAAAATAGTTTTGCCTAATTGTTCAACAGAAATAAGAAAGAAAGGAACCAAATGGTTATAAAGTGAATACTCTGTGCCTGGCATTGTTACAAGATCTCGCTTCTCGTTTTGGTTTATATTGCTAAACAAAAACAATAAGCTAGAAAAAGTTCTGTGTGCTTTTTTCCTTTAGATGCTTTCAAAGTCGGTTTCAGGGATCAGAATTATTTTGTCTTGCAGCCCTGGCTGCAGTAGTGGCTGTTAAAATTATGTGTATCACAGTGAGACAAAAACCACCCAGAACAGTATTCCTCAGATGTTCTCCTCATTTTTTTTATTGCCTAGACTTTATATTTTACTTTCACTTAAATAGAACAGCAACAACAACAAAAATCCCAGACCAAAACGAGACAATCGCGTGTTTACTGTTTTGACACAAAGGCTATTATTCTCTTCACTTGGTACTTGGTGACAGTATTTTTTCTGGCTCTTCACAAGAACAGATAATGGAAGGATTATAAAACTTGGTATCCCAGTTAAGTAATTCTTCCAGTTAAGGTTTTGTTGTTGTCATTGTTTTCATTTTCTAATATTCTTCCCATGAACATATAAAATCTCTAGAAGCCAAGTGTATATCCTGTTGAATAAGCAGGAACCCAACAGATGGCAAATGCCACTATTGATCTGAATGTTGATTTCTGTGAGACTTTTCTTCTTCTATTTCCTCTGTTCATTCATACGGACATATAACCACTTAGCCAGATGAGAAGTAAAGTACCTTCTGCTGATGTGTAGGTATTAAAAATGAGGTGTCCTGAAACAGTCACTGGATGTGCTACTTTGTATAATTATTTTGGGAATATAAAGGTTTACAGGGCTTTCAGGCAGGATTGGATTCCATTCATGACTTGGCCTTGTTGGAGTGGCCTTCACTGAATTCCACAACCTCAGGGACACATGTGTAAATGAGCAGGGCAAGCATCTTCCCCTGGAAGCTGGCCACCTTCCCATTATCTGGCAAGAAGCTCTTGTAGCAAGGATAGCACCTCACGGGATGGAGAGAACTTCAGCAGTGTTGGCTGAAATTACTGATGTTTCATAAAGCTCAGTTTCACCAGCCCACTGCTGTAGAATAGTGTTGGTCACGTACAGTTCTTCACTTTATAGAAATCAATCACAGAGTCCTTTGTGACATGCTAGACCAAATATGTGGTTTTGAACACTTATTCACATGCAATATTGGAAGTCTCATATTCGCACTCTTGGGACACTGAAAGTGTTTATGAAAAGGACTGTACTGTGTGATTTTTGCCTTGATTCAAAAGCCTCTGGATGACTGAAGAAGGGAGGTTTTAGAAATAGGGATTAGGGATCATATTAGTGTAGTTTCATGATCAAAAGTGACTCAGAGATTGGGAGCTAGGCCAATGCCTCTGAAACTTTAACAAGCTTTCAAATCACCTGGGAATCTGGTTAAAATGCACATTCTGATTTCTTAGTTCTAGGCTGGAGCTGGTCTGATATTCTGTTTCTAATAAGGTCTCAGGTGATACGGTTGTGGGCAGGCCACACATCACACTTTGGGTTGTAAGGATTTAGCTATTAGTTTTGAGAGCAGAAATCTTGGATTAAATTTAGGTGCCTGCCAACAGTATGTCTTATGGAGTTCTCATTCTGGTGCCTAATTAAAACTTTCAGTTGTATCCAGCAACTGTTGTATTATTCATGTGCATTAAAGTTCATATCTGAGGAAAGTACAGTCAAGAATGATCAACAAATATACGTGACAGATTTAGCTAAAAAGTAGAGATAAACAGTTTTTCTCTTAAATACATATCTAAAAACTCTCTTTGATCTTCGGCTATCACACATACACTGCCAGTTGTGTTGGCATCTTATTTTTACAAATTGTGCGATATGTTTCTTTAAAAATTTTACCAGTTGCTAATTGCTGTATACAAGGTCATTGCATGGGCTCTAATAGCTGATTGCAGCCTTTAACTAGAAAATCTATTTGAGAGGAAATAAGTCATCAGCAAATATTTAATCTAAAAAAGGAATGTAGGGCAGGCATAGTGGCTTACGCCTGTAATCCCAGCACTTTGGGAGGCCGAGGCAGGTGGATCACTTGAGGTCAGGAGTTCAAGACCAGTCTGGCCAACATAGTGAAACGCCGTCTCTACTAAAAATACAAAAGTAGCCGGGCATGGTGGTGCATGTTGTAGTCCCAGCTACTCAAGAGGCTGAGGCAGAATTGCTTGAACCTGGGAGGTGGAGGTTGCAGTGAGCCAAGGTCGTGTCACAACACTTCAGCCTAAGCAATGAAAGTGAAACTCTGTCTCAAAAAAATAAAAAAAAATGTGATGGTGTTGATGATTACTTTATGAAGAAAAAACAAATTTTGTAATGTTGATGTGGACAGAGTCTCCATGTTATGTTTGCAGTATAGAGATGATATGGTTTGGCTGTGTCCCCACCCAAATCTCTTCCTGAATTGTATAGCTCCCATAATTCCCATGTGTTGTGGGAGAGACCCAGTGGGAAATAACTGAATCACAGGGGCGGACTCTTCCCATACTGTTCTCATGATGGTGAGCAAGTCTCATGAGATGGGATGGTTTCATAAAGGGGAGTTCCCTTGCCTGTCGTCATGCAAGACATGACTTTCCTCCTCCTTCACCTTCTGCTATGATTGTCAGGCCTCTCTAGTCATGTGGAACTGTGAGTCCATTGAACTTTTTCTTTATAAATTACCCAGCCTTGGGTATGTCTTTATCAGCAGCTTGAGAATGGACTAATACAAGAGAGTACATTGGATCATCCTTAGATGTGGAAAATCTTACTCCTCATCTGTATTTTAAGCCTATAGAAGCTCACTCAATTTCAGAGGTCTGAAAGTGACAATAATGAATATAACTATAGAGGAGCAGTAAGACATCATCCCACTTCACAGAAATGGAGTGATAAAATTTTGTGGAATGTTGCTACGCTGGTTCTATCTTTACGCTACCATCGTGCTCAGTGAGTTCTTAGAAGAAAACTGTTACGTACAAGAAGAATGTGATAGTGTAGATTTTTGACATTTCTCAAAAGTATCCTTTGACATTGAACAGTCCTTTTGCTATATCTATTATGAATGTGAAAATCTGATGGAGTTTTTGTGTGTGAAGTATTTCCTTTTGGGGGACTCTTAAACTGGTAGATGTTTGACATGTGACTGCAAAATCAGAAAATTGCGCAAAGGGAAGGCAAAGATTAATCCTGAAGAAGTGCACATCTTGGACTTCAAAGTGAACTGAAATCTTCCAAATGCTTGTAGGTGTCAGATTGGCTTGCACAGAAGATGAGAATGAAAGCATGTGAAAGCATGCAGTTGAAAAGGAGAAATATTGCATAGGTTCATGAACAAGCAGAAGGAGACCTTTGTTCTGTAGAGAGGCAGGATTAATGCAGCAATGAGGTGTCATCTGAACCAAGTCACAAGGAAAGTGTCAGAAGATAGCCAGGTGTCAAGGTCATACTAGATAGCGTGTTTTACACAGATAACCAGGAGCAAGATTTTAAACTTCATTGTGTATAACACTAAGGTGTTTGAAATTTATCAGGAAGGTACTTGGAAACTGCTATACAATATTAAATACAGAAAGGCAAGTTGGCCTTGATGCTCCTGCCCGATAGCTATGGGAAGTGGATCAGAAATCCCAAATCTTGCAGTGAAAAGATGAGTTCAATTTAGCTTAGTGTGACGTCAGATAGTGGTTAGGGGAAAGGCTATGGATGAGCATATGAATTTCAGAAATATTTAGATTTCTACTTATTAATTTAAATTAATCAATATTGCTGAAATTTTGCGTGACCTTCTGTTCTTTGCTTGATTCTGAAGGTTAATTGCAGGTCTCTGCCATTGCCTTTCCTGGCAGAGTGGCCTGATGCTACCTTGACAGCCCCTATCTAATGTGGGTTGAAAACTGGCCTCGTTTCTTCCACTCTGTATTGCCAAAGGTTGTGTGTTAACTGACAGCAAAATCTATTTCAGTCTTTTCTGTTTGGGTAATTTGCAAAAACACATGGATTTTAAACTTCTGATTTTTCTCCCATTCATTTTCGTTTAGCATATTGATGAGGACTTTACTTTGCAAAGAAGAAAGTGTACCGAAAATAGTAAATCAGACAGAAGTGATATCTGCAATTATTGCTCACCCTCTAAAAAGATAATGAGGATTAAAATAGAGTATCATATATCTTGCTCGATTATAGATTATTCTTAGCTTGACATGTCAGCTCTTTATTGAAACAAAAATGGAAAAAGATCCATAACTGTCCTTCAAAGAGTTCCATGAAGAATAACTGAATTTTCTCTTTGATGCTTCACTGTGAGCTAATTGAGTTTACTGATAGTCACGGCATGAAAATAGTCTTTAGAATGATACATGCAGGTTGTAGAATTATTAACTGCATTAGTCATATAATTTATTTTCAGAACAAGAATTATGTTTCAGGGTGAATAATATTCTTGCATTCTCCATGTTCAAAGAGAAATCTCATATTTAATCTCCCCATTCCCCAAGGGATCCTAAGATTAATTATATGATCATCACATCAAGTTTTTTCTACTTTAATTTCATAGTCATTCATGAGGACTTTAATATATCCTTACTCTGCATTAAATAGTGACAGTGATAGGGGAATTTGAATATAGAGAATGCCAGGTAACAGTTAATCAGCTGACTTTCTATTTTATCATTTTGCAAACATACTTCTCTTCTTTGCCTATACTAATTTCCAAGAAGACATATCAAATATACTCAGATGAAAATTATTTTCAATGTGAAAATTAGAGTCCAGCCCCAATGTCATAGGTCTAAATATTTGTCTAGTTGATTTTTAAAAATCATGTTAAAGTTCATTGTTTTTGTAGTTCAGAATATGTCCATTCTTTCTATGTTGAACAAAGGACTCAGGATGAAGGAGCAAGTGGCCATTGAGCATGGGCTGGAACTCAGGAGCAGGGAGGTCAGAAGATGCAGGAGGCCTCCGTTCTCCTGGTGGCTCATGGAGAGGCGTGCTTGCGCCAGAGTGCAGCTGGATGCACCCACAGAGGGACAGTACTCCTGGGAAGGAATTCTTTGCTCTCCCAAGCATGGGAGAAATTCATACAGGGAAATTCACATTTGAGGATCCCACACAATATGGTCCAGGCTTAACCGCCAGCAGTTTAGCAAAGTGTGAAAAATGTCATCCACCAGCACCTAGATTGGGGTTACCAGGTCTCAAAGAATATTGAATTCAGCTCAGCTCCTGTCCCTGTGGGGACCATAACTCATCTTCTTAGCTATCTGTTTTCCTGGCAATAAGGAGAGAGCTTCCAGGATCATTCACTGGGCAATCCCATTCTATACCAGTGGATTAGACCTTAAAGACTAGGTTTTCTTCCTGTGATTTTCAGAATCACAAATGGAATAATGAATTGATTGTACCTCAAAGGCTAGATAAATCTGAGTTGACACAGACATGCTGATAGCATTATTTTTATTACTGCATCTGGGGGAATATCAGAGCCACTACTTATTTCCATGAAGATCCATAATATGATGAATCTACTCTGTGCGTGAACTTGCATCATCTTTACAAGGACTAATGCTAGTTGGGTACACGAATCACAGTGAGTCTTTGCCATTTATTTTATCATACAAATTAATGTATACTCAACAATTTAGCACCAATTCATTGAAAGCATAAAGGATCACGGTGTCTGATAAACGGTGATGTTCTGTAACTGTATGTGACAACCATAAGTTTCTATGAATCTTCCCCAAAAATGTCTCATGTGTCTTTGTCAAATATTGTGACTTAGATGGAAACACTATTAGGTCTACACATCGATAGGCCATTACAAATAGAGGAGGCATTTAATTTTTTCTCTGATTGTCTAAACATATGTATGAAAATTTGTTTCTATTTTTAAGCAATGATGCATAATACACTCTGCTAAATATTCAGGGAGTTATACTTCACCTTGTATTTCTGAAGCAGATCTAAGATAGATAAGGGAATAAGGGTCTCTCTCTCTCTCTCTCTTTTTTTTTTTTAGATGGAGTCTTGCTGTGTTGCCCAGGCTGGAGTGCAGTGGCGTGATCTCTGCTTACTGCAACCTCCACCTCCCAGGTTCAAGCGATTCTCCTGCCTCAGCCTCCTGAGTAGCTGGGATTACGGTGCCACCACCACACCCAGCTATATTTTTTTGTATTTTTAATAGAGATGGGGTTTTGCCATGTTGGCCAGGTTGGTCTCATACTCCTGACCTCAGGTGATCCATCCACCTCGGCCTCCAAAAGTGTGCTGGGATTACAAGAGTCAACCACCACATCTGGCCTGATAAGGATCTCTTTGTAAAAATATTTGCATGTCTAATCCACGCATAGCTTTTGTGTTTGTGATAAAAACATTTGCTAACGTGTCACTCTATGCTCTATTAAAGAAGGCATCAAATACTCGAATGTTCAAGAAAAGATGGTAACATTTAGAATGAAAAGAGACTGCCTTAGTTTTCTTTTTGTATTTCCCTGAAAGAAAACATTTCTGTTCATGCCCAAGCAATGCATAGATGTATAAAACTGTCTAGAAACAAAAGCAGTGAACTTGGCAGCCTTTGGGAATAGTTGTTTTTAGTTATTGTCTATATGTTATCTCAAACTTTAGAGATTAAATTGAAGTAATAGTTTGGAATCGATTGCACTGAATTGAAGGAATGCAATAAACTATTATGGCTGGAACTATTTTGCTTTTACAAGTAATTTCTAACTCTTTTATAAACTTATATATTTATGCAATCTTTAGCTTAAAGAGCAAAGCTATGTAAATCACTAACATTCGCCTTTTAGATGATATCTAGAGATCTGTCCCTATCAATCTGTTTTATCTATCTACCTAGCTATCTACCTGCCTACCTAGCATCTATCTCTTTTATTTTGAATTCACAGTGCAGTTCCTGTTTGTGCCCAAAACAATTTGAAAGAAAAACTTACAAAGCAAACTTCTATTAATTTGTTTAAATTTTTTAAAATTCACGTGTTTTATCACCTCTTATTAAGGAAATCTTTTAGGTACTTCCAAAACTGAAGGTGTTTTATTTCATGATAGGATTTTCTACCTAAAAGTAATGCTGCCTGATCTTTTGTGGTTTAATGAAATTTTTTTATAATTTTCAAAGATGAATGCATTGATTTTGATTTTTGGATTTTTTCCCAAGAGTATTTAGGTTATAATACACCTCCTTTTTCTAAGATTATAGTGCTTTGCACAGTGTTTATTATTTGAATGGAAATCTTTACTTGTTCTGTCATTTAAAACTAGTATAAAGTAAAAGCTAATTTCAAATTCTATGCCTTGAAAATGTTTATAAAGTATCTCACCAAACTTTCTCAAAGAACTGAAAACAATTCATTTGTCCATTGTAAATAGGATTATAGAATTATCTGTTATATTAAAAACTAGGTATAAATGATCATCATCTTTTTCCTTAATATATTTTAATAAAAATTGACTTATCTTCCCCTGTCCACTGAGTAATCAGATACTGCTTTATTTTATTTACAAGTAAATGGAATTAATCTTCATCAGAATAGAAGAGTGTCACATTCAAATGGGAGAAATGTAGTTAAACAAGGCTTTGTAAGGAAATAACTATGAATATAGAAATGTGCTAGAACAAAATTATAAGTATTCATTAGAAATTTTTCTCATGTTACCAATTGTACCAGATGATAGTAAAATTATCTCCTAAAGGCAAACACACTTTTTAGAGAAATCTTTGTATATTCACTATTCCTCAAAAATTCTATGGAAAGTAATATTTTCTATCATATACCTAAGGAAATAAAATGAATTAGTACATTCAGAAGTCTCCCCTTCCCCTTCCCCTTCCTTCCTTCCTTCCTTCCTTCCTTCCTTCCTTCCTTCCTTCCTTCCTTCCTTCCTCTCTCTTTCTCTCTTTCTGCCATCAACCCATCCAAGGTAAATCTTTTGATTGCAGGAGGCCTTATTGAAGCAGCTAAGGCTCAGTTACTTATTGGTCCATAAGTAACTTAAATAGAAATTAAAATTACTTTTGCCATGAGAGTTGAAATGTTATTTTGCTCCCTTGAATAAGTTTGCTATGGTTTGAGCAGATTTAGAATGCATTAAATAGGCTTTGTTCAGATAGTTTTGTTGCTGAACAATAATTATAACAGCCATTTCAAGGATTTTAAAAAATTTTGCTTTGTCCGTGTGTATCTCTTACCTTGTTACTAAAGAGAGAATGTGATATATTCTGCACACAATCAAAGTCATTTGCATAAAAGGACAAAAGAAAAAATAACTCTATTTTTATCTTTTCCTTAAGGACAATGTTGAAACATTTCAAAGGGAACTTTTTTTTTTTTTTTGGTTAGTGATCACTGGTGAATGTAAATTACAGTAAATGGTAAATGGCTGTGGCACTGTTCCTCCTGATTTTCTATTGACTTTTTAAATGTTGATCAGAAAGAATCAAGGAAGAGAAAATGATTTCCAACTTTGAAACAGTCTGTGAGATAAAGCCAGAAGTGAGTTGACAGCAGGGAATCAGAATGTGGGACAAACATTAATTTTCTCACTTTGCTCCATTTTATTCCAACAGAGGTTTCTCCCAGTCTCTGCTCAATGGCTACCTTACCAATGTATCATTGTCTTCCTTTGGGCTGCAGTTGCAAAATTAGGAACTCAAGAACTTGGCATAGTAAGCAGTGCTTTTAAAAATCCTTATGTCTAGGCAAGGTTGGAATATACTAAAGTGTTTTTTCTTTCAAAGCGTCTAAAGAGAAATTTGGTAATTTGTATGTGTGTGCACATGTCTGTGTGTTTGTGTGTGAATTTCTGTATGTTTGTATGTGTATGTATGTGCACACTCAATGTGTGTGCATTATTTTGAAGGATTTTAATTAAAAATGACTTTTGTGGGAGGGATTAATGGTGGCTTGGATAGCCCTTATACACGATACTTATTGTCCTCTTCATTTAGATGTTATTTCACTGAGCATTACAATCAATATAAACTAAACAGGTACATGGAAGACTGGCCAAGACTCCATTTTGCTCCACTGAATTCCTTAAACTTTATATGCTCTCTAGTTTGTGGCTCTGGAAGACAGGGCAGAGAGACGATGAAAAGAGACCAAGTATATGACTCACGCCTGTAATCCCAGCACGTTGGGAGGCTGAGGCGGGCGGATCATGAGGTCAGGAGATGGAGACCATCCTGGCTAACCCGGTGAAACCCCGTCTCTACTAAAAATACAAAAAACTAGCCGGGCGAGGTGGCGGGTGCCTGTAGTCCCAGCTACTCGGGAGGCTGAGGCAGGAGAATGGCGTGAACCCGGGAGGCGGAGCTTGCAGTGAGCCGAGGTCGTGCCACTGCACTCCAGCCTGGGCGACAGAGCGAGACTCCGTCTCAAAATAAATAAATAAATAAATAAACCAAGTATAATCGATTAAAATGAAACAGGGATCAGAAAATTATGAAAAGGTAGAGAGAGGATAGGATGGTGAACCCAACGGTCTGGGCACCATGAATGAAAATCTCCAATCCTCTCATCCTCATTGGCCTCCTTCCAATACAAGCACGTAAATTCCCAGGAGCCTTGTCCGCTTTGGTCTGTTCCAACCGTCATGTTCACTCTGTTTTCTTATTGGCAAATTTGCCCTCTAAACCAAGTGTTTCTTTTTACTAAGAACTCATATACTAGTAACGACTTGTGTCATCTGAAACCATTCCCCATGTCACCATTACAGTAAAGCTATCGCGAGTATAAAGTGCATTCTCTTCTGGAAAAAGTGGAAGGGCCTCTCTATTTAAATCAAAGTTTGGCAAATGAAACTCTCTGGATATCGCTTTAAACCGGGAAGCCATGAAATGACTGGACTGTTTCAAAAGACCAAGTCTGGGGAAAATCTGAGATTGGAATCTCTTTGAGAAAAGAAACAATGCTGGGTACTTTGCTGATGTTCATAAAGCATCCATTGATTTGAAGCAACTTGTATTGGATGTAGGGAAAGCAGTGTTTAACTGCGGGTTAGACATAAAACCCAGAAATGAGAGAGAGGCAACTTCCTTTCTGACCAAGAAAACCAAGACTCATTTGTGGTTTGGACTGGAAGTAAAATGGAGTCCATGTGACAAGAAGTAGAACAAGGTTGCTAACAAAAGCCTGACATTTTTCCTTGACCATTTCCACATTAAAATGAATAGTGAAGTAGAATATGTGATTATAGCTTGGCCACTGGGATTCTTTGTCTAGCAGTAGATTTGTTTTCACACTCAAATTATCTGAGTACCATTTTCTTCTGCAAAAGAATAAATTGATGAAAAACAGAGGAAAGTAAGGTAGTCACAGAGGAACTGAGAAAGTGTTTACCTGGTGTCCATGGTGTCAAAATCTGTCTACTCTCAGGCACAGGACAGTGCTTAGTACCTTCTGGAAACCACTCTTGTCTACTGAGTCCTCATTAACCTACACTGATCAAAGCTCAAGCTACCTGCACGTATTTTCTTCTTCCTCCTTCTCCT
This sequence comes from Chlorocebus sabaeus, assembly GCF_047675955.1. NCBI lineage: Eukaryota > Metazoa > Chordata > Mammalia > Primates > Cercopithecidae > Chlorocebus > Chlorocebus sabaeus. The sequence goes on from NC_132912.1 coordinate 20,120,463, forward strand.
ATGTCTTGGATTAGTTACAGACTTGAGGCTGTCCACATACAAAATAAGAGTCAGAGGAAGCAGCATTTGTATTAGCAACCTCGTTCCTTGCAGAATTCTGGAGCAGAGCAAAGTGAAACCACCAGCAGTTTCCAAAGACAGTGAGGGGGCTTACAGGGAAAGCGTCTTCCTGGCTTTACACGCTGCAGCTTCTGCTCCACGTTGGTCATTTTGCTTCCGAGGTGGCTGTTTTTGCCTACTTTGCTGATTTCCTCTCTGCTTTCTCTCCTAGGCAATCACAAATTGAAATGCTGTGAAGCACACATGCCTGGAGAAAGAGAGAGGCAGAGAGAGAGAAATAGGGAGAGAGAACAGAGAAGCACCTTACTGATTCCCGTCGGTGTCTGGAGTGACAGACAACCTGAAGTCACTGCTGTGAATGTTAAACTGCCCTCCCTGAGTGCTGATGGGACTTTCTCAGTAGGGAGCAGGCATTCCAGTGCTTCTGGGTGGGCAGGGGCCATTGGGCAGCTAGGTAGAAGAAAGGGAACAAGGTTCATCAAAACACGGGACCCTTCCAGGGCTGTGCACCCACTTGCTCCTAGTAGACTCATTCATGGCCCCCTCAGGTTCCTTTCATGCAGTAATCCATCTCTTAGTCTCCTCAAAGTATCAAGAAATACCTGTTTCCAAGTTCCCTTGTGATACGAACAATCTGAAATTTCTCTTTCCATCTTCCTGAAGTATTATGTATCTGCCTAGTTCTCACATGAAGAAATCGAATTCCAGTTTTAAAAAGGGCTCTATTAACCACTATTTTGGATTGATTACTCCCTTTGCCCTCACACAGAATTCCTCCAAACAGAATTCATCTGAACAAATAGTAGAGGAGGTTTCTACTTCCTCAATTACTAGCATATACCAAATTTGTTTTGTTGAGTTTGTGAAAGTTACCTTGACTAGAGTTCTAAGGATTTCAAACTCTTCGGTTCCATTTTTTTTTTTTCATTCTCATATTTAAAGATAATCACTGCACTTAATTTGATGAGCAAATTCAAGTGGCCTTGGAGTCATGCAGGTAAATAGTCCAGGTGTTACAAGAAGGAGAAAGACAGAAGACCACATAGCATGAGTTATCTTAAGGGATTTTCTTTCTGGATGCAGGAAAACAGTGGGGAATGGGGACCATGGGGGCCACAAGGAGAACGCCCAGCCTAACAGGACAGCCATTAACCAGCTGCAGAGGATTAGGGGCATGTAGGAACCTGGGCCCAGCATGCCAGATCTCCTAGATTCTCCAGAGACATCCAAATGCTTACATAGTGGCTATTCATTCATTATTTCATAGTCATATGTAGCCCAACACAGTGATGGCAAAAGAAAATATTTCTACAGGGCCATCTCTCCAATGGGCCCCCAGCTGCTATTGCTAGTGTACACCACGCAAATGACTCATCACCTTCCTCGTGTAAACTCACTAGGCCATCTCTCCGGAAAACCTTTTATTCCAGATTCCAGGGGACACTTCACTGCTGTCTACCTGTTTTCCCCATACTATGTTGAGTTGAAATCAGTAAGATACATGATTCTTGGATATATATTCCAGACTTCTTCTCTGCTATTGTCTTATACTTATTTTATATAAGCACTATCCAGATGAAATACTTCATTTTTCTTCTATTAAAAACAAATCATTAAAAATAAGAAATGGAAGATAGTTTTAGAGCTCTCATCTCCACTAGTGATTTTGAAGAGAGTTTCCAAGATCATGTTCATATTTCTCTGAAATGTTAGTTTTTGAAATTGCAGTCACAGGAAATTTACTGCTTGCTTATAATCAGTTTGCTACTCCAAGTTTGCAGAAGTATTTAAACATATGGAGACAAAAGCTCACATCTACTATTAACTGCATATAAATACTGTCATTTGAACAATGATATTTCTTCACATAATCATTTTTTGTTCTTTATTAAGACTGAAACATTTTAGACTTGCCAGCAAGACTTTAGAAAGTCAACATGATTTGAAACATTGGCAAAAGATTCAATTTCTAATAAGACAGTAGCTGTTCTATGGTGATTACTAGTTTACTAAAAATAAACAAATGGGGTTAAATTGTAGGATCATATGAACACCAAGTATGTGGATTGAGTATATATACAATAGCTATAACTATTTCTAAATTGTGCATAGATTTGAAGGGAAAAGAAATAATGCTACTCAGCTAAACAAAAAGTAATGAAACTTGGCTGGATATGGGGGCTCATGCCTATGATCCCAGCACTTTGGGAGGGCAAGGCAAGAGGATTCCTTTAGCCCAGGAGTTCGAGACCAGCCGGGGTAACATAGAGAGACAGCATATGAATTTAAGAAAAATTTTTTAAATAATGAAGCTCAACCAAATAAAAAAGAATGAAAACTGACTGTTTTAGGGGCAAACTTTGACTCCGAGAACTGGTGGCATTTCTTTTCATGATTATAACAATTTCTACAGATATAGCTAGCTGGTATCTTTCTTACACAAGAGACTGGTTTTAGAGGTGTGATGAAGTAATTCGGTCCAGTGTAGACTGAGAAATTACAGGCAAGGCCAGGATCAGGACCCATATCCTCTATTTGTAGCTACTGATTTTAGCAGACTCTTTCCCCTGCACCCCCACACTGCAACCCTTTGTACTGGTTCCTGGTAATTGAGGCCTGGTGCTATGAACTGAATTTTATTCACTTAAATTCATATGTTGAAGCCCTAACCTCCAATGTGACTGTATATAGAGATAGGGTTTTTATGAGGCAATTAAGGTTAATGAGATCATAAAGATGGAGTCCTAATCCGATAGGATTGGTGGGCTTATAAAAAGAGAGGGTAAAAGACATCTCTCTCCATTCACACACATTGAGGAAAGGCCATATGAGGACACAGTGGGAAAGTGGCCATCTGAAGACCAGGAAGAGAGTCCTCACAAGAACCTGATTATGTTGGCACCTTGACACTGAACTTCCAGCCTGTAAAAATTGTGACACAATGAATTTATGTTGGTTAAGTCGTCTAGTCTATGGTATTTAGCTATGGCCGCTAAGCTGCCATGGCAGCACAGGCATATTAAGACTTATACACGTGGAAAAATGTCCTATTACACAACATTTTTCCAAAAGAGATCCTCATGAAATTTCTGTTGAGCACCTAACCTGCCAGTCTGATCTTAGCTATGAGTGTAGGGTACTTTTTAAAAAAGAAAACAAAGATCTCTTTTCTTTTCTTTCTTTCTTCTTTTTTTTTTTTTTCTTTTGAGGCAGGGCTTGCTCTGTCCGCCCAGGCTGAAGTACAGTGGTGCAGTCAGAGCTCACTAGAGACTTGAATTGCTGGGCTCAGGTGATCCTCCTGCCTTAGCCTCCTGAAAGGGTGGGGACTACAAGCACAGGCCACCACATACAGCTTTGTTTTTTTTTGTTTTCGTTTTTGTTTTTTTTTTTTTTTTTTTTGGTAGAGAGGACTTCTTGTTATGTTACCCAGGACTGGTCTTGAACTCCCAGCCTCAAACAATCCCCCTGCCTCAACCACCCAAAGCACCTTTTTATTAAAAGAGAATGCAACTCCTCTTGAATCCTGTGACTGGCTGCATGAATAGCCGGCAATACTAGATTCCTAGTACATCTTCACTCCCAGTTCCCCATGGTCCATTTCCCAGTAAACTTGTGATCATTTATCTCTTAGAGAAAAGAAGCCACTTCAGTTTTCCAGACTATACAGTTTCCCTTTCTTCATTCATATAGACTCCCTCTGGTTATGGTGCTGGAGAGATTTTGTAACCTCTTAGACATCTGTATCTCTGTTCGTGAGATATGTGTGTGTGTATATATATAAGTTTATTCATATATATATGTGTATCTCTGTTCATTATCTATTATTTGTAAACACGATTCCTTAGTGTTCTTAAAGTTTTAGGCTATTTTTGAAACTGATTTGGGTAGCTAAATCCTTTATATCTCTAACACATTTTGCATATGTCAACAGAACTATTCACAATTGCATGCATTATTCAATAAACATTAATGTCTGATGAGAAATTTGAACATCAATTAGCAGTCCTTTTTTTCCTTATAACCAAGATAATCCTATTTAGAATGAGCTATTGCATAAGATAAATAGTGTCCTAAGAGCTCTGACCCAAATAACAGAGGACAAGCCAGAAATAAAACCTAGAAAGGAAAGGTAGAGGAGAAGACAAAAAGTAATCTGGAACTTTCTGGAAAATTCAGACCAATTTCCTGTTATTTCCTGTCTGAATAGCAAACTATTGGTCATCAGTTTACTTCCAGAACTATTTTCAAACATCACTAAACAAAATATGCTAGACAGTTAAGCATAGTTAAAATGATGTCAGATATTATAAAATACATTTTTTATCCACACATAGGAAACATTTGCATATTCTCAAAAGCTTTTGTTCAAAATCTTCTTACGGTAATTTTATCCTGTTTGCTTTTGGTTTTGTTTTGTTTCATTTTACTTTAAGTTCTGGGATACATGCGCAGAACATGCCGGTTTGTTACTTAGGTGTATACGTGCCATGGTGGTTCCGTGCATCTATCAACCCAACATCTAGGTTTTAAGCCCCACATACATTAGGTATTTGTCCTAATGCTCTCCCTCCCCTTGACAGGCCCTGGTGTAATTTTATCCTGTTTTAAGTGAGAAAGTTCTGTTGTAGCATCTTAATTTATTAAATTGTTTTACAATTCTTAGCCAAATTTTTCATCCACAGATTATTCACATATGAATCCTCATCCTAACCTCTGTATACAATAAGGCCACCCCCTCTTGTCTTGCTGTAGTCTGTTCCCCATTCATTTCTCAGATGACACAAATCTCACTCATTCTGATCTTTCTCCTCCAGTCACATTTTATTTTGTAGACATCTGCTTGAAATGTTGAACTTACAATTGTACTCAGCAAGAATGCATCACAGAACTGTACTGTAGCAGCAGCAGACTAGCAATGATGGCTCATTTACTCTCGGATTCTTCTCTATACATCTATTTATCAACTGTCATCTAAAAATTCAGAGTGTACTTTTTTACACGTTAAAGCAATAAGGTTCTTAGATAGATTGTGTTCATCTATTTATTCATTCAACAACTCTTCCATGAGTGCTGGTTATCAGTATTTTTTAGTAAATGAAGCAGATACAGATGGAGGCTTCTTGCAGCTTACAATCTAGTGGGGTTGGATAGAAATAAAGTAAACAAAGAAATCTATGATTTTAAATATGAAAAAAGAAAATGGGTGCAGAGACATGGGGTATTAGTGGAGGGTGAGAAAGGCCTTCTAAGATAGGATGGTTGGGAAGACTTGTCAGAAAGACTGCGTTCAGAGCCCAGAGGTCCTTGAAAGTCACATGAGGGAATCTGCATTGCTTTGGAACCTAATGTATTCCGTGACCATTATTCATATCATCGGTAGCTTCATCCTCAGAGGACCTCGCAGGCTGCTTTCTAGAATAAAGATTAGAAGATTAGAAATGTGAACAAACTCTCCTCTACACGCTTTGACACATTCACTGTGGGTCCTTTTGCTTGCATGATGGCCTCCCAGCATCCTATAGGTAACCAGAATCAGCTTAGGAGTTCTTGAAGGCTTGTACCAAGGTGAAGAAATGTGATGTACATGCAAATAATCATTTGCTACATTCATTATTATTGTTACTGGGATGAGGGAGTTGTGAATTTGAAGATGAAAATCTTGCAACTTTCCTAGAGTTTTTGTGAATAAAATATGTTAATACTTGGCAGAGTATGAGAAATACTCTGGACCTTAGCTCTGCAATTTAATGACCAGTATCTTGGATTATTTAAATATGTTCTACTCCACCTCTAAAGGGGGAGACAAAGTAAACATTGTGGCAGTGGCCTCTGGAGCTTGGATATTGTTATAACCCTCCTCTCACCAAAAAAAAAAGGCTCTTAATGTTTTTTGGAAAAGTAATGGCATTTAAATATATATATATATGTATATATATACACATACACACACAATATTTTAAACATGTATGTTTATATATATTTTCTACAATCCATATTGTTTCAGAAAAAGAAAGCATTAAAAAGAAATAAAACATGACGGCCGGGCGCGGTGGCTCAAGCCCGTAATCCCAGCACTTTGGGAGGCCAAGACGGGTGGATCCCGAGGTCAGGAGATCGAGACAATCCTGGCTAACATGGTGAAATCCCGTCTCTACTAAAAAATACAAAAAATCTAGCCAGGCGAGGTGGCTGGCGCCTGTAGTCCCAGCTACTCGGGAGGCTGAGGCAGGAGAATGGCCTAAACCCGGGAGGGGGAGCTTGCAGTGAGCCGAGATCCGGCCACTGCACTCCAGTCTGGGCGACAGAGCGAGACTCTATCTCAAAAAAAAAAAAAAAAAAAAAAAAAAAGAAAAAGTGATAGAATAAAATATCATTAAATAACTAGATGTATCTTACCAAATTATCCTCATTTATTCACATTTTGCGTTTTGGGAACTACTGCTTTACAAATTCTTTATTGTAGATCTAAAACATTTCTCGATGTCATAAATACCTTATAAGTATGTGCTATGGTTTGAACGTGTCCTCCAAAAAGCATGTGTTTGAAACTTGACCCTTAAGGCAACAATGTTGGGAGGTGGGACCTAATAAGTGGTAATTAGGCCATGAAGGTTCTGCCTCATGAATGGATGAATGCTGTTATTGATGGAGGGGCTTCTGATAAAAGGATGAATTCAGCTCCCTTCTCTTGCTCTCTCTTGCCCTCTCTTTGCCCTTCTTCCATGGGTTAACACAGCCAGAATGCCCTAATCAAATGCTGCCCCTTCCTTCTTGGACTTCCCAGCATCTAGAATCATGAGCCAATACATTTCTGTTCATTATAAATTACCCAGTCTGTGGTATTCTGTTATGGCAGCCCAGAATGGACTAAGACAGTCTGCAGTCCACAAAAGTTATTTATAAGCAGCCACTTTCAAAACATGTTTTATTAAAAACCTGCAACTTATTTGATTGCTTAATATATTTCTCAATTTGTATCCGCTGCATTTAAGATGGCATATGATGACAAAGACATGGTAGAAAAGAGGATTTATTTATTCATTCTGGATCTCTGGGACCAGGCTTCATTACCCTAGAAATAGCAACAATTAAGAATTCTTATTTCACCTGCTAGGACATTGCTTTACATTGTTCCTATTCTGCAGACCAATACATTGATTGATCTTATATATAAGATGTATTGGTCAATGTATTAGTCTGCAGAATAGGAATGTATATGATATTCTGGGGGAAATTTCCACCTACAGTTTCCAAGGCAATCTGCTTATTTTGCCTCCTTGACTTTCAAAAACATTCCTTTCATTCCTCTATATGTTTTGAAAACTATTGTTGCATTTTTCTTGTAATAAAAAACTTTAAGCCATCACAAGTTTTGTAAAATCTCAACTACATAAGGGAACCAAATATGAGTTGAATTTGACAAATGATGTCCTTCATATTGGACTAATTAGTAAGAAATCATCAAGTCCAAATAATCTAGTGCAGAGACCTAGATTGAACTTTGGATTTTATGCTAGTTGTAACAGAACAGTGATGTGCTATTTGTTCATGCCTGTTCTTACTCATCTGATTCCAGGGAATATTTATTAACAATCTTTGGTCTCCAATAGAACATATTAATTCTTCTCGTTATTCTCTTCCCCTACTGTCTCCATTCTTGCTCTCTGGAGTAATAAACTTTTTCTCCAGAGGAAAACCCAAAGATAACTTTTGTTTTTGCTTTTCTTTTTAAAAAATAATTTCTAATTTTATTTTAGATACAAGGGTTATGTGTTCAGGTTTGTTACCTGGGTATATTCTGTCTGATACTCAAGTCCTGAGCACAGTACCCAAGAGTTAGTTCTTCAACCCTGGATCCCCACCTTCCCCCATGTAGTGGTCCCCAGTATCTATTTTTGCTATCTTTAGGTCCATGAATACCAATTGTTTAGGTCCTACTTATAAGTGAGAACATGCAGTGTTTGATTTTCTGTTCCTGCGCTAATTCTTATAGGATAATGGCCTGTAGCTACATCCATGTTGCTTAAAGGACATGATTTCATTCTTTTTCATGGTTTCATAGTATTCCATGGTGTATATGTAGCACATTTTCTTTATTCCATCCACCATTGATGGAAACCTAGGTTAATTCTGTGTCTTTGCTATTGTGACGAGTGCTGCAATGAACAGACAACTGCAGGTGTCTTTTTGGTAGAATGATATGTTTTCTTTTGAATATATACCCAGCAATTCCACTGCTAGTTGGTAGTTCTGTTGTAAGTTGAATGGTAGCTCTGTTTTAATTGCTTTGAGAAATTGCCAAGTTGTTTTCCACAGTAGCTTTACATTCCCACCAACAGAGTATAAGGGTTCCCTTTTCGTCACAACTTAGCCAGCATCTCTTGTTTTTTTGACCTTTTTTTTTTTTTTTTTTTAGATGGAGTTTTGTTATTGTTGCCCATCTAGAGTGCAGTGGTACAATCGCAACTCACTGCAACCTCCACCTCCTGGGTTCAATGATTCTCCAGCCTCAGCCTCCCGAGTGGGTGGGATTACAGACATGCACCACCACACCTGGCTAATTTTGTATCTTTAGTAGAGGCAGGGTTTCTACTTGTTGATCAGGCTGGTCTCGAACTCCCGACCTCAGGTGATCAGCCTGCCTCGACCTCCCAAAGTGCTGGGATTACAGGCGTGAGCCATAGCACCCAGTCTCGACTTTTTAATTATAGCCATTCTGACTGGCATGGGATGGTATCTCATTGTGGTTTTGATTTGCATTTCTCTGATGATTAGTGGTGATAATCTTTTTTTATATATATTTGTTGGCTGCTGGTATGCCTTCATTTTAGAAGTTTCTATCATGTCTTTTGCCCATTTTTAATGTGCTTGTTTGTTTATTACTTATTCAACAGTTTAAGTTCCTTATAAATTCTGGATATGAGACCCAAGGATAACTTTGACATAAGCTTTTTTTTCACTTGTTTTCCCCTCCAGATTATTATTAATATTTTCACCATGGAGTAATAATTTTAATTTTATATATAAATTCGCTAAATTTATTATATTGCTGACAGTTCTAAGCAATTTGTATTCACAATACAGATTAGTGAAAAGAACTATGTAGATAAACTCAGGCAGAGGAAATCTATGAGCAAATGAAACTTGTCCACTTTTACAAGCATTGAACTTTACAAGTATATGGAGTTCTAATATCGAGTATTCGATTATTCAAGTGACTTCCTTTCCCGATTTCTTTTGAACTTTTCATCTGAGACGCATAGGTAAATCAAGTCATTCTAGGTTATATTATTAATGCGATCACTTAATACCTATGTTTTCCACTAAACTATAAGCAGCGTAAATGCAGAAACTATGGGTTTTTTTTATATTGCTGTCTATATATTTCTTAAAATGAAATTCTCCTGAATAAATGTTTTTAATATCCTAATGGTGAATGGCACTTAATCTAAAAAGGCAGCTGGTTGGTATTTCAACTGCAAAGACTTGGAAAGAGAATATTTTCCTTCTGTGAGTCTCCACCCAAGGGCATCAAATACCAATAAGAAGTCCAAACTGGTCAATTTAGTCACGTGATTTATCTCCTTGAAGGAAATAAAAAATAAGTGAAGTGGTATCATTTCAGGAAAGTGGTTCAACTTTTAGCTTTTTAAGGATAAAGTTTGATGGATCAAATCACCTGAAAATCTTCTAAAGATTCCAAAGCCCATGCCATATTTTAGAACAATTAAATCTGAATCTGGGCTGGAGTGCAGGATATGATTCCAACATGCAGACATGTCTGGGAACCACCAAACGAGCAGATACCACCAATTAGCCAAAATTTCTAAACTGATGGCTGCACAAATTTAATCTTCCCCAAACTAAATATAACCTCTTTCTACTAAGTCCTATGTATAATTAGCATTATATTTTAATATAATAGAATATAATTATATAATATATTCTAATATATATAATATATTCTAATATATGTAGTCACACCCAATTTAATGCTTTGCATGGCATAGTTATGCAAAGCCTAGTTCTTATGTGCAGTGGTCTGAATGTGTCCTGCAGAATTCATGTGTTTGAAGCTGAATCCCCGGTGCAATGGAGTTGAGAGCTGGGGCCTAATGGGAAGTGTTTAGTTTATAAGGGCTCTGCCCTCATAAATAGATTAATGTTGTTATGAAAAGGGCTTGCATTATCGGATTCATCCCCTTCTCTGCTTCTCAGTGTGAGGATACAGTGTTTGTTCTCTCTTGCCTCCTGCCTTCTACTATGTGAGGATGCAACGAGAAAGCCCACACAGGTGCCAGTGCCTTGATCTTGAACTTTGTAGCCTCCAGAACCGTGAGAAAATAAATTTCTTCTCTTTAGAAATTACCAAGTCTATCATAGCAGCACAAATAGACGAAGGCATTGTGCTTGCAGTCTGATTAATGATCTTTAAAATTGTGTAGATATCTCAACATGATGCAGCTTGTCCGTGGCACTTTTTAAGATACTTTCTCTTGACACTTGTTTTGAAGCTGGGATAACCTGAAAAAATAAAATAAAATAAAATTCTACGTCAAATCAATGCAGCAGAAACCATGACATGAAGATTCCATATTTATATTTGGAACACGTATAGGTGCAACCTGTGAAACATATACAAATCTCAGAAATTGTCTAGATTAAGACAATTAAGGAAGAGAAATCTGGACACAGCCTACTTTACTGAGATTGATTTCAACACGGGTAGAACTTTAAGAGTCACCATTTCAAAAACAGATTTAGGACTATTTGTTTTCCTACATTTTTCTGGGACATAAACCTTGCTGTACATGATGTGCAAAGTGGTAAGCTCTACATTGACAGAAGTGAAATTCTTACATTTTGATGACTCTTTAAGGATAAATTGAAATACTTCATAGATTTCTAAAGTCTTGGCTTGGGCATGGTCATGCAGAGCACAGCGTGTTGCAATTTGGAAGTTTTAGCTAATTGGTGTTACCTGCTTTTAATTCAGTGGTTCCCAGGCTGTTTTGCACGTTGGGATCACACTCTGCATTCCATCTCAAAGTCTGATTTAATTGGTCTAGAGCGTGACCTCGGGTTTGGAATTTTTCAAGGTCTCCAGGTGATTCTAATGTGCAGACAAATTTGAGAATCACTGCTGTAGTTCAAAGAGATTTGTTGGGTCATGGTGTGTCCCACTTTAAGCATGTATCAACTAGTGAGAGAAAAATAGAAAGGCAGGTGTTATTTGACTGTTAGAGGGAGACTTCTCAATTACAACTGATTACTCCTAAGACCTTGCTTCTGTGAGTGGCGTATGTACTGTATTTGGGAATCGATGGTATTATTTTCTCATATTTGTTTTTTAGTATTTAAAATGATATATAGATATACCAGATTCTGTTTTAAAATGTTAACTGGCATTAGTTACTCTAAACCTTCTGGACTGTCTCAGTTATACTAAGTACTTCAGGGTCATTTCTGAGTGCTCCTCTCCCTCTCAAATACCAGCAAGTCCTTTGGATTTTTCATAACCCTTCTCATAACAGCCTCTTTCTCTTTTGTTCTTGTTCGTAACCCAGTTTGAGCTATTATGAGTTTTATTATGAGCCTATTGAAATAGCGTCCAAACCAATGTCTGATTATAATTTGTACCTTCTCTGGTCCGCCCCATTTTCTAGATTGTTCCTTCGAAGTCCACATTTAATCCATTTATTCCAAGGCTCTCATCTTATACAGAATCAAGTTCAGACTTTCCGGACTGACATTCGAGGCTTTGTGCATTCTAATTTCAGCATGTCAAACTGTCCTCAGTTCACATTACTCTTGTGTATGAGCTTTTGTTCTGGAGGGTTTCTGGATTACTTCTAGTTTATTTCTGCCCTTTTCCCTGTGATCAGACCAGTCCCTCTGACTAAAGTGACATTCTCAAATTTTAAATCATTTTTCCAGGGCCAGTTTTAATGCTCTTACTTCTCTGAACCTTATTTTTCTTACCTTTAAAATTGAATGAAATTTTCTTTCTTAGAAGGCTTATAGACTGAGTCCTGTCTTCAGTTCAGCAGTTATCTTCTCCTGTTTGGAAAAGAGATATTTGAATATCCATATCATTTTACTAGGCTGCAGACTTCTAGAGGGCAAAGACTAGATCATAAATACCTACTTGCCCTTCATACCTCCCACATACATAATCCATGCATCATGAATACTTGTTAACTTAAATGCATGGCATGTAAAAGAAATGCTTGTAAAAATAATAGGCCATTTGACGGCATCTTCTTATATTAGACTATAGTCTCTTGAATGTTTTCCCTGTGTATTTCTTTTTCCTGGGTCTTACCAGCTAGTTCTTAGGAAAGTGAAAAGCTAATAACATTGATTCCCCTCCTCGCTCCTGGGAAGTTGCAAGACAGAAGCAAAAAAAGAAAAAATAAACAAATAAAAAAAGAACAAATACTTGTTGGGCTGCACTGAAATAAAATCTCTTCCAGCTATCTTATAATTTTATTGCAAAGTATAAATGCCAGTTTCATAGATCCAAAAGAGAATATTTCTGCAAAATCAGCAAAACTGTATTATGAAAATATTTGTCTGAATGTATCGTTGGTAATTTTAAAACAAAACTGCTCAACAGCTTGTGTTTTATCTTTTTAAATAACTCATGAAGGATTGCAAGCTCTCTTCTTTCGTTCTGCCCTTGTTTACCCTCCACATCAGCTACCTGACATTAAGCGAGTTGGCAACAAGGTTTTCCCTCTTCTAAGATGTGATCCTAAAATAATTTGTCATTTGAATTTGGCTTTTAAATTCTTATTTAGAAAGCAGTAGGAAGATTTATACTGCTAAAAGTTCCTCTATGCCAAATGAAGGCACTCTTAGAGATTATTTGAAAAAAAAATGGATGCTACTTAAGAGTATTATGAAAATGATCTCTCAACAAAGTGAAAATGGGTACAGCATCTCTTTGGGGCAGAGTGGCCATATATATATATAGTTATAGGTAGCCAGAAAGCTCAACGGCTCAGGAACAAAAAAACAAACAAACAAGCAAAAACAACAACAAAGACTGGATAGCATTGTATCACACAAACAGCCATGAATTCCTGCAGTTCCTTTTATAAGGAGATAGGATCTCTCTTCTCACCTCTTCAATCCAGGCCATGCCTTGTGACTTGTTCTGATGAAAACAGTGTGAAGTGACATTGTGTACCTTGTAGGCAATGCCTTGAGAGGCTGTACAGCTTCTGCTCTTGCCCCTCTTAGATTCTGTCACTTTATGATGTGAACAAAATCCTCTGAAAACGAATTTGGAGGAAAGAGACTTTATTCCAGTGAACAATTTGCAAACCAAGGAGATGCAGCCACCTGTGGTGTAAAACAAAGATACATTCCAGAGAGCAAAGGGAAGGCTCAAGTTTTGTAGCAAAGATTCCTGCCACAGTTTGCAATCAGGTCTGTTTATGTAAATAAAGGATCAAAACTTGCTTAGCTCTGATTGGTAGATACAGCTGAGCCCTGACTAGCTGAGAGAGGTGATCGCTGATTAGTTGGTTCAGGTGAGCTCTGAAAGTCCCAAAAATAAAAAGGTGTGGGTTTCTGGGGAACTCAGAGTATGTGTGTGACCCCTTATCAGCCAATGGCCACTTGGCTCTATTTTAAATTTAGGCCCAGTTAACAACTTGAGATCTGCCTTGAAGAACTGACTCTTTCAGATTCATATTTGTTCATTGTGAATAAACCCAATCTATCCTACTTAGAAATGAGACAGCAAGTGGAGATAGAGACCCTAAACATGTGACCAATGCTGACTGGGACCGACCAGGCCCAGCTGACATACCAACTGATTGCAGGCCAGCAGTAAACTCAGCTGACACTGTGTAGAACAGAAAGAATTGGGCTCAGTGGTTTATGCCTGTAATCCCAGCACTTTGGGGGGCTGAGGCAGAAGGACTGCTTGAGGCCAGGAGTTCAAGACCAGCCTGGACAACATAGTGAGGCCCCGTTTCTACAAAAAACTTTAAAAAGATAGCCAAGCATGTGTCATGTGCCTGTAGTCCCAGCTACTCAGGAGGCTAAAGTAGGCGAGTCTTCTGAGCCCATGAGGTCCAGGCTGCAGTGAGCCACCATTGTGCCACTGCTCTCCAGCCTGGGTGACAGAACAAGATCCTATTAAAAAAAAAAAAGTCACAGACCTGGATTCTTCATAACAGCAAGGAAGAAGTAGCAGCACATTACAAACCAGTCCAATTTACTTATAAATTTGATTCACTATTCAGTTTTTGATTCTTGAAATGTCCATGCTGTATTACGAAAAGTCCCAAGCCACCTCTGTTGGTAGCCTATTGGTAAGTAACAAACAACTCCAAAACTTGATGGCTTAAAACAACTACCTCTTCATTCGGTATTCTTTGGATTGGTGAGGTGCACTGGGCTCCACGCCCAGCCCATTATGACCTTTTTTCTAGGAGGTGACAAAGCCAGATAGATTAGCCTTGTAAAGTGTAAAGAAGTGCTAACATCAACAACTATGTGTTGAATATCTATTAGGTATTAGGTAAAGTTCTAATCACTAGGATACAGAATTGGACACAATACAGGAAGTTATTTTTATTATTTGTTTATTTATTTATTTGTTTATTTTGAGATGGAGTCTCACTCTGTCACCCATGCTGGAATGCAAAGGCATAATCTTGGCCCACTGCAACCTGCCAGGTTCAAGAGATTCTCCTGCCTCAGCCTCCCAAGTAGCTGAGATTACAGGTGTGTGCTACCACGCCCAGCTAATTTTTTGTATTTTTTGTACAGACGAGGTTTCACCATGTTCGCCAGGCTGGTCTTGAACTCCTGACCTCAAGTAATCTGCCCGCCTTGGCCTTCCAAAGTGCTGGGATTACAGGCTTAAGCCACCATGCCTGGCCCAGAGAGAGATTTTAAAGAAGTTTAGTGGAGGTGAAAGAAGAAAAAAGATCTGATGATAAACAATGTTTTAAAGGAACTTAAAACAATGAAAGCAGACTAAGGGGGGATTATTTCAGAGGTATGAAACAGCAGATGCAATGTATGATGTTGGAGAATATGGACATATTCATGGGACAACAAGAAAACCAATGTGGTTGATGTGGCATGTGAGATGATGAAAATGAAGTTGGAGAGATGGTTGTGTCAAGCACTGTGTATGGTAAAGATATTGGATTTTATTCTATAGTGCGATGGGAAGCCTCATTTGAACAGGGGCACGATATGATTAGATTTCTGGTTTAATAGGTTTACTTTTCAAAAGGATTACTCTACTATATAGAGAATAGAGTGGGGGAACTTGTATGAGAAACGGGGAGACCAGTGAGAGAGCTCTTACAGAAGGTCTGATAAGTAGCCTAATAGAAACAATTTGAGCAAGCGTGATTTTTTTGTTTTTTGAAATCCTAAAAATTTTGATAACTACAACATATTGTGGA
The DNA here is from genome assembly GCF_047675955.1 of Chlorocebus sabaeus. NCBI lineage: Eukaryota > Metazoa > Chordata > Mammalia > Primates > Cercopithecidae > Chlorocebus > Chlorocebus sabaeus. Next base: position 20,135,963 of record NC_132912.1, read on the forward strand.
AGTAGAGAGAGCATTGACTCTGGAGTTTGTGTGTGTTATATAGAACTGGTTTTATATCCCTGCGATTTATGTGGTGCTAGGCAAGCTACTCCATATGTCTCAGCTTCAGTTTATTTATTTTTAAAGTGGTATCTAATTCTCTGGTTTGTTGGAAGGATTAAATATATAATATATATTATGTGCCAAGCAGAGGGCTTTGAAATATCATAGGTGCATAAGTGTTAGTTACACTTATTACCAAGTTTTTGTAAACATGTGATTAATCATTTTCTTAGTTTTAAAATAAAGGATCCAAAAGAAGAACCAAGCACCAAAATCCCAATATGATAGATGGCAGGGATTGAGGCAATGGATTAAAAATGGAGAGAATTATGGTTTCCAGCTGCATCCATGTCCCTACAAAGGACATGAACTCATGCTTTTTTATGACTGCATCGTATTCCATGGTGTATATGTACCACATTTTCTTAATCCAGTCTATCACTGATGGACAGTTGGGTTGATTCCAAGTCTTTGCTATTGTGAATAGTGCCACAATCAGGAGATCGAGACCATCTTGGCTAACCCGGTGAAACCCTGTCTCTACTAAAAAAATACAAAAAAACTAGCCGGGCGAGATGGCAGGCGCCTGTAGTCCCAGCTACTCGGGAGGCTGAGGCGGGAGAATGGCGTGAACCCGAGAGGCGGAGCTTGCAGTGAGCTGAGATCCGGCCACTGCACTCCTGCCCGGGCGACAGAGCTAGACTCCGTCTCAAAAAAAAAAATAAATAAATAAAAATAAAAAATAAACATACATGTGTATGTGTCTTTATAGCATGACTTATAATCCTTTGGATATATACCCAGTAATGGGATGGCTGGGTCAAATAGTATTTCTAGTTCTAGATCCTTGAGGAATCAACACACTGTTTTCCACAATGGTGGAACTAGTTTACAGTCCCACCAACAGTGTAAAAGTGTTCCTATTTCTCCACATCCTCTCCAGCACCTGTTGTTTCCTGACTTTTTAATTATTGCCATTCTAGCTGGTGTGAGATGGTATCTCATTGTGGTTTTGATTTGCATTTCTCTGATGACGAGTGATGATGAACATTTTTTCATGTGTCTGTTGGCTGTATAAATGTCTCAGCAAACTACTGTCGCAAGAACAGAAAACCAAGCACTGCATGTTCTCACTCATAGGTGGGAATTGAACAATGAGATCACTTGGACACAGGAAGGTGAACATCACATACCAGGGCCTATTGTGGGGAGGGGGGAGGTGGGAGGGATAGCATTAGGAGATATACCTAATGTAAATGATGAGTTAATGGGTGCAGCACACCAACATGGCACATGTATACATATGTAACAAACCTGCACGTTGTGCACATGTACCCTAGAACTTAAAGTATAATAAAAAAATAAAAAATAAATAAATAAAATAAAATAAAAATGGAGAGAATGTAGAACCCTAATTCAATATTTTTGATACTTCTTGAAGCTTGCTGGAAATATTTTTACATAAGGGAATGCTGAAACACAGAAAGTAAGTGACCCATTTCTTCTTCATTTTGGCATTCCCAGTATTATAGCATATTTATTTATTTCTAGTTTACTAACCAGTCTGGCCCCCTTTTATCAATTATGCATCGTATTAGTCTGCTCTCATGCTACTAAATAAAGACATACCCAAGACTGGGTAATTCGTAAAGGAAAGAGATTTAATGGACTCACAGTTCCACATGGCTAAGGAAGCCTCACAATCATGGCAGAAGGCGAAGGAAGAGCAAAGTGACGTCTTACATGGTGGCAGGCAAGAGAGAGAGCATGTGTGGGGAAACTCCCCTTTATAAAACCACCAGATCTCATGAGACTTATTCACTATCACAAGAACAGCGTGGGAAAGGTTCACCCCCATGATTCAATTACCTCCCTCAAGTTCCCTCCCATGACACATGGGAATTATGGGAGCTACAGTTGGAGATTTGGGTGGGGACACAGTCAAACCATGTCATGCATATATTTGTAGGTTGTTTTAAAAAATTGATTTGCTTTAAAGCTATGTTTTCTCTTTATTACTGTTGTTTTTCTCTTCACATGTTCATCATTCCTCAAAACAATGCCATAAACTTTGAGGGTGAGACAAACTAAGACAATATGAAATCTATTGTAATTTTGTTTTTGACTCTTAGTACCATGCATCCTGTTTTTTAAAAAAGGTTTTATTGTGCAAGATGTGAAAAAGTTGATTATGAGAATTTTTTACCCAAAAATAAATACGTAAAGAGAGATTCCATTAAGGTTTAGCTATACATTGTTTTACCATTTTGAAATATTATGAGTTTGAAAACAATTGCCCAACATAGCATGTCCTCTTTACCTGTCCTTCCTGTTAAGTTTTTAAAATACAATCCCAGAATTTCAATTACATATATATGATTTCATTTTAGAGGTAGCTGTTAATCCCATGAGACAGAAATATATTTGGATACTAGGCTTACCATTAAAAGTAACAGTATTTTCATAAAATTAGGTTGATTAAATATTCTCTTTATTCTCTTTAGGGTAATAATTCTCTATGCTAGCATAATATATGCTATTAATGGTCAGATTAATTTATTTGATTGCTACTCTTTCTATGCTTGTTCTGTTTGAGACATATTTTCGTAATTAAAGTGATATGCTTAGAGGCACATACAAAATTCAGTAAAAAAGGAGTTTTCAGAATATCATTTATTTGTAAAACTGTTTCCAATATTAGAAACTACAGAACATTGCTCACTCTGTAAAGTCTGGTTTGAGATCTCTAATGTTTGAGGAGAATTCATGCTTCTATTAATGTTAATAGCATAAGAATGTAGAATGCCTGATATTTTGTTGTTGTTGTTGTTGCCATGGTTTATCATCATGTGATACACACAACATTCCTGTCAAGGACAGGTTACATATATGACAGTGATTCCGTATTTTTACTGTGACTTTTCTGTTTAGATACACAAATCATTACCATTGTGTTACAGCTGCTTACAGATTCCAGTACAGTAACCTGCTTTACAGATGTGTAGCCTAGAACAGTAGACCATACCACATAGCCTAGATGTGAAGTAGATTATACTATCTAGGTTTGTGTAGGTACACTCCATAATGTTTGTACAATGATGAAACTGCCTGATAACACGTTTCTCAGAAACTTGTCATTAAGCAACTCATGACTGTTTTTGTTAACAAAAGTGATGTCTAACAGCATTTTATAGTTTCCAAAATATATTCACATGTTTTTCTCAAGTAGATATTAACTCTAGTGTGATGACACTAGTTTTATTCTAACTTCCGTTTTGTAATCTTGAAGATAGAGGCTAGGAAAGTTATCTTTATTTTCAAAATGGTGTGCAGAGGGGTAACGTAGTATTAGATTCTAACTCTATGGCAAACGACATCAAACCTCCTAGAAAAAATCCATTTACAGCTGATTAATTGCTTGTTAATCACTTCCTGAATCTGGGAGGCTAAGATTTTAAAGACTTGGAGAAGTTAGAAACAAAGAAAAAAGACTAGAGAAAAGTTTCGTTCTCTGACATTAAATGAGTAATAGTATTTTAAAAATCTGACTCATAGAAGTATATTAGGCAAGATGTGGTGGCTCACGCCTGTAATCCCAGCTCTTTGGGAGGTCGAGGCGGGTGGATCACTTGAGGTCAGGAGTTCAAGACCAGCCTGGCTAACATGGTAAAACCCTATCTTTACAAAAATACAAAAATTAGCTCGGCATGGTAGTGCATGCCTGTAATCCCAGCTACTCCAGAGGCTAAAGCAGGAGAATCGTTTGAACCTGGGAGGTGGAGGTTGCAGTGAGCCAAGATGGCATCACAGCACTCCAGCCTGGGTGACAGAGAGAGACTCTGCCTCAAAAAAAAAAAAAAAAAAAAAAAAGTATATTATTACCTTTC